>NC_082661.1:8625735-8931617 GCF_025265405.1 Mesoplodon densirostris
GTAAAGGGGACTCGAGGTTGCAGATGGAATTAAGTTTGCTAATGAGCTGATCTTCAAACAGAAAGATGACCCTGGATCATCCGGGTGGGCCCGATGTACTCACAAGGGTCCTTAAAAGTGGAGGAGGGAGGAGAAGAGAGAACCAGAGAGCTGGCAGTGTGAGAAGAACCCCGCTGTTGCTGGCTTTGAAGATGGAGAAAGGGGCCACGAGCCGGGAATGTGGGCGACTCCGGAAGCCGGAAAAGGCAGGGAAACAGATTCTCCCCTAGGGTTTCCAGAAGAAACACAGCCCTGCTGACACCTTGGTTTCAGTACTTCTGACCTCCAGAATCATAAGCTAACAAATCTATGCTGTTTAAACCACTCAGTTTGCAGTAATGTTACAGCAGCTATAGAAAACTAATAGAGCCAAAAGTACCCACAGCCCACAAAAGCCCTCACATGCCTTGGATGCCCCCCCTCCCCTCTCTGGTGCAAACCCCCGGTGGAGACATCCAGCTGTGGACCATCATGCTCCACGCACAATATGACTGAACAGAAGCAGGGCCAATTCTCTCCTCTGCATTCTTTAGGATTCCTGTGAGCCATTTCTTTGGTTCCTTTCTTCCTGCTCTTTCAAGCGTCTCTTTTAGATTTGGAGGATGTTAAATCCTTTTTTTTTTCCCTTTAGTTCTCTGCAGTGGGGCTTCTTAACTAGGAACTGCCTCCCCCTTCACCCAGATTTATTGGACTTGGCCCCCAAAGTGGCATTTCCCTCCTCTTTCACTGGTAGACAACTTGTACTGGAGGTAATGGAAAAGAGACAATATTTCTAAGTTTATAACATTCCCTCCTATGGTCTGAATTCTCAAATAGCCATGGTAACCAGTCCAAAGTGAAAAATCCAATAAATCGGTGGGTTGGTTTTTCAGTGTCTAAGATGTGTCTGCCCTGAGAATGTGGCAGAACCATTTAACCATGTGATTGTGGTTCCAGCAGACAGAGGTGGGAGAGAGGGAGAGAACCAGAGTCAGTATCACTTAATGTTCTTGAGTGTCAGGCATGCCCGTGCTTATTGTAGGGCAAAGATAAACCTTTTTTCCCCCAAATGTTTTTAGAAGCCACAAAAGTTAGACTCTGGGGAGTAGTGGTCTTGCCCAGAGTTATCACTCAGCCACAGCCAGGATTTGAGGCTGCTGAGCTCTGTCAAGGAGGTGATGGACAGGAAGCAAACGCTGCCAGCTTCCAACAGAAAATTGGCATAAAAACTAGGAGAGATTGTTGGACTCTTGTTTCTCTGACTGAAAAGGGATTTAATAGTGCTTTCCCAACTTGTATGAGAAAGTGGACAACACCCAGTGCTATTCAACAGAGGTTGTGGGTTATTAGCGACCTTTTAGCTGATGAATGCTCATTTGCTGCATCAGATGATACGTGCTGAGGCTGATGGTGGTGGTTTTTGAGGATTTGAGGAGATTCCATCTCTTGCGAGGTAGAGGGAGAGAAGAATCTGACTAGCAAGACGAATTGCCATGAAACTCCAGTGTGATAGACCCCCAGTGGGCACTGTCAGATCCTACCACGTACATCCAGTCAAAATTAGTTCCTTGACTGTGATTTGAGCTACTCATGCTTTTCCTAATTATCCTCTTTCTTATCACTTTGCTTAGAGGACCTTTTGATGTACAAAAATTTTGAACTTTTATATGGTTACCATAATCAGTCTCCTAAGGTTTATATCATGCTTAGAAAGACCTTGTCCCTTCTGAAGGTATAAGTAATTTTCCCCATATTATCTTCTAGTATTTTTATGATTTCTAATTTTACATTGACATTTTAAACCATATGGAATGTATTTTGATGTAGGGTATATGTAATAGATCAAACTCTTTTTACCCTCAAATGACCATGAGGATGTCCCAACATTATTTATTTTCCATATTATCTCCAACTAATGTGGTCTGAATGTTTGTGTCCTCCCAAAATTTACATGTTAAATTCTAATGCCTGATGTGATGGTATTTATAGGCGGAGCATTTGGGAGATGACTAGGTCATGAGGGTGGAACCCTCATGGTTGGGATTAGTGTGCTCTTATGAGAGACCACACAATGCTCCCTAGCCCCTTCCACCATGTGAGGACACAACAAAAAGTCTGTGACCCAGAAGAGGGCCCTCATCTGACCATGCCGGCACCCTGATCTTGGACTTCCAGCTTCCAGAACTGTGAGAAATAAATTTCTGTTGTTTATTACTACCTAGTTTGTGGTGTTTTGTTACAGCAGCCTAATTTAGGGACTAAGACACCAACTAAAGTGCCCCCAACAAGATAACTCTAAATTCCTGTCTTCTATGGAGTTTACTTCCGGACTTTTCATTCCGTCTCACTGCTGTCTTTATATGCCAGTACCAAACTGCTGTATAGTTATTACAGCATGTACTGTACTGCTTTACAATTTCTTAGATCTAGTTCTTTCTGCTTATTATTAATCTTTTCAGAATATTCCTGGCTATTCTTGCCATATTCTTTTTTCATATGAATTTTTCAATAAGTCCAAATTAGCCCCCAAAAGAATTTCGGGTGATATGTTAGAGGGGAATGCCTTACTTAATTGCAGGAGGACTGGCATCCCTAAGATCAGAGTGTCTTCTTCTATGTAAGAACATGGCATTGGCTTTTCCATTTGTTCAGCTATCCCTTTTAACTTTTTGTATTGTTTTTTGTTTTTTAAAAAAATGGGGGTTTTTTTCCTCAGTAATTTTCTGTGTTAATTGCATGCTTAGTTTTGTAAGAAAGTATTTTCCAGAGTGGCTGTGTTATTTTACATTCCCACAAGCAATGTATGTGATCCAGTTGCTCTGCATCCTTTCTAGTATTTGGTCTTGTCATTATTTTTTATTTTAGCTGTTCTAATAGGTGTGTAGTGATCATGTAGTCATCATGGTCTTTATTCTATTTGTCTAATAGCTGATGATGCTGAACATCTTTTCATGTACCTATCTGCCACCTGTATGTCTTCTTTTTTTATTTTTATTTTTTATAAATTTATTTATTTATGGCTGCCTTGGGTCTTCACTGCTGCACGCGGGCTTCCTCTAGTTGTGGTGAGCGGGGGCTACTCTTCGTTGCAGTGCATGGGTTTCTCATTGCAGTGGCTTCTTTTGTTGCGGAGCATGGGCTCTAAGCATGTGGGCTTCAGTAGTTGTGGCACACAGGCTCAGTAGTTGCAGCACGTGGGGCTCCAGAGCGCAGGCTCAGTAGTTGTGGCACACGGGCTTAGTTGCTCCGCGGCATATGGGATCTTCCCAGACCAGGGCTTGAACCCATGTCCCTGCATTGGCAGGTGGATTTTTAACCACTGCGCCACCAGGCAAGTCCCCTGTGTGTCTTCTTTAGTGAAATGTCCCTTTGTGTCTTTTGTCTATGTTCTAATTGCCTTGTTTGTGTTTTTACTTTTGAGTGCTGAGAGTTCTTTATCAGTTCTAGATATGCCTTTTGTCAGATATGTGGTTTGCAAATATTTTCTCCCAGTCTATAGCTTATCTGTTATCCTCTTTTTTTTTTTTTTTTCCCTGTAGGCGGGCCTCTCACTGTTGTGGCCTCTCCCGTTGCGGAGCACAGGCTCCGGACGCGCAGGTTCAGCGGCCAAGGCTCACGGGCCCAGCCGTTCCGAGGCATGTGGGATCCTCCTGGACCGGGGCATGAACCCGTGTCCCCTGCATTGGCAGGTGGACTCTCAACCACTGCGCCACCAGGGAAGCCCCATGTTATCCTCTTAATATTGGCTTTCACACTGGCTTCTCAGAGAAGAAGTTTGTAATTTCAATCAAGTCCAGTTTATTGATTTTTCTCCTTTATGGATTGTGCTTTTGGTGTCATTTTTAAGAACACTTTACTAAGCTCTAGATCCCAAAGATTTTCTCCGTTATTAACTTCTAAAGTTTTATAGTTTTATGTTTTAGATCTATGATCCATTTTGAGTTAATTTTTATATAAAGTGTTAGGTTTAGTGAGGTTTAATGATATATCTTGTAAACCTAATGATATATAACTGCCTATAGATCTATAGTAATTGTTTTGGTACCATTTGTTGAAAAGACTGTCCTTCCACCATGGAACTGGTTTTGCACCTTTGCTAAATATTGGTTGATCATATTTGTATGGTTTTACTTCTGGGTTCTCCATTCTCTTCCATAGATCTATGTGTCTGTCCCCCTGCCAGTCCCATACAGTCTTGATTACTATAGCTATACACTGTTTTGAAACTGGGTAAATGGATTTCTCCCATATTATTCTTTTTCAAAATTGTCTTAACTATTCTAGTTCCTTTGCCTTTCTATATTAATTTTAGAACCACCTTGTTTATATCTGTGACAGAGTCTTACTGAGATTTAATAAGAATCATATTAAACTGTGTATCAACTTGGCGAGAATTGACAACTTTACCATGTCGAGTCTTCCAATCCACAAACACAGTGTTTTCCCATTTATTTAGATCTTTTTCAGTCTCTTTTATCAGTGTTTTATAATTTTTAGCATACAAGTTCTGTACAGGTTTTGTTAGATTTATACTTAAGAATTTCATCTCTTTTGAGCAATTGTGAATGTTATTGTTCGCTAATATTTTATTTAGGATTTTTGCATCAATATTCAGATGTGACATTAGGCTAAAGTTTCCTTTCTGTGAGCAATCTTTGTTGCTTTTTGGTATAAAATTTTCTAGGCTTTGAATACATACAGGCATGTGGTTTCAGGGGAGCTCTTTTTTTTAAAATTAATCTTTATTGGAGTATAGTTGCTTTACAATTTTGTGTTAGTTTCTTCTGTACAGCAAAGTGAATCAGTTATATGTATACATATATCCTCTCTTTTTTAGATTTCCTTCCCATTTAGGTCACCACGGAGCACTGAGTAGAGTTCCCTGTGCTGTACAGTAGGTTCTTATTAGTTATCTATTTTATATATAGTTGTGTATATATGGCCAACAAACACATGGTAGGGAGCTTTTGATGACTGGCCCTCTTTCTGCTGTGGTACTCAGGCTGTTTAGATTTTCTGTCTCTTCCATCAGTTTTGATAAGTCCTAGAAAATATGTGTTTTCAAAAATATTTGTATTTGATTCAACAAAATTGTCTTACAGATTCTTTTAATTTCTTCTGATTGGTGATTATTTTCTCCTTATTATTTTTAAGTATTTGTGAATTTCCTCTTTCTCTTCATTATGTTACCCAGTGGTTTGTCTATCATTTCTTTCCCTCTTTTTTTTAAAGAGCAAGCATTCCTTGGCATTATTAGTTCTGCTCTTTTTCTGTTTTTGAGTTCGTTCATTTCTTTTTTCAGATTGATTCTTTCCTTTATATATATACACATTGAATATCTGTGTAGAACACATGGTGTGAGAGGCCTCCATGAAGTCTAGCCAGTGGATTCTCCACATTATGAAATCCCTTCTCAATTGTGGTTAAGGCACAACGTAGGTCCGGAAGTTGAAGTTTTTCCATCGTCATCCTCTACCCAGAAGCTTCTAGTCTTCCTGGGATATCTGGTAGGTGTCCAACCATCTCAGCAGAAATTTCCAAACTGTGTTTCGTAGTTTTGATTTGGGAGCAAAGTAGGCTTTCAAACAGGCAAAGACATGATTCCTCTGGGTGTGAGTTCTTCTGCATTGGCCCCTCCCCTTCCACTAGGTCAGGCGAATGGCAGTTGAGCACCTGAGTCCTTGCTGCCTCATGTCATTCAGCGCTGGAAGATGTCACCTTTCCTTCCAAAACAGTCACGATGAAAATATCTGCCGCGCATTGAGCTGCTTCAGTAGTAAGTGCATCATACGTGTTAACTTTGTTCCTTACAGCATCCTTGGCAGTTAGTATCTAACCACTTACTCTTGCAAAGAACTGCAAAGGCCAGAGGCGGCACAGTTAGTACGTGGCCGGGTGAGTCTTCGAGCCCAGTTCTCCTGTGCATTTCCAAGATGCCATCCTGCACCAGGAATGGTCTGCTCCAGCTGAGATTGAGAACGTTCAGCTCTCCTGGTGTGGGTTTTGCTTCCTTGATACCATCTTTCATGCCTGGTGGAGTGCTTCCTATTTTCCACCAAGGCCTCTCTTTTTGCGGGGAGACTTTTCATTCTTCGCTAGCTCCCATCCAGGTTGAGGGAATGTTGAACCCATGGTATTTCTAAGCATTTTTTTTTTTTTTTTTTTTTTTTTTTTTTGCGGTATGTGGGCCTCTCACTGTTGTGGCCTCTCCCGTTGCGGAGCACAGGCTCCGGACACGCAGGCTCAATGGTCATGGCTCATGGGCCAAGCCGCTCCGCGGCATGTGGGATCTTCCGAGACCGGGGCACGAACCCGTGTCCCCTGCATCGGCAGGCGGACTCTCAACCACTGCGCCACCAGGGAAGCCCTCTAAGCATTTTTAAAAGTTAAAATCTTTGCGAAGTTTCAAAGCAGTTGTTATTTTTCTTCTTTTTAAATAACCTTATGATCTTCGATTTTTCTTTAAAGTCTACCTGGAAAATGACATTAGTGTGGCCAACAGAGTAGTCAGTTGGCAATACATTTAGCACACAAGGCGGGCGACGGGAAGTAAAAAGCAAAATGCTTTCCAATTTTGCTCACGTAAAATTCCACTGACTTTCTCTCCAAAGTAGCATAGTAAAATGCGAACTCTTAAAAGAAAAAGAAAAAAGAAACTCTGCTTTTTAATCCTGCTTTCTGTTTATAACCAAGATGTAAATTTGCCTCAATTCATTGGAATTGCATGCGTTGAAAGAAAATTACCCTGAACTGGGTGGAAAAATTGAGAAAGTGCCAGAGGAGTGAAGCAGAAAGGAGAAAGAGAGAAATAGGGGGGTTTATTTTGTAATTAACAAATCATGTGTATAGTTTAAAAAGCCAAATAGCACTACTTATAATTAAAAATAGTAGCCCGTGTCCCCATACCCCTTGGTCCTGTTTCCTGGTGTCCCAAGGTAACTACTGTAAACCCTTCAGCTGTTTCTTCTGTTTTATTTTTCTTAAACCCTGTGTTTCTGAACAAAATGCTTTAGTACTCTTTCTTGATTCTTTTATATTATTTATCTGTTGACTTTCTACTATGAAAGGGAAGAATTTAAATCTCTTTCTGACCTACCTCTAACACACACACACACACACACACACCACACTTATTCTCTTTGTCTGTGTCTCTTTCTCTGTGTGTGTGTGTGTGTCTCCTCCCATCCTCCCAAAGGAGTTATATTATCAATTTTAGCTAAATCGGTGTTTAATTTTTGCATCAAGATCATAGTTGAACTACTATTTATAGCTGGGTCACATGGTATGCTATAATTACCTTTCCTTTCCTGTGGAACTTTTTTGCTTTTACTGGAGCTAATAATCACTTCTTTTTAATGGTTTCCTTGGTTTTCAAGGTACTTCTCACTAATTCATTCCGAAGCTGTCTGATAGACCTGAAAATCTCCTCTGAATGTGTCCATAATATGAATAATTCACTCTTTCATCTCCTTCCTGGAGAGATCCCTCCCGAAGCCATCTGGCCTCTGCTGGCATCTGAATTTGTAGGTTTTTCAAGCCTATTACATTGCTCTTGTCATGCCTATTGGAATCTCTTCCTATCTCTCCTGAGTTGTATTCTGTATTTCTTAGATCCCAGGTTTCTCTGTTTTTCTGTTTATTTTCGTGGTACATGCCTTCTGGAAATGGAGCTCGGGAGGTAGAATGTTGGATTCCTTGTATGCCTGCAAATGCATTTTTTGTTGACCTCAATCACCCTTGATTGGTAGTTCGGAAATAATTTTCCCTAAGAATTTTTAACAGCTTTATTGAGATATAACTTACAATTCACTCATTGAAAGTGTATAATTCATTATGTTTAATATATTCACAGAGTTGTGGTATCATCACAGCAATCAATTTATAACATTTCATCATCCCTGAAACAGTTGATTATCCCTTATAATTTGGAAACATTTTTCCATTGCCTCTTTATCTTCAGTTTTACAGTGTAAAGATCTGAGTATATTCATACTTACAAACTTTTGAATTATTTTACCTCAATAAAGTTTTAGGGTTATTTCTATATCCCTCGTGCTAAAAACTGCCCAATGTTGCACCTTGTTGTAGCTGGCACTTGATGTGACCTTGAAATAAGGGAACTCATATTTTTCAGTTCTGGGAAATTCTTATTCTTTTTTTATTCTTATTCGTATTCTTTTTTTTTTTTTTTTTTTTTGCGGTACGCGGGCCTCTCACTGTTGCGGCCTCTCCCGTTGCGGAGCACAGGCTCCGGACGCGCAGGCTCAGTGACCATGGCTCACGGGCCCAGCCGCTCTGCGGCATGTGGGATCTTCCCGGACCGGGGCACAAACCCGTGTCCCCTGCATCGGCAGGCGGACTCTCAACCACTGCGCCACCAGGGAAGCCCTTATTCGTATTCTTATTCTTCCTTCATTATCTCCTGCCAACTTTTTTGAAGTTATTATTATTTGCATGTTGAATCTCTTGTATTAATTTTTAATACAATGCTAACCACTCTTCACCCTGCTACTTCCTTTTCATCCTTCACATTTCAGCTCAGACACCACCCTGCAGGAGCACTTTCCCCATCCAGCCCTAGACTAAGTCAGCACGCCCCTCCATTTATAAGCTCTCTGTATTTCTCCTCTGAACGATATCACAGTTGAAGTTTAATAAGTAATTGTACAATAATTATGCAATTTCTGTCTTCCTCAGTAGACCGTAAGTTCCCTGAGGCGAGGGCCGGGTTTGCTTTGAGATTCACTCCAACCCAGTGCCTGGCACCCTCCCTCTTCCTGGTCTGACACCTGTGTGTTGCTCGAGTGAACACGGGTTGTAGCTATGCTAGGATGAACATGGCGTGAGCTGAGGTTGGCACCATCTATAAAGACAAGTTTTAATAAGCAAAGTCCCAGTGTAACCTTATTCAGGGGTTTTCCAGAACACTAGGGAGAAAAACAGTTTCTGTTCACTGTTCAGCTATTTATTGCATGTGTCCGTCAGACAGCTAAGCCACCTTCTGTGAACTCACTCAGCCACCAGCTTGGCTGGTCATGTATCTGTTTCTGAGTCCTTGTTATTTAGGTGAATAAACAGGAGAATGTTGAGGAAGTGTGTATTAGCCAGCATCCATCCCGGTATTTAAAATGTCATGAACCCATGAAAACCCCCTTTCTCAGTTTCCTTCATAATAAATTGCCAATAGCATTTATCTCAAAATAGTTTGAACAGATCAAACGGAGAATTACCATCTTGTTTTTGACTTGTTTAGACTGGTGTTTCTCAATCTCAGCACTTTCGGCATTTTGAGCTGGATAACTTAGGTCTGGGAGTTGTCCTGTGCATTTTAGGCTGTTAGTGGCATCCTGGCCTCTATGCATTAGGTGGCCCCCATGGTAGCACCCCCATTTAACCCCCATCCCCCGGTCATAATAATCAGGAATGTCTCAGACCTTGCCAAATGTCCCCAGGGGGCAAAATCACCCCCAGTTGAGAACTGTTGCTGTACGTGCAGACTTGGGGTTCTCTTCCCAGTCAAATACAGTTGGTAGCACTGCTCAGGGCCTGTCGGTTTTCCACAGTGCTGTGAGAGTCTACCCACATGGTTGGTGGAGGGCTCAGGAGAGCATATTGGGTCTTGGGCTGGAATTGGAAGTGTTTCTAGAAGTCTCCAGTGGCCAATATGATGACCTGCTTGTTCTTGCCAGCTGGGCTCATGATGGGTAAAAAACAGAGTGTGCCTCTTTCTGGCACATGGCTTCTAACATCGCGTAGAAGGGACCAAATGTTTTGAGAAACACCAGGAAACTTCACCTATGGTAAGTGAACCATGATGTTAAACATTGATTTGTCAGATGGGAAGGAATTTCCTCAGTGTTGATTTGAATTCTAGTTCCACTTTGGGAGAGAGACTGGTGTGTTGAGTGGGCAGGGTGACTTGGATTTCTGTGGCTGTGGTTTTTGGCTAAGCCCCAAGCTTTCCCATTCATTGAATGGAATTAACCAACCATCGTTTTATCCTGTTGGGACTGAGGTGGTAGGACCTGTCTGGACCCACAAGCCTAGGGAAGGAGAGGAAGGGGCTGGAGTGAGTTTAAGAGTGGAGCTAGAGTCTGAGTGGGGTCCTTGTGGTGGGCAGGTGTCCCCCCACATTGATGTCCACATTCGGATCCCAGAACCTGTGAATCTCTTACCTTACATGGTGAAAGAGACTTTGCAGATGTGATTAAGTCAAGGACTTTGAGATGGAGAGAGGGTTCTGGACTATTTAGGTGGACCTAATCTAATCATATGGGTTAAAAAGGGAGAACCTTTTCCAGCTGTGGTCAGAGGAGCCATGACTACTGAAGACTGGGTAGAGAGATGCAACACCACTGGCTTCAACGTTGGAGAAAGGGGACCATCAGCATTACATTCGTAGGAGGCCTCTAGAAGCTGAAACAGGCGAGGAAACAGATCCTTCCCTAGAGCCTCCAGAAGGGAACCAGCCCTACTGACACCTTGACCTTAGACCAATGAGACTTCTGTTTTACAGGACTGTACAATAATAAATTTGTGTTCTTTTAAGCCAGTAAATGTGTGGTAATTTATTAACAGCAGCCGTAGGAAACTCATATAGCTCTCAAAGTCTAGAGGTCAAAACAGGAGTCCAGTGAGCATAAAGCCCAAAGCAGGGGTACTTGGGAGCAGACATTCCAGAGTGAGCACTGATCCCTTGTTTCAGATGGTAACCCTGGTCCTACTAGACATGTGTGTGCGTGTGTGTGCATGTGAGTGTCATGTTTGTACTGGCCAGAATACAGAGCTTTGCAGGCTGGAGAGACATGGCCTTCTCTGGGCAGAAACCAAAATTCCAGACTACTTAGAAGGCTTTATATCCTATTACTTACAGTCCACCCTCCATACATATCTATTCCAATTTGGTGCTTACATATTCCTTGTGTGGTCCTATTATTATCATTATTATTATTTTTTTGTTGTGGTACGCGGGCCTCTCACTGTTGGGGCCTCTCCCGTTGCGGGGCACAGGCTCCGGACGTGCAGGCTCGGCGGCCATGGCTCACAGGCCCAGCCGCTCCGCGGCACATGGGATCCTCCCGGACCGGGGCACAAACCCGTGTCCCTTGCATCGGCAGGCGGGCTCTCAACCACTGAGCCACCAGGGAAGCCCAGTCCTATTATTTTTATCAGGAGGTTTGAAAGAGGATGGTATTATATTTCTAGTACAGCTGCTGTTCTTGAGTACCAGAGTCGAGGCATATATTATATACATTAGCTCATTTAATCTTCACAATGGCGGCTGTTAGAGGATACTGATACTGCTGATCTGCCCTCTGACTGCATTCAGTGTTGCTCCGGAGCACAGTAAAGGTGTAGGGAAGGATGTGGGAGACCAGGCTTCTCTGATTCTGTTGGCTCTTCTCAAATATCCCCATTGTCATGGTGGTGATCTCTGTTTTCTAATCCACAAGCTTTCCTCAAGCTGCAGTGGGAAATTGGGCTAATGCTGTCTGGCTGGGTACTTGGTTATCTGGCCCTCAGCAGACTCACATTGGTTGGTGGGGCCAGTAGGACTTTCTAACAACACCTGCCCTTGACTGGCTGTGCCTTACCTGTTTCCAAGGGAATCAGTCTGGACTGAACGTTGTCTCTTCTTAATGTAATGAATACCTTATTGAAGCTGCAAGATGTAGCCAACCCACTCCAGTATCTTATCTTTGCTATGTTGTCCTAGCTTCATTGGGCCTGTGGACTGGGTCACAAAAACACAGCTGGTAACACTTTAACTGCTTGGTTCCTGAAGAACAGGAATCACCCACTTCCCAGCCTAGGCTCCTACTCTCTGCCTCACTCAGACTTAGCAAAAACTTGGCAGTTTTTGAATAGGACTGCCTTGGGTGGAAATTACCCGAGTCTGCTTTGAGGCACACTGGGTGTGTCAGGGAGCCGAAGAGCAGGAGCGGAGGTGGAGCTGGGCTCCTCTGCCGGAACCTGGGGTTGTAGCACTGCTGGGACTGTCTGAGGTCCCCTCAGAGCTCCTTTGTGCTTCAGGCTCACTCTGCTCTGCTTCTGGCCTCTAGACTGGCCTCTGCTTCTCCAGCCACGTGATGGGCAATGGGACTGCCATCAGCACTCAGGGTTTACAATTTATAATCGCAAGTGTCACTCGGTCTCAAATACAAAATCCCAGGGAAGAGTGTATTGGCTTATCTTGGGTCAAGGATCAAGTGTAGGCAAATCGACTGTGGTCACATCATCAAGGTACTGTGATTGGCCTGGCGCCCACCTTTAGGCCATTCAGCCATGGCCAAGGTACAGGGTCATGCTGCCTAAAATATCTGCTCCAAAGGTAATCATGAGAAAGATATAGATGGAAAGATAACTCCTGAAGATAATAGGCTGAACATAACAAAACAATGTGTCCAGACAGATATAATTACCGTTTTGGGCACACACCTTCAAATATTTGAGATTCTCATCTCTACTTGTTGAAAACAACTATTGTTACATAATATTCATTAGAAAAGTTGATTAAGATCTAGATTGCATGTTTAGTTTACGTTTTTAATGTTCGATTTTTTATTAAGTTCTGAAAATTGTTTTTGTGACCACACATCAGCTCGTGTTTGTGTTTTGTAGAAATTGAGATTATTTGCAAGTGATTGAGAAGCGCTGATTATAGGTTTAAGTTGTAAGTAAGCATTTTTTGACTGAGAACAGTTACTAGTCCCCATGTGCAGCTCCAGAGAACTTGTTTCAATACCCCCAAAAGGTTGGTGATTGTTCTGGGGATACTGAAATCCTGCCCCCAGAGCTGAGGGAAAAGAGGAGTATGATGAAGACCAAAGGATGGGAGACTGGAGCATCCAGGATGGAGAAACAGGAATGAAAAGTAATCTGACCCTTTCCTCCTACCAGCCCAGCTCACAGCCACATCCTTAATGAGAAACATGACTTGTTCTTCTGAGATAAAGTAAGATCATGTGTGTGGAAGCATTTCGTAAACTGGAGGCCATATGAATTATTATTAGGAAATGTTAGTATAGTTGCTCTTTCAAAGAAAAAAATATTGTGTATTTATAAGAAGTTACCAGGGCAAAGGTTTTATGTTTTCTTCTTAAAATATGTCTTTAAGGATGAATGTAGCATCTTCACATACATCCTGTCCCAAGAGATGATTGGGACATTTTCCTGTGCAGAAGCCTATTCCACAATATTCAAATAAATATTTTGTCTTTTTCATTGCGTAATGTTTGATGGTTACAAAACCACTGATGTAACATGCACTTAAGGTATTAAGCATTATAATAAAACCAACACTCAGCAACCCACTACACACCTGAAGAGCTGGAACATTGCCAATACTTTTGAAACTATTTATGTGCTCTTTCCTGATCCCACCTATCTGCTTCCTCCCGAAAGTGAAAACATTCTCCTTATTAGGGGTTTATTATTCCCTTGCCTTTCAAAAATAATCTTAGCATTTCTGTATAACATATGCAAGAAATTTTCTTTCTTTTTGAGCTTTATAAAAAAGATTTTTCACTTTATGTCGCTTTTTTTTTTTTTTTTTTGCAGTACGCGGGCCTCTCATTGTTGTGGCCTCTCCCATTGCGGAGCACAGGCTGCGGAGGTGCAGGCTCAGCGGCCATGGCTCACGGGCCCAGCCGCTCCGCGGCACGTGGGATCCTCCCGGACCGGGACACGCCGCGTCCCCTGCATCGGCAGGCGGACTCTCAACCACTGCGCCACAAGGGAAGCCCTATGTAGCTTTGTAAACTTGTTTTCAACTCAGCATTATGCTTCAAAGGATTGTTTGTGTGCCCGTAATTGTAGTTCATTAATTTGTACTGCCATTTAACCTTGGGAATATGCCTTATGGAGGTTGAATTGACCCCTTTTCAATTTTTTGTTACTTTATTTTATTATACTTTTTTTGGTCTTAAAAATAATGCTGCTATTAACATTCTTGTATATGTCTCTTGGAGCACATGTACAAGGGGATCTCCATGGTATGTACTTAGAGCAGAATGGCTGAGTTGGAAGGTATATAAATGTTGGGTTTAATGGAATAATGACAAGTCATTTTCCAGAGTGGTTGTCCAAGTAGCCTCTCCTCCAGTAGTGTTTTAGAGTTCTTGTTGCTCCATATCCTCACCAACATTTGGTATTGCCATTCTCCAAAATTTTCAATATGAAGGGTGTGTTTTCGGGCTTCCCTGGTGGCCCAGTGGTTGAGAGTCCGCCTGCCAATGCAGGGGACACAGGTTCGTGCCCAGGTCCGGGAAGATCCCACATGCCGCGGAGCGGCTGGGCCAGTTAGCCATGGCCGCTGAGCCTGCGCGTCCGGAGCCTGTGCTCCGCAACGGGAGAGGCCCCAACAATGAGAGGCCCGCGTACCGCAGGAAAAAAAAAAGAGTGTTTTCAATATAAAGCAGTATCTTTCATTGTAGTCCTAACCTGCATTTCCCTAATCACTAATAAGGTTGAACTTCCTTTCCCATGTTTACTTGCCGTTTTTCTTACCTTTACCGTAAAATACCTGTCATGTTTCTCCATGTTTATATTGTGTTTTTCTCCTTTGTCTCATTGATTTATAGAATTAAAAAAATATATTCTGAATATTAATCCTTTTGTTAGTTAAATGTGCTCAGAATATATTCTCCCAGCTTAAGTTTTCTCCTACTGGTTTCTTTATGGTGTCTTTTGAAAAGCAAAAGTTTTTATTTTTAGTGTAGTTCAATTTATTTGTCTTTTATGATTAGAATGATTGTGTCATATATAAAATCTTTCCATACCCCATGGTTACAAACTAATTCTCCCATATGTTCATTAATTTTTTTAAGTTTCAAGTTTTACTTCTCACATTTAAGTAGTTAATCCATTTGGTTATGATTTTTGTAAAATATGTGAAATATAGGGTCCGATTTCAACTTCTTTTTATATTAATATCCAGTTGCCTTTGGACATACCTTGTAATAGTTTATTTAGTTCCCATTGATATGTAAGACATCTCTATCAAGTTTATATATGTACATGAGCCTGTTTCTGGGCTCTCAATTTTGTTCCATTTACAATTTGTCTATTCATCCATCAATATCACAGTGTCTTAATTACTGAGGCTATAAATAAGTCCTAATATCTTGATAGGGCAACTCCCCCCTGCCCCCTGTTCCTTCTTCTTATAAAGTGTCTTATTATTTCCTTCCCTATAAATTTTAGTATCATTTTGTCAAGTTTCTTTAATATGCTATTGGGATTTTTATTGAGAATTGACATTTTTCTATCTATGAACATGGTATATAGATCCCCACTTATTTATATCTTTTGAAACATCTTTCAATAAAGTTTTCTCCGTAAATGTCCTGCACATCTTTTGTTCATTTTATTTCTAAGTATCTTATTTTTGGCTGCTTATGTATAGAACTGTGATTCATTTTTGTATAGTAGCCTATGTCCAGTCATCTTGCTGAACTCTCTTCTCAAGTCTAATAATTTTTCTAGTTTCTTTTCAGTTTTCTTTGTAGTCAGTTAAATTCTTTGGGATCTAAATTTGTTGCTTTTTGTTTCTGCTGCTTCTTTCCCATAGAGAATGTTTTCTTGTGTGTTTAATGATTTTTTAAAAATTGTGAGCACCTATGTGATTGAACTTAGTGAAACCTCTGAGAACCTAAATTGAAGGCTCTTTTCTTTAGAGGGGATTCATGTGTGCTTCTTTTGGGAGCTGGATGGATGCTGCTGTTCTGAAGTCATTTTAGCCCCCTTTGAGGGTCCAAGAAAAAGTCCCTGAATCAGTTTCCCTACCTTTTGTTGTCCCCAGGCTTAGTGTTTTGATCCCAGCACTGTTATGTGCATTTTTCCCTAGGGCGACTCTGCCCTTTTTCTTTGCTCACTGTTCATGTTTTCTTCAGTTCACAGATCTTTTTTTTTCCTTGGAGATGTCCTTTACTTGCTTGCAAGCCCACTGGTGTTTTAAAACATTCATTTGTTTTAATGTAACCAGGATCTCGTTGTACTGAAGCAGAAGGCTCTGTAAGCATTTAGTCTACCATTTCGTTGATGGTGGACATTCTTGGTTTTTATCTTAACCAAATTAACATCAGGTAGTAAAATATCTGAATGTGTTCCAGTTTTTTGCTTTGTAGCCCACCTCCTCTGTTTTCCTGATCTGAAGGAAGGCTGGATTGGTGGGAAGCATAATCTCATACCAGGATAGAATTTTGGGGGAGGGGGGGATTGTTTTTTATTTTTGTTTCTGTTTTAAGTGAGGGAGGTGGCTGGAGCCCAGAGGAGAGTCAGCAGAGCCTCTCGGCTTTTCTGCAGTCAGGAAGTCTTTGACACAAGCATGTCTTTACTTGGGCTGCATTGCTTTGACTTGAAATCTCTAGTCACAGAGAATTAAATGTCAAGGTGGTTTTGTGATGTGGAAAATCTCTCTGAAGGAATTGGAAACAAGCCACAAAGTGCTATGAATTTCAAGCCTTCTCCAAGGACTAGGAGACAAGGAAGCATGGGCATTATAGCTCCAATTTTTGAAGCTGGCTCTCTAATAACAATGGATGTGTCAGTCACAAAAGAATAAAATATGCAGCTTTTATGTTAGATAAGGAGTGTGTTGCATTCACTAACCTGCCCCCAACCTCCTTCATTCCCCTTGGCCGCACACCCTTTCTCTGCCCTCTCACAACTTCACAGCACTCAATCATATTCTCTTGAAATGTCTAGTTTACTTCCCCGTTTCCCTCATTAACCTGTAAAAATCTTGAGTAAATAGATCATGTATAATTTATCTTTGTAGTCTCAGAGGCTGGCATGGTATTTGCAATGTAATAGCTGCAGGGTTAGGAACAGGACTTCACACATTCCATGTTGCCTTCATCTTTTCATGCAGGTAGAACTTTCAGACAATTCAGTCCTACCCCAGCATTACTGACTGGCAAATATCTCTTCTATCACCCTGGATTATCAACCTTTTTAAATTTAAATAAAAAGTAATTAATTCTTTATTTCTTTGTAGCTGTGACAGATTTTTATTATTACTGGGGCACAAAGGGTTAAGCCTGAATATCAGTCGCTCTCTGGAAGTGTCTGAAGGGAGCATGAGAATTATGTTTATAGTTCAACTGGTAATCCTAGATGTTGGTATAGAATTTGACAGTATATTAATTATGATATATTATTCTTATTAAGAGCTCAGATTTATGGAGCAATTATTATGTTCCAGGTGCTATGCTCAGACTCTACATGCATTACCTCATTCACTCCCTAATCACTGTGCAAAGACATAGAGTTGTTACCTTACAGTTGTCTTACAGCTGGAGCCCAGAGGTCACATGACTCTCATGCTGGTAAGTGGAAGAACTAGGAGTTTAGTTTGGGCTTCTTGACCTCAAAGCCTGAGGTTGTAACGTTAGTAAACAACAGTGCTGGATTTGAGCTAAAGTGGTTAGCACTCATTTCTCTACTCATACTCTTATTGTACATTTACTTACTAAATGTCACAACAATAGTTTCAAAATGTCTGTGTGTGTGTAAATAAAACAGTGCCTCAGGAGCTAATAAAATCTAACTTTTAAAGTACTGAAAGAAAATAATTGTTAGCCTAGAATTCCCAGAAAAAATATGATTCAAAAATGAAGGTGAAATGAAGCCTATTCAGACAGTAAAAACTGAAAAAAATTATTGCTAACATATCTGCTTTGAAAGAAATAACAAAGGGAGTTCTTCAAGCAGAAAGAAAATGATCTCAGATGGAAATATGAAAATGCAAAAATAAATGAAAAATATCAGAAAGGTTAAATAAGTAGGTTTATAATTATCAACCATACAAAACAATAGTAGTAATGTCTTAGAAAATTTATTTATAGAATTAAAAATAAATCCCAAAATCATGTAAAAGAGGGATAAATGGACTTAAATTATTGTACGATTCTAATATTTTCATGGAAGTGGTAGAACTAAAATTTGAATAAGACTAGTAGTTCAAGGGTACATAGGTAATCTTTAGGGTAATTATGAAAAGAATAGTGTGAATGTATAACTAGTAAGTTAATAAAGAGAAAATAGAATAATAAGAATATTTGATCATAAAATAAAAATTCAAAAAGTAGAAAAAAAGAACATGAAATAGGTGGGTCAAATAGAAAACAAATAGAGTAAATATAAATCCAAATATAGTACTAATTACATTAAATTTAAATGAACTATATTATCCAATAGAAGAATAATATTATCATACTGCACCTAAGAAAAAACACAGAAAAATGAACTATATGCTATTTACAAGAGACACAGTTTAAATTTAAACAGTCAAAAGTTAAAAGTAAAAGGATGGGAGGAAATATATCATATAAATCTTAACCAAAATAAAGCAAGTTTAGCTATCCTACTATCAGACAAAACTGACTTTAAGGCAAGAGGCATTGATAGAAATAAAAAGGGATATTTCATAATCATAAAAGAGTCAGTCTACCAACAATATATCACAGTCTCAAATTTGTATGTACTCAACAACGTAGCTTCATAATATATATAGAAAACATTGCGAGAACTAGGAGAAACAGACAAATTCACAGGCAGATTGGCATTCTTTTTACATCTTTCTATAACTGATAGAATAAGCAGACGAAAAAAAATCATTATGGATGCAGAAGATCTGAACAACACAGTTGATACATTTGTTCAAAATTATATGTGTGGAACATTGCATACAACAATCACAGAATTGCAATTAGTTTAAGTGCACATGGAACGTTAGAGTTGACTATATGCTGAGTCATAAAGGAAACCTCAACAAGTGCCAAAGGATTGACATGATTTAAAGTATGTTCTCTGCCCACAATGGAATTAAAGTAGAAATCAGTAGTAAATAGATAACTGGAAAATCCCTAGTACCTGGAAATTTAAAATTATACTCCTAAATAGTTCATGATCAAAGAAGAAATCACAACTGGAATTCATATTTTGAACTGAATGATAATGAAGGTATGACATATCAAAATTATAGCATGTGGCTAAAGCAGTGCTGAAAGGGACTTTATAACCTTAAATGCACATATTAGAAATGCAGAAAGACTGAATATCAGTGATCACAATAAATTGTGCAAAAAGAACAGCAAATCAGACCTAAAGAATTACCAAGAAAAAGATAATGAAGATAAGAGTAGAAATTAATAAAATATTACTTTAAGCTTTAGGAAGTTGCTGATATTCAATCATTTTGATCTATAAAAATGGTAGTTTCATATGGTTCCTAATAGGAAAAAAATTAGAGAGCAAACAAGGCCAAAAGTTGATTCTTTGAAAAGATTAATAAAATGAATAAACTCATGGCAGATCAGGGAAAGAGGAAAAAAATCAACTACCAATGCCAAAATTGGAAAAGAGAGCATTGTTAAAAATTTTACAGACACTAAAAAGACAATAAAATGATACTAAGAACATGTTTGTGCCAATAATATTGAAAATAGCAGAAATGCAATAATTCTTCAAAAGATACAAGTTACTAAAATTGACAGAAGAAGAAACAATATCAGAGTGGTCCAATATCTACTAAAAATGTCAATTCATTATTAAATATTGTCCCACAAAGAAAACTGCCAATTTCAGAATGTTTGAGTTCTTCCAAACATTTGAGAAAGTTACAGCACTTAAAAAAATCCAGAAAGTGGAAAAAGGGAAGCATTTCCCACCTATGAGTTTGACATAAATTTGATATCAAAATCTGATTAGGACATTACAAAAAGCAAATTTATGAAAAAATTTCTTTCTTGAGCATAGATACAAAAAATCCTAAGCAACATATTGCCAAATTGAATCCAGCAATATATGGATCCAGCAATCCATCACCACCAAGTGGGATTTATTCCAGGAATGTAAGTATGGTGTAGCCACAGTTGTAACCAATTGCTTTAATTCACCACATAAACAGAACTAAAGAGGGAAATAATATGATCACTCTGATAGATGCATAAAAGGCATTTGAGAAAATTCTTTAGCCATTTGTGTTTAAAAGAAAAAAGATCCCTTTAAACTAGCAATAAAGAGGAACTTTCTTAATCTGAAGAAACATATCTACCAAAAGCCCATGGTGGAGTATGGCCAAGCTCCTTGCAGTGAGGGGCACTGGGGCTCACACTGCAGAATCTGCTTGGAGCTCCTTCTGTGACTCCAAAGCTTGTATGTACTGACTCATTATGAGAACTAAAAGTTTTTTATAATGTGAAAAAAAAAATAGTCCAAAGAGCAGGAATTACATATTCTCCTGTTATAACATTAGAACGTATTTTGATAGAAGCTGAAAGACTCTATTCAGTATTTTTGAACATAACATGATATGGAGCTGCAGCAACCATCTTACAACCCAAAGATAAGAAGTATGATAAATGAACGGGTAAGGATGTCTTCTTAGAACTTGGAGACAATGAGTATGAAAAATGAATATCTACTGATGTTGACTCTGGAACAGTTAACCAGCTGCATAAATGCTAGCAGCTGCAAACATCCAGATTCTCTTGTTATGTGAGAAAGAATGAACTCATACTTGGTTACAATAAAAACAAACTAACACATAAACAAAGGAAAAAAAACCCTACTGGAAACGTAGTGAAATACTCAATGGTGAAATACTTAAACCTTTCCTTCAATCTCAGGAATGAGACAAAGATGTCTATTACTAGCATTTCTTTCAGCATTGAACTGGAGATCCTAGGCAGTATAATAAATAAGGCAAGAAAAAAAAGTAAAGCCCTAACAATTGGAAATAAACAGAACTATCATTGTTCTCAGATGACATATCATATCCTTAACAACATCCAAAGGAATCCCAAACTCTTAGAATTATTAATGAATTAGCAAAGTGGTTGGATACACAGTCAACATTCAAAAAGCATTTATATTTCTACATACCAGCAACAAAAATGGAGAAAATAAAACTTAAAATATTATTTATAAAATAATCAACATCAACTATCTAGGAATAAATCTAACAAAAGATAAGTACAATAAGACCTAAATAAATAGAGGGATATACCATGTTTATGGATTGGAAGATTTAATATTGGAAATGTTAATTCCTTTAAAACTGACCTATAGATTCAATGCCATCTCAATTAAAATCCAAAAGGCTTTGTTTTGGAAATTGACAAGCAGATTCTAAAATTTATATAGGAATGCAAAGGGCCAAGAACAGTCAAGGAAATTGTGAAAAGCAAAAACAAAATGGGAAAATGTACACTACCAGATACAAAGACCTATTATAAAGCTACAGATATCAAGACAGAGTGGGTTTAGCATAACATAAGGAACAGTGGAACAGAATATAGCATCCCCAAACATACCCACACATGTACAGTCACGTGATTTACAGCAGTGGTGTCGTTGATGTGCAATAGCAAAGTAATCATATAAATGGTTATGGGTCAATTGACAGCCCATATGGAAAACAATGTATCTTGACCCTTACCTCACACTGTCAATAATCAACTTCAAGTAGATTGCAGAACTAAATGTGAAAGGTAAAGCAATAAAGCTTTTAGAAGAAAGCATAAGAAAATATCTTTATGATCTTGGAGTAAGCAAAAATCTATTGAAAAGGGCACAAATACTGAAAATTGTAAAGAAAAAAAATAGGTAATTGGACTATATAAAGTTTTAAGAAATTCTCTTCATCAAAAAATACTACAAAGTATAAGACACAAACTGGAGAAAATATTAGTAATCCACATATTTAGCAAAAAACCTTACATCTAGAATGTATAAAGAACTCTTACAAATCAATATAAGACAACTTAATTGAAAAAAAGGGGAAAACTTGAATAAGCGTTTCGTCAAAAGATGATATTCAAATGCCCAATAAACATATAAGATGTTGAACTTCATTGGTCATCCAGTAAATTAAAAAGTACAGTGAGATAATAGGACATACCCATCAGAATGGCTAAAATGAAAAAGAAAGATAATACCAAGTGTTGACAAGAATGTGGAGCAGCTGGAACTCTCATACACTTCTAGTATAAGTGTAAATAGACACAGTTAATTTGGAAAACTACTGCAGATAAACGTATGTATATCTTAGGACCCTGTGATCCAGCAATTCTATTCCTAATTACACACCAAGCAGAATTCTATGTGAATTCACCAAAAGATGCAGACATAGAATTTCCATAGAACTACCACTATTCATAATAGTCTAAACTGGAAACTACTCAGGTGCTCATTAGCAATAAAATGGACAAATACTGGATTGGCAAAAAAAGTTCATTTGGATTTTTCCCTAAGATGTTATGGAAACACCCAAACGAACGTTTTGACCAACCCAATAAATTGACCATTCTCAGAGTGGAATACCAGAAAGCAATGAGAATGAAAAAATCATAATTATGGGCAATAATATGAATTGTCAAAGACAAAACTTAGCCTGAGACACAATGAACAAAGGTTGTTTATTCATAAACTCGCAGCAAGAGGACCCTCTGCTGTGTCTTTCAAGAGTCACATGTGGTAAAAAGGTGAGTCAGTTTCATAGAGTAAACAGGAAACACTTAGATAGTCTCTGATTTCCAAGCATTCTATTAAGATGGAAGTTTTGGTAGTAGAGAAGGCTTTCTAATTAGTCCTAAAGTACTTTTAACCATGGTAGGTGGACAGCAAAGGGGCCAGCTCCCTACTGCCTGGCAGAGGAAGTTCTGCCTCTATCAAATGGCCTGCAGAGCCCATGGAACCACAGTTCTGCTGTCCTGTGCCTTACTCTCCTCCAGGATATCAGCTTCCTTTTGCATCCTCCAAAGTACCACAATCTCATCTTCCTCCATCTATGAGATGCTTATATTCCAGTGGGGGATAAAGATAATTCTAGAAGGGAGTATAACATTACAAACAGAATTGAAATATGAAAGAAATGAACATATAAGAAAAGAAATTGGCTAGATTGGAGGATTAGGACAGGCTTATCTGATAAAGTTTGAGGTCTGAATAGTTTAGAGCAGGGGTCCCCAACCCCCCGGCCACGGACCAGTACCAGTCCGTGGCCTGTTAGGAACCGGGCTGCACAGCAGGAGGTGAGTGGCGGGCGATCGAGCGAAGCTTCATCTGTATTTACAGCCGCTCCCCATCACTCACATTACCGCCTGAGCTCCGCCTCCTGTCAGATCAGCGGAGGCATTAGATTCTCATAGGAGCGCGACCCCCTACTGTGAACTGCGCATGCGAGCGATCTAGGTTGCGCGCTCCTCATGAGAATCTAACGCCTGATGATCCGAGGTGGAGCTGAGGCAGTGATGCGAGCGCTGGGGAGCGGCTGCAAATACAGATTATCATTAGCTGAGGGGTTTGACTGCACAGAGACCATAACAAATCAATTGTTTGCAGACTCATATCAAAACCCTATCAGTGAGCGGCAAGTGAAAACAAGCTCAGGGCTCCCACTGATTCTGCATTATGGTGAGTTGTATAATTATTTCATTTATATATTACAAGGCAATAGTAATAGAAATAAAGTGCACAATAAATGTAATGCGCTTGAATCATCTCCAAACCATCCCCCTCCCCGGTCCGTGGAAAACTTGTCTCCCACGAAACCAGTCCCTGGTGCCAAAAAGGCTGGGGACCGCTGGTTTAGAGGCAGACAGAGAACAGGAGAAGAGGAGGCCAGACAAATGGAACAGTATGTGCAAAGGCCCTGAAGCAAGAGAGAGTATAATCAGGAATTGAAAGAGCATGGAAAACAGGAGGTAAGCAAGGGTCTTATAGAACGTGATGAGGAATTTGGTCTTAATACTAACATAACTGATATTTTAAGCAGGAGGTGACATATTAGTATTTCATTAGAAAAGTAAACCTCTGACTGCATGATAGGTTTGAGGGCAGTTTAAATTTCAGAAGACCAGTGGGAGGCAACTGCAATAGTCCTGGCCAGAGAGAATGGGCTGGATGGTGGGAGTGAAGATGGAGGGAGTGGAGAGATTCTAGAAGGATGTGGAAGGTACAATTGACAGAACTTGGCGATGGTTTCACTGTAGGGGAGAGAGGGAAACGGGGGCCAAGGAGGACTCGGATTTTGTTGCCCTGGGTGGATGGCAGTACTTTTTCTGAGGCAGGGGCTCCCAGGTTGGGGTACAGAGTGGACGAAATAAATCAGTTGGTTTGGGCGGGTTCAATTAGAGACATCGCTGAGATGGTAAGTGGAGAGGTAAGATAGGCAGAAGGATGTGATGTAGGTCTGCGGTTCAGAAGAGAAGGCTGAGCCACATAATTAATTACCCTTCAAACATAAGTGTTGGATTTGTCCATATTTGGTTTTTTTTAAGAAATTAGTACTTGGTTTGCATTTCCTTTTTTCTCTCTCCCCTTTTCTTTGGAGGACTTGTTTGAATTTTTCTTTCCACCCCTCTCTTATTGTTTGTGTGCTTCTTTCGACTGAGAGGCTTCCTAAATTCATCACTTCCACCCTCGCGGGATACACCCCTCACCTCTGCCACCCCTCACCTCTGCTGACTGCCTCGCTGGGTCACTGTGGGGCATGATCAGCAGAAAAACAGATGGCAAAGGAACTGCAGATGCAAGTCATTTGGAAATGATTTGAATGTTGGAAACAGTTTGCTATTTGGGGTGAGGATCATTTTCCGGTGCAAAGGGCCTGAGCTGCTGCTGAGGGGCCTTTCGAAAGGCATGCTTAACGCATCTTAATCTGCAGGCGTGGGCTCAAGTCCGTAGCCTCCTGAGGAGGAGCATGTTGCTGGATAGATCCTGGCTTCCAGCAGGTAGTCACACAAAGCTGGTGGACAGGTGAGAGAAGGGAGAAAGTTCAGCAGAGGGCTGGCTTCCAAGCACATATAAAAGCACCTAAGAATAATTTGTGAACGAGTCAGACAATGCAGAATGAATAGAGCCAGCTGCTCTTTCTAAAGAAACTTTACTAGACATTATTGATTTGGACTAGAAACTGAGAACCTTCTTGGGATCTATCTGGATCCTGAGTCCAAGGAGATTTCACAGTAGGAAAACAAGGATTCCAAATGCTTCAGCTGGTGGAATGTTCTAAAAGATTAGTACAGGGCTTCCCTGGTGGCGCAGTGGTTGAGAGTCCGCCTGTCGATGCTGGGGACACAGGTTCGTGCCCCGGTCCGGGAAGATCCCACATGCCGCGGAGCGGCTGGGCCCGTGAGCCATGGCTGCTGAGCCTGCGCGTCCGGAGCCTGTGCTCCACAACGGGAGAGGCCACAACAGTGAGAGGCCCGCGAACAGCAAAAAGAATAATAATAATAATAAAAAGATTAGTACATTGGTGCTTAGTTCCAATATTTAAGAAATTTGAAAGGAAGACGCTCAGGAAGGCTTGTCTACATTGCTTAACAATTAATGTTATAAAAAACTGAGGCAGAGGGGAAAAATGTGTTTTCCACAGGAAAGTCTTTTTTTTTTTTTTTTTTTTGCTTATCAAATTGACCTCCACTCTGGGAAGTCAAATTTTGGCTCCTTTACCCTCAATAATTTCTGTGCAGTAGGATGTGATGAAAGGGGTCTGGCCTGGGGCCCAGATATCACTGGATTATTGCTGGCTGCAGAGTGAGGTGGGAGAATTGTCTGCATGGCTATGACAGCCCAGGAGAAACCTCGTGTGTCTTACAGACTCAGGCTGCTGTTTTTGTGGTTGGTGGGATCTAGTTTGTTATGTTCCCAAACAGTTTTCCAAATGAAATTTCTAGGCCAACTTACCACTTTTACTGAGATTTCTTTCCCACGTGGAACTCTACTACTGTGTGTGATGTAAATGTTCAGTATAAACAAATATGTAAGTTATTTGTGTATCTCTGTGTGCGTGACCAACATTTAGTTCTTACTGGGGGCCAGGTATTGTCCTAAGTGTTTAAAGGGTATGAGACCATTTAATGTTTACATTAATATTTTAAGCTTGGTGCTTTTATAATTCCCGTTTCGTGGATGAATAAACTGAAGCCTAGATGGGTCAGTTACCTGGTCAAGGCCACAAGGAGGGTGAGCAGTGGGGGCCAGGGTGGGACCCAGTGCTGTCCACCTCTGGGACCTGCTTTCTCTATTGCCGCACCTCTGCACGGAAGAGGGAAACATTTTTAAGTGCGTAGTCCCAATGGTGTTTTATTTTTTCTTAGGAGTGACTGGGTAACCTCCTATAAGGTCATGGTGAGCAATGACAGCCATACATGGGTCACTGTTAAGAATGGATCTGGAGCCATGGTGAGTCTCTTTTCCTTCTGACCACGCCCTTGGTGTCTGGCTGTGCAGGGCTTCGCAGAGGCAGTGGACACCCGACCAGTGTTTGCACCCGGATGTTGCCTGGTTCTGTGTCAACCCAGACCAGCCATCCAGTCCGATGGATAATGACCCCCTTTCCGTACCCTGAAGCTCGGAACCAAGTGGCCCACATTTAGGGCTCAAATTCAGAGCTGCTGGAATTCAGTCTCTTCCACAAGTCACAACTCAGCCCTGGAAGGTCAGCGGCCCATGGGGAATGTTGGGGCCTGCACAGCTAGTCAATTACAGTAGTTCCCGAACTTTCTTTAACGACCCTGGTCTTTCAGCTCCACGCTTCCCTCCGGGTCCAGTTCCGATCTTATCACCCTCTTCCTCGGGTTCTCAAGTGCAAGTTCCAAACATGGTATCCAGTGCCTTCCAAGATCTGACTGCAGCTTCCATTTAACCTTCTTTATCATAGTTACCACGCTCCACCCCCACCCCCCAACCCTGCACACACTCGTCTGTGTTCCAGTAACAGGGAGACGGTTGCTCTTCTCTTGAATCCCATCTCTGGGCTTCTCCAGCCATTGCTTCCTTTTCTTTACAATCCCTCCCATCCCTACACATCTAAAGCGTTTTCCTTCAAGGCCAATTCAAATGGTACCTCATCCCTGAAGCTTTGCCTGGTCCTCTCCTTCTTCTGACATCCCAGAGCTTTGTGGATGTCTCTTTGCCATGGCACTAATAGATTTCACCTATGACATCTAAATATAACACCCCTCCTCCTCCCTGCCTCCCCCACTAGACTGGGGCTTCCTGAGGGCAGGGTCCAGGCCTGATCCATTTCTCCTTCCCCCTCGATGCCCAGCTCACGTTAGGTGTTGCTCGAGATCTTGTGGAATGAGTGAATTACTGACTCTTCCATGCCCTGATAATCAAGCTCTAAAAGATTCTCTTTTTTTCCCCTTGTGCATAAATAGATATTTGAAGGAAACAGTGAAAAGGAGATCCCTGTCCTCAACGAGCTGCCCGTCCCCATGGTGGCGCGCTACATCCGCATAAACCCACAGTCCTGGTTCGATAATGGGAGCATCTGCATGAGGATGGAGATCCTCGGCTGCCCGTTGCCAGGTGAGTCTGCCCGTGCTTCCTGCAGGGCAGGAGTGCTGACGGAGCACAGGTGCTTAGCCAGCAAGGTGACTAAAAATAAGCCACACGATCTTTTTCTCATGTAAAAAAATACCACATCTATTGCAGGATATTTAGAAAACATAGGTAAACCAAAAGAAAATAAATACAAATCTCCCATAACCCCACTCAGAAACACCATGAACATTGGGTGTATTAAAGTAACATGTCAGCTGTGGTTTTGCTGCTGGGATTTTAAGATGATATATGTTGCAAGGTTGAAAATTCGCTCAAAGCTACTACTCAGAAGCAAGCCAAAAAAAAAATTAGATAACATTTTTTTTTGGTAACACGTTTAATTGCCCTTGACTGCTCCCGCTACACTGGGTAGAGGAGATGGTAGGAGTTAATTTTAGACTTGACCATGTACACAGACTCTCTGTAAAAGTAACTTCGCTTGGATGCCTGTGTCTTTGGGTAAATGCTTGCTCCTTTAGGCTGTGTTCCCCTTGCCCTGTCTTCACATCATGGTATCTGGGTGCGGCCCCAGAGTGACAGGAAGATGGGGGCTTGAATTCACACGTGGACCCTTGCTGATGTCTGCTCTGGACAGGCTGATCTTGTTTGGCTTGCTGCTCTGTCGGCCTTTCAGAACTTACGAGTTTGTGTGCATATGGAGCCTTATGTGGCAGCCTCTTCATCCTGTCCAGACATCTCCAGGGAAGGAAGCTGGCCTCCAGAACATTCCTAAGGCCCTTCACTAGGGCCTCTAGGAATTTCCACTTTTCTGTTCACCCACAGTCAGGCCATAGGGAACAAGGAGCACAGCTTCGGGTTATCTCTCCTATACTTTCTCCTCCAGGAAAGCCTCAGCTTTCTTGTCTAGTGAGAGAGTCAGGCCTTGCTACCTCTGGATTCCCCCTGCCAGGGGGAAGGGCACCACCAGCTCTGATGTCTCAGGTGCCGCTATATCCGTCACGCTATTTCTATAGCCATCCCACCCCCGACACTGTGAACTTACAGTTACTGCGTTTTTGGAGCATATTTCATGTAGTTTATTGCTTTTCCCTCAATCCTGTAATATCCATGATCTTTCTTTGCCAGGTATGAATTTATAGAACACACGCTCTGTATTGGTGAGAAAGATGGGTCTACCTACCTACCTACTTACCCTTATACCAGACAGATTCTTTGTTATATATTTGTGCTTACTAGACGGCAAACTTTTTTCATGCCATTAAAACTATTAGAGACCATCTGTCTTGTGGATGCTTTTATCCTAGTTTGTGGACAATATCTCATGTTTTCAAACTGCCTCTTATAGTTAGAAGTTGAGTTGTGTCCAGTGTTTTGATTCTCTACAGAATCCCACAGTGAGTATCTTTGTTTCTGTGTCATTGTGCGCGTCCAAAATTATTGTGTAAATTATGGGATTGTTGCTCAAACTAGGTTACGGTGGCTGGGATTGCTGGTGGAAAGGAAGTATGTGTTTCCAAGGATGATCCAGAGAGAATGTTGAAGGCTTCCCAATTTGGGATCTGGGCCTCCTTTTGTGGCTGGTTCAGCCTGGGATGACAGTCACCTGCTGCCGCCCAGAGCCTGCTGGGCTTTCCTGAGTTCACTGCGTCTGTAGGCACAGATGTAGGTGGGGGTCTGGGAGGCCTTGTTTGTGCCAGGTCACTCAGCACAGCCTTGGTCTGCTTGCTTTAAAAAGCAGGGTCACGGTTTCTCTCTGAGGGCGGGAATTCATCTGTTGCTGGTGAAGGGCAAAGGGCAGCCTGTGAGAGTCTCATGAAATAAATATTTTCCTGTTAAGTTATTCTTGGTGTGTGTATGTTTGAAGATAGGTCCTGGGAGCAATTTAAACACAAAGACAGAATTACAGTGTGAAATCTGGATGGGTTTCAAGTATGGACTTGGAATGGTTCTATTTTCCAACCCTGAATACTTAGGGCCATTTTTCTTCTAGAAGTTACTTAGCAGTCTGCCCAGAGGGGAGCTGGCCTTTGTGCATGCCACCCGGTGGTGGTCACATCTGAGGGCCTGGGGTGGCACAGGGGCCC
The DNA here is from genome assembly GCF_025265405.1 of Mesoplodon densirostris. NCBI lineage: Eukaryota > Metazoa > Chordata > Mammalia > Artiodactyla > Ziphiidae > Mesoplodon > Mesoplodon densirostris. The sequence goes on from NC_082661.1 coordinate 8,655,138, forward strand.
CATGTCCATGTGGGTAATTGAATCTTGCTCAGTTGCCTTGTTGTCGACACAATTCCTTTGTGCAAGTTAACGAGGCCAAAGGCAGGGGTGACCCAAGCAACTCAGCCACTCAAACCCAAGGTGACTTCGTGCTCTACATGCAACCGCCCAGAGTCTCTTCTTCCTGGAACTCGTGTTTATGAAAAATTCATTTACCTTTGCTTCTGCTGCTTCTCTGTTCTGTCCTCCCGATCTTCCTGTGGACTCTCAGGAGGAAGCAGAGGACGGGGAAGATTCTTTTTAAGTCTTCATGAATAATGTGTCCAGAAATTTTTGAACTAGAAAATGAATTACCCTATACCATGGTCTAGTAATAGGATTTTTAAAGCTCATAATGAATAGAAAAGGGGGAGTGTTGTTTAATGGTTATAGTTTTGGTTTTGTAAGATGAGAATGTTTTAGAGATCTGTTGCTACAACAGTGTGAATATATGTAACACTACTCAACAGTACTCTTGAAAATGGTTAAAATGGTAAATTTTATGTTATGTGTGTTTTACCATGATTAAAAAAATTTTTTTAATTCAAACAAATCCTTTAAATGTTGTTCATCTTTTTTTTTTTTTTTTTTTTTTTTGCGGTACGTGGGCCTCTCACTGCTGTGGCCTCTCCCGTTGCGGAGCACAGGCTCCGGACGCGCAGGCTCAGCGGCCATGGCTCACGGGCCCAGCCGCTCCGCGGCACGTGGGATCCCCCCAGACCGGGGCACGAACCCGCATCCCCTGCATCGACAGGCGGACTCTCAACCACTGTGCCACCAGGGAAGCCCTTGTTCATCTTTTTAAAAAGTGAAAGGAAGTCCTCTTCCCCAAATTTGAACGGACTTGTCCATTTTGGACTAAGGATCTATGCATATCGGAAGCTCTGGGGAGAGCTTCTTCAGATACATTTTTAATCATGAAGAATTCAGGTGAAGACACACGCCAGCGGACTTGCAGATCACAGCCTTGGTGGTTTCCAGGTATTTTGCTGCTGCAAACAACACTGCAATGTGCTCTGCCTGGTTCAAAAAAGAGCTCATTGTTCTGCACACGATTTCCCCACAGGTGACAGGACTGTGCCCAGAGTCCTGGGAAATAGCCCTGCAGGGCAGGGGGTGGCAATGCTTGAGCCCCTGGTGCTGGTCTGCAGCTTCTATTATGAATGTGAGACTCTGACCTCTTTGGGGAAAGTCTTCACTCCTCCCACCTCGTCTTCCTGGCCACCAGGTCTGAGCAACTGTCCTCTCTCTGCACAGCGCCAAGGGGTCCAGGGTCTTGAATTCGGCCCAGAGGAGCTTGTGGTGAGCTGTACAAAGATCTGTGGAAAGGAGCTTGTGTCCCTCAAGCATGGAGGAGCTGCTAAAGGGCAGTGCCCCTGAATCATTCCTTTGGGTGGGCCAGGACCCGTTGAGATGCTGTGTCTCCTTTCTCTGAATACACACACCCTCCATTCATAAGCCACTGAGAAAATGTTTTAACTGTAAGACCACCACCAATCTCGCTGAACTGTAATCATGTTTCAGCCTGCCCCACCCCCTCTCGACAATTTGTATAAACTGGGGGAAGGATGGGTTCTATTGCATCAACATAGTTGCAAGGACCTTTTAAATCTATTTGCTTTACTACCTTCCACTTTTCTTCACCAAGTCAGGCCACACTCCCCCCAAAATTCATGTCCATGTGGAACCTCAGAATGTAACCTTTTTTTGGAAAGAGGCACTTTGCAGATGTGAGTAGTTACGATGACATCATACTGGGTTAGGGTAGGCCTTAAATCCAATGACTGGTGTCCTTAAGAAGAGAAAACAGAGCCACACAGGGAGAAGGCATGTGATGACTGAGCCAGAGATTGGAATCGTGAGGCTACAAGCCAAGGATTGCTGTCAACCACCAGAAACTGGGAAGGTACAAGGAAGGATCTCCTCTGAGAGCCTTGAAAGTGCACGGCCCTGATGAGAGCTTCATTTCAGACTCTGTCCTTCAGAACTGTGAGAGAAGAAATTTCTGTTTCAAGCTACCTACTTTATGGTCATGGCGCCCTAGGAAACCAGTACACTAACAGACCCAAAGATGGCATAATGTTCCATAATTATCCTCAATCCTGAGGATGTGCTTTTCATTTACCACTCGCTCCACCCTACCCTCCATTCTCTGTTCTGCCATAGTGATAGGGTAATAACATCACAGTATAAAGTGGGCCTCTTCTCAGAGGTCACCTGGGCCCTAGAAAGTGCTATCTTTTTGTAACTAGCCCTTTCTAAATAACTTGATTGGAGTATCCATCCATCCATCCATCCGTTCATTCCTCACTCATTCATTCATGTATCAAACGCTTCGGGAGCACCCGTTCTGAGTCAGGGCCCAAGGATGCTGAGATAAGATGCCACAGTTGCTGCTCCCAGAGCTCTCGCTGTCCAGTGGGGGAGGCGTGGTGGCATCTTTTCCCTAGTGAATCCCTCTCAATTCAGGGGGCTCCAGGCTTGCTGGCTGCAGCCTGTCCCCCCTGTCGCAGAAGGCAGCTTGCCCTTCTGAGTTTAAATAAACGTGTGATTTCTCTTCTTGTCCAACTGCCTGATGTTGATTATCTTAGGAAACTGTATAAACAGCAACACTCTTGAAAATTGTCTTTCCTGACAGTTTCTCCTGTCAGTCAGGCCGCAGATTGGCCCTGGGGCTTCCTGGAGAAGGTGCGCCAGCCGAGAAATCAGAGGGTTTCCTGGACTCACGCGAGCAGCGTGGTGGAGATGCTATGCTGTAGGGTTATATGAGGTGGGGCGGCAAGGAAATAAGCATGAATGATGTGCTTCTCCCTCTTTGGAGCCACGTGGAGCTGTGGGTTTGATGCTTGCACTGACAGTAATGACCTAAGATCATAATCGGCTCTGCCTGGGGGTCCATGTCTCCCCCTTGCCCCTTTTGGAGTGACCTTGTCATAAGAACAGTCAGATGGCGCTGGACAAGGGCGACTTCTTCTCATCAGGGAGCCAGCTCTTTGCAGAAGGGGTTTGGTGCTATTTGCATATGGTACCAGGTCATCTGTGCTCAGGGCTCTGTGCTGGGGGTGTCGGGGATTCGGGATGTCACAAGGCCACAGTGGTGGGCATTTCCTTGGGTGAGGGGCTGCCCTCGTGGCAGGGAAAGAAAGATCTGTGGTGGCTGCGTTTCTGGTATCCTCCTTAGTCCTCAGAGAGCACTTGGAGGCCAGCAATATTTTTTTAAATGAGGTGAAATTCACATAACATACAATTAAGCTTTTTTTTCTTTTTTTAAGTTACGCGGGCCTTTCACTGTTGTGGCCTCTCCCGTTGCGGAGCACAGGCTCCGGAGGCGCAGACTCAGCAGCCATGGCTTACAGGCCCAGCCGCTCCACGGAATGTGGGATCTTCCTGGACCGGGGCACGAACCCATGTCCCCTGCATTGGCAGGCGGACTCTCAACCACTGCGCCACCAGGGAAGCCCCAATTAAGCTTTTTTAAAGCATACAGTTCAGTGCTAGTATATTCACAAGGTTGTATGATCACTGGCTCTTTCTAGTTTCAGAACTCTGTCATGGACGCAAGAACAACCTGGACCCACTGAGTAATCGCTTCCGGATCCCCCTCCACGGGGTAACCTCTAATCTGCAATGTCTCTATGGATTTGCCCGTTCTGGATAAAGCACGTCATGAGACTAGCGATTGTAGATTGCAGTGAGCCCCCTTTTCAGGAAAGATAGCCTTTCCTCTCCCAGCTGAGCACCCGAAAAGCAAGGTCCCAACCCCCAAAGCAGTAAACAGCTGAGCAGAATGGTCCGAGAATGGTGGTGTTCCCTTGGATGTCCAGTCATGGGGTTTGGTCTGCATAGTGTAGTGAGCTGGTGCCGGATTTGGGGTGAGAATGGCGAGTGTCCCCATCAGTGAGGATTTGGGAACGTTCAGGGTGTGGACTCGTTTCCTGGGCTGCCGTAACTAAGTGCCAAAAACCAGGTGGCTTAGGATAACAGAAAGTCATCGTCTCACAGTCCTAGAGGTAGAAGTTTGAGATCAAGGTGTAGCAGCGCTGGTTCCTTCTGAGGCCATGAGGGAAAGTCTGTTCCTTGCCTCTCGCCCAGCTGCTGGTGGTTTGCTGTCTAAATTTTGACATTCCTCAGCTTGTTAGATGCATCACCCCCATCTCTGCCTTCACTGTCACCTGGTATCCCCTGCGTGCTTCTCTCCGTGTTCACATTTCCCCTTTGGATAGACGCAGTCATAATGGAATAGGGCCCACCCTAAGGACCTCATGTCAACTTGATTAGCTCTGTAAAAACCCTCTCTCCAAAGAAGGTCACGTTCTAAGGTCCTGGGGATTAGGACTGCAACATATCTTTTTGGAGGGGGGCCATCATTCAACGCAAAAGAGGCTTAAGGAGTAGACCCGTTGGGACGGAACAGGACTTTGAGGCACCAAATAAGAGAAGTCATGTTGGGAAGGCAGTTTTAGACTCCATGTGCCCCATCTGCAGTTTGTCTATTCCCATTACTCAGGTGTTCCAGAAGGAATCAGCTGGTTTTCAGTACATCTGATATATGAAACCAGCCACATGAAAGGAAGCAGGAGACTGATTCTCCAAAGCTCCACTGCAAGGATAAAAGCCTTGCAGACTAAATCCGGACTTCTGTTTCAAATGTCGGAGGTCCTACTCAAATTACCTTGGGAGGGGTCGGGGGAGAAGGAAAATTTTAGCTCACAGGAATGAAAATTCCCGGGGTAGATCTGACTCCGGCTTCAGGTAGGAATAGGTCTGCAATCTCAGGGCCTTCTTGGTGCAGTCAGGGCTCCCGTCCTCACCACCGTGCAAGGAGGAAGCTTGGCCACTAACACCCCAAACTCATCCACCATGTGAGTGACGCCAGCAGGAGACCCTCGTGGGGAGGAGCTCTGGGAGGGGTCGTCTTATCAGCCCAGCTTGGATCCTGGGACCATCTCTGAGCCAGTGGCTGTGACCAGAGGACGTGTGTTTTCATTGGCTGAACCTGGGTCACACACCCATACCTGTGAGTGCTGGGCAAGGCTATTCCATTGGAAGCATCTAGAATAGATTCCCCACAGGAGACTGGGATTCTTTTGTCCACAGAGGAGAGAAGGGGACGGTGGGTTTGGCTGACTAACGGGGTGGGTTTGTAGACTATGGGCCCCAGGGAGGGGCGGGCTTGGTTCTCACTCCTTACCTACAGTGTTAGAGCCCTGATAGGTTCTCAATAAAACTTTATCCAATCAGAATAAGTGGACAAGTTTAGAAGTATTTGTTCGAAAGGTGGAAGACTGAAGGTTGTGAAAATGTTCGCCTGTGGTTCTGAGTCAGTTCTGGAACTTGTACGCATATCCTCAAATTGATTAGTCGCAAGGAAGGAAGGATGTTGCCAAACATGGAGATCTTTCTACGTTGAGTTCTGCGTTTTTCTTCAATCCTTTTTAAGAACCTTGAAGGCGTAACTTGCGTTTGAAGACAAAAGGGGCTTTTCAAGAAGAGTCTTGGAAAGAGGCCCCTGGGACTCGGGGGCGGGGTGTTGAATAGCTCTAAGGAATCAGCAGGTGGGTAAATTCAGTGTAAAGTAATGTGAAAATGTGCTTTACCTTGGCTTTGAAACATACGGATTTGGAAATCAAAGGGCAGATGGCTTGCTGGAGGGTACGGTCAGCCTGCACTCCCCAAAGGAGAGGAGAGCTTGGAACATAACTGGGGGCCTTTGCTGAACCTGAACTACTTTTGCTTTCTTTCTGGAACAGAATGCCAGTTTGCCCCCGACCCACATTATTTCTTTTTCAATGGTGATTATTTGTTTCTAATAGTGTTACTGGAAAACCTTCTGTGAATATTAAACACCGAGTCGATTTTGGTGCGTGGGTCTATAAGTGATTTTCAACGTGCCACATGTGGCCGCAGTTCTCAAGGGTGAAGCCAGTCTTTAAGGGGCCCTCGGCAGGTAGGTTCCAGGTGGCCGTCACGCCAGGTGGCTGTGGATTGCAGACAGGCAGCCAGCTCACGTGATTGCAGATGTGTGGGATGTGTACCGCGGACCTCAACCCTGCTGGCAGTGCGCTCAGTACTTTAACACGGTGCTTCTCAAACTTCTGGATTTTTTTAAATGTGGATTCGGATTCAGTAGGCGTAGGCTGCGTCTCACAAGCAGCCAGTGATGCTGGTCTGTGGCCTTGTTTGGTATGAATGAGGACTCCCTGCTCCTAATACCACTGGGAGCTGGTGTTCGTCCTCCCATCACCCGCCACCGCCATCACCTCCAGAATTATCCCTTGAACCACTTGGATCAAACAGCAGCTATGGTTCCAGCTTTGCTCGCGTGGTTCCGGAGTTAGTAGGTTAACTTGTCTGAAGCCCCATGTGCTCTCTGCCTTGGGGAGGGGTCTGAGCTGACCAGGATTTCTGACTGCACGGAGCTGGGGCTGGAGATGGCGAGCCTGGCTGAGGCTCTGTAAGCCTCCGACTTTTTGTCAGGTCAGGAGAGGGCCCACTGAACGGTCCCTCCCCCCTCAGCCTCCTTCCAGCTCTTCCTGTTCCCTTGCCCCTCCTTTCTTCTCAGTGCTCTTTGTCTTTGTAGTTATATAAACGACATCAGCTTATAGGAATGAAAGAAAAAAGCCAATTTATCTGGAAGAGAATTAAGTTAAGAGCGGACATCTCCTCTCCAGTCCTCAGGGGTCACCACTGCTAATGCACCCTGATTATGCCTGTTAGGGTGCTTCCGCTCCAACAACAGAAACCCCAGCTCCCACTGGCTTAGCAGTTCAGGGAATTCTTTATCTCAGGTGATTGGAAGTCCCAAGGGGGGTTGATGGGGATCTAGGGTTGGTTCACTCAGTAGCTATTGAGGTTCTCTCTGTCCCCTACTCTGGAGAGATTCTCACTCACTCCTCTGTGCCATTAAAGTCCTTCCCTTCAATCTGGACCAATAAGAGTGGCCAGCAGTGCTATGTTCTGATTGGCTTAGACCAGTCATGTAGGACCCCTGGAGCTTAAGGCATGAGGTCAGTTTCCTAGAAGTGGAGAAGTGGGGATTCCCAGACAACACAGGGCTTCTCTTAGGAAGGATGAAAGTGGACTGCATGCTGGGCAAGCAACTGATAGCGTCCACCACACTTCTGAAAATTTCCATGCAGTTGTGATATTCATTCATTCATTCATTCACTTATTCCTTCCTTCATTTAGTGTGACTGTTTGCCAGGCACTAATACTAACAATAAACCAGTGAGGGAGGTACCAGTGTCCCCCTGTTTAGGGGTGAAGACACTAAGGAAAAACTGCTCTAGTGACTTATCCAAGGTCACACAGCACACAAGTAGAAGAGATTGGAACCCAGGCATTCTGGCTCCAGGCCCATGCTCTCCCCACTGGGTAGTTCTGACTCTTAAGATGCTTCTTGAAAGTTGGTTCTCTCTCCTCTGTGCGAAAGTTAGAAGCTGGAGGTTGAGCTGTGTTCCCACACAAATCAGGCACCTAACACAGTCACCGCAAGTAACAGAATAATGTGAATGAACTCAAAACCATATTTCTGTCCCTAGATCCAAATAACTATTATCACCGACGGAATGAAATGACCACCACCGATGACCTGGATTTTAAGCACCACAACTATAAGGAAATGCGTCAGGTAAGATCCAGGTTTGTCAAAGAGAAATCTCTCCTGTGCCCGGAAGCACATCGGTGTTTGTTTTTGTGCTTTTATGGTTTGTTGAAGCCACAGGAAATGCTTGTCGTTTGGAGGCTGAGAATGCCTTGGGGTTCAGGTGACCAGAGGAAACCTCCCTCGCCAGCAAGTGATTGAAGCAGAATTTGAAGCCAAGCTTTCTGATTTAATACTATACTTCTTCCACCTACACTGTTGGTGGAAATGTAAATTGGTGACAGCCACTATGGAAAACAGTATGGAGGTTCCTTAAAAAACTAAAAATAGAGCTACCATATGATCCAGTGATCCCATTCCTGGGTATATATCCAGAAAAAAATGAAGACTCTAGTTTGAAAAGATTCATGCACCCAAATGTTCATAGCCAAGACATGGAAACAACCTAAGTGCCCAACAACAGACGATTGGCTTAAGAAGATGTGGTATATGTATATACAAAGGAATATTAGCCATAAAAAAGAATGAAATAATGCCATTTGCAGCCACATGGGTGGATCAAGAGAATATTATACTTACTGAAGTAAGTCAGAGAAAGACAAATATCATATGACATCACTTATGTGTGGAATCTAAAAAATAATACAAATGAATCTATATGCAAAATGGAAACAGACTCACAGACACAGAAAACAAACTTATGGTTACCAAAGTGGAAAGGGAGAGGGGGAGGGATAAATTAGGAGTATGGGATTAACAGATACAAACTGCTATATATAAAATAGATAAGCAACAAGGATTTACTGGATGGCACAGGGAATTATAGTCAATATTTTGTAGTAGCCTATAATGGAAAATAATGTTCTATATATATATATATATATATATATATATATATATATATATATATATATAACTGAATCACTTTGCTGTACTCCTGAAACTAACACAATATTGTAAATCAACTATACTTCAATTTTAAAAAATACATCGCTGTGTGTTTGAGTGGTATCACTGATTTAAGGACAATAGTCATGTGCAGAGTCGAAGAAGAAAAAGAATCCAGAATAACACGGGTAATAGTAATAGCAGGAAGCTCTCACATCCGACCTACGTCAATTTCCCTGCATTAGGAATTTACCTATGTTAACATGGTCAGTCTCTCTAACCACCCTAGAAATGCAGGACTGTTGTTGGCCTTGTCTTACTGATGGCGAAACTGAGTCACCGAGGGAATAGGTAACACTCCCCTTGTTATTCTGATTCTCGGTATTAGAATCCCTGGGGGAAATTTGGAAAAATACCTATACTTGAAACCTGCCTCTGACCAATTAAAGCAGAATCCTGAGGAAAAGGGACTGGGGAATCTAAATTATTTAAAGCTCTCCTTGTGATTCTAATATACAGGCAGGTTTCAGAACAGCTGGTTGATACCTTATGGCTCTCAGTGCTTTTAGACTGTTAGGAGGAGAAGACGTCCCAGATGAGACTGTCCCCAGATTTAATGACAGAAACCAAGTAATCCTGAGCTATTGAAGCATCTGTCTAGTGGGTGCAGAAGGGAGAAGAGACCAAGAGTTTTTTAGGACAGGCTAAAAAAGCAGCCCTATGCCGAGTGCTTTGCCTGTGTAATCCTGTGTAGCGTTCCCCCCGCAAGCCTTGTGCTAGAAAGCGCGGGGAAGTGTTGGCAAATGAGAAACCCTTAGACATGTAAGAATCTGTTGGAGGAGGAGGAACAGAGAAATGTACTCACAAATATGTTTAATGAACAAGCATTCACCAAAGGCCAAAGTAACATGGCTCAAAGCGAGGGCTCATAGGTACTGAGGGAGCGGTACCAGCCACGCAGTACAAGGGCAGGAGACTTTCCTGAGGTCGGAGCAATGAGGCTTTGCCACGAGGGCTCTCTGCTTCATCCCAGGGAGTCAACAAACCCAGTTAGTCTCCATGTCATTTAATTTGAGACACACACAGCTGCTTCCAGGCACCTGTCGGCACAGACTTAGAGGTGGGATGTGCTAAAGAAATGGTCTTGTGGTCTTGCTCTGCAGAAGTCAGGATAATGTGTTTGGACTTGAGGTCTGTGAGTCATCCCTGCTGCACTCCATTTTCGGGTGTTTATGTGACTGCTCACTGTTCCATTTTATGAAGCACTCGTGTCTTAACACAGCTTTGCTCAGTGGGCATCTCGGGACATCTTTTTGCCCAGAAATTAGGCAAATAGCAACTTAGTTGGTGCAGTTAATGTCAAAAGCAATCTATCTAAATGCATTTAAAATGAGCTCACTGCACAGAGAGTGTGGCATCTTTAACTAGTTGTCCCGCATGGAGAATGGAGGTCCTTCTCATATGAGGAGAGCTAATGGATGTGCTTCATTACCCTGGGGGACTCTGGTCCCCATCACTTGGTAGATGTTAGAGCTAAGAGGAGCCCGAGAAAGCAATGCAGCCCCTGCAGGGGACACTGGGGGACCACTCCGATCTCTCAGGACCCTGCAGCACTCAACTGGAAACTGTCCGAGGTTGGGCGTTGGGGGCATCTATCAATCCTGAAGAGTGTTCAAGCCAGAAGTGATTTGCCATTTGGACTCCTGGCTCCTGGGGATGGGAAAGAAGCCAGCACTTTTTAGCAATTCCCTGTATGGAGTCTGCTAGATTGTTGTAGAAATCTTTCTACTTCAGGGGGAAAAAAAATGTCAGTTAATCCTAGTATATTGCGAGAGACATTTACAAACAACACAGAAATGAGAAGCAGAGGCAGGAACAGGAAGAGAAAACAGAAGAGCTGTTGCCTGGAGGGGAAATCATGAGAATGTGAGCGACCAGCGTGTGTGAGAATTATTTCTGGAGCACTGACTTATCAACCACCGGTCTTGCGCAAATGCTGATATTATGATGCAGATTGAGTTAATTGTTCTGAGCTCTGAGGGCCTTCCCAGCATGAGTCACCATTCATAATTGCTCAGTCATCTCTGTGTCTACATGTACGGTACCTTTCTCCGTCATTTGGGACCACGAGGGCAGAGACTCTGTCATTTTACCTTAAATCCATAAAGTGTACTGGATAACTGTACTTTGTTTGTTTTGTTTTGTTTTTGCGGTGCGCGGGCCTCTCACCGTTGCAGCCTCTCCCGCTGCGGAGCACTGGCTCCGGACGCGCAGGCTCAGCGGCCATGGCTCACGGGCCCAGCCGCTCCGCGGCACGTGGGATCTTCCCGGACCGGGGCACGAACCCGCGTCCCCTGCATCAGCAGGCGGACTCTCAACCACTGCGCCACCAGGGAAGCCCTGGATAACTCTACTTTTGAGGTTGTTACGGGGCAGATATGTGGGGGGACAGGGCCGGCATGGCCGGCCGTGGTTGGGAAGGGATGGGGTTGCAAATGAGCTCCGCCGTCATCCAGGGCCTGTGGCAGGAAGAGACGGAAGGAAGGGTGGTCCGAGCAGTGAGGACAACGAGAACAGGACTGTGGAGGCAGGAGGGGTCGGCCTGTTTCTGGGACAGTTGGCAGTGCCAGGAGAGGCTTTAGTCTTTTTTTTTTTTTTTTTTTTTTTTTTTTTTGCGATACGCGGACCTCTCACCGCTGTGGCCTCTCCCGTTGCGGAGCACAGGCTCCGGACGCGCAGGCTCGGCGGCCATGGCTCACGGGCCCAGCCGCTCCGCGGCATGTGGGATCCTCCCGGACCGGGGCACGAACCCGCGTCCCCTGCATCGGCAGGCAGACTCTCAACCACTGCGCCACCAGGGAAGCCCGAGGCCTCAGTCTTGAGTCTGAGAACCGGGAGGTCTTTACCAGGAGCAGGGCTGTGTTCGGGGAGATCCTTCTGGAAGTTGTATGGACAGTAGACTGGTGAGCTCTGTCCCTGTCCCAGGAGAGGGACCTGCCGGGTCTGAAGAAGGATAGGGGGAGGGGTTTCTGAGGGGGACTGACCAGTCCTAGGATTCCCCAATAAGTTGGAGAGAGAGAGGGTTCCGGTGTGCTTCCCAGGGCCTGCGATACCGTCCACAGCGGGAGAAAAAGAAGTGGTTTTGGGGAGAGGTTAAAAAGATGGGACTTTAGTTGGGGACCTGCTGTTGTCAGGTACCAAATGCTCAGGAAATTCTGGCTGGTAGGAGCGTGTGGCCTGAGGCGGTAGAAGGGAGTCCAGGAGAGACGTGGGTTGCAAGGCAGCCGGCTATTGGTTTTTATTTCCGGGGCAGCTGAGGATGGTCGTGGGCAGCAGGCGGTGGGGTCGCTGAGCTCCTGACCCTGGGGGTGGACGACGGTGGCAGGAAGCCCGGGCAGGACAGCAGGCTTACGGATCCAGACAAGCCCAGCTCCGCCCACCACGGGCGCCTCCTGCCCTGGCTCTCTTCCTTCCCCCTCCCTCTGGAATTCCTTTTCACTTGATCAGATGCAGTGCCTGTTTCTCAGACAAATGAGTAAAGATGATGGAAGAGGACTTTTTCTCCTTTCTTTCTTTTTTTTTAACATTTTAATTCATTGGATAAACAATATTGTAACCATATCAAATGCAAAGTAAAAGTCTCAAGGCTAATCCTCCATGAGCCCAGTACCCTGAAGAATCAGTGGTTTTCATTTTCCCCCATTTCTATCCAGGGTTTGCATTTCTTTCTTTCTTTCTTTCTTTTTTTTTTTTTAATGTTGAGCCTTCTTTTAATTTATTTATTTGTATTTTTGGCTGTGTTGGGTCTTCATTTCTATGCGAGGGCTTTCTCTAGTTGTGGCAAGTGGGGGCCACTCTTCATCGCAGTGCGCGGGCCTCTCACTATCACGGCCTCTCTTGTTGCGGAGCACAGGCTCCAGACGCGCAGGCTCAGTAGTTGTGGCTCACGGGCCTAGTTGCTCCGCGGCATGTGGGATCTTCCCGGACCAGGGCTCAAATCCGTGTCCCCTGCATCAGCAGGCAGATTCTCAACCACTGCGCCACCAGGGAAGCCCCAGGGTTTGCATTTCTATGTTCACAGAATTCATACGATTTTGATCAGAGGATGGTTACAGCTTTGCCCAGATTTTCTCACTTAATATTGGATCATTAGCCATGTCTCATTGCTGTCTTCATGATTGTCGTTGGATGCTGTGGAATGTTCCAGTGAGTGGATGCATCCATTTTCTCAGCTACCTTTCTGCCCTGGAGCCTTTGGATAGCTCCCCACTTGCAGTGACTTGTGTGAGAGGATGAAACCTGCTCCAGCAAGTGTCATCGTGCATGTAATTTACCTCTGATGTACCGCTCTGATCCTCTGATGTATTGCTCGAAACTGAATTACTAGGAAAGGAGGCTCTTTCTTCGGTCTCCTTCAGGAGGGGAGGAAAGCAACAGAGCCAGGAGTTCAGTAGGTCCCAGGATGTGATTTATTCCCACCTCCGAGATGAGGAGACAGAGTCTTGAGGATGCTGAGCATCTTACAAAACCCACTACTCTCAAGGGCAGTGTGTCTCAACCATGTCTCCTGACTGGCCCTTTCTAGACACTTTTCTTAATTACCCATTACATTAAAAATGAAGGAATAAAATTTTGTTGGGTAGGGTTGCACTTTGGAGGGCCACAATGCATGGAATATTTAAGATTTTTAGCCCCTGGAAAACCAGTTTTCACCTCCTTTGGGTGATGGCATCCTTGGAGAGGATGAATGCTTCCTCAACAAGGCAGTGAAGAAAATTCTGTCCCTTTCTCTTACTTTAGACATCAAGACTCAAACATTTACCATTAAGACTCAAACTCCAAAATACCCTCTGACTCTTTCTGGGAATAAGCAAGGTGGCTCACCAGCCAGGTTTTTGAGGGTGCCCATGGCCCCTGGAGAAATCCTTCCCAGCATTGCAGAGGGCCACGGTGCGGAGGGAATTGTCAAGAACCTTCCTAAAGGGAGTCTTCAAATGCCCGTGTTCTCGTTCCTGTGTGTGGAAAAGATACTTGTGATACCACCACACCAAGAAGGAAAATGTGACTGGTATAAAAATACTGCAGTGGTGGGTAGAGGATAAAGAGGTGACTCCAATGAGTTACGGCTAAGAATCACCCCACCCTGAGAGGCTGTATCCCTGGCTAAGTGTGCATCCAAGGGAAGATGCTGTTTGGCTTTTTCCAATGTCAAGGTCATGATCTCCAGCACAGGGGGCACATTCCTCTGGCAGCTCATCAAAAGGGGAAGGAGGGGGCTTCCCTGGTGGCGCAGTGGTTGAGAGTCCCCCTGCCGATGCAGGGCACACGGGTTCGTGCCCCAGTCCGGGAAGATTCCACATGCCACGGAGTGGCTGGGCCCGTGAGCCATGGCCGCTGAGCCTGTGCGTCCGGAGCCTGTGCTCCGCAGTGGGAGAGGCCACAACAGTGAGAGGCCCTCGTACCAAAAAAACAAAAAACAAAGGGGAAGGAGGGTAGGCATTAAATGACAGCCAGACTCTGTACTGAATGCTTGTGTTGGTCACCTAGTTCAGGATGAGCCGAGTGGCTCTGTGTCTGCAGAACTGGTCCTTGATCTGCAGGCAGGACAGTGGGTCACCTGCTGATCAGGATTTACTGAGGTCCACGCTGGTAGTGGAGCATGTGTGGTCAGCAGGGACGGGTATGAGAGGCCCAAATCAGATGGTGCTTGTGCTGTGGCCGTCTACTGGAACAATCCCGTGTACAGCAGACAAAAGAGGCGGCCTTGCTTGCTTCAGTTGCTCTGCTGCGCCTTCATGGACAGATAAGAACTCAAGAGTCCAAAGCCCTGGCTCCACCTGGTTCCAGCTGGGTGACCCTGGGCAAATCCCTCAATGTCTTTCTGAGCCTCAGTCTCCATAGCTGTAGAATGGGGACAGGCCTCCTTGCTTATCTACTTCACTGGTGGTCGTCGCGATGAGATTCAGTAGAGGAATAGAACTTACTATGACCGCGGTGGTGAACGTTGCTAGTGACATTATCACCATGTCACTTGTTAAAGCTTGGCCTGCTCCTGTGTGGCTCCGCTTCAGCCCCTTGGTGTGGCTCCGCTTCAGCCCCTCGGTGTGTATCCCTCATGGTGAGAGGTGTGAAGCTCCATTAACCTTGCTGGCATGTGGTTTCTCCAGTGATGGTGGGTTTCTCCCTCTTCCCTCTTTGAACAAGAGTCCTTTATAGCCGGCTTTCTCTTTCTCTCACCTAGACATTATAACACAAAGTGAGTTATCATAAAGCAAAGCATGTTCCCCCCTCCCAGGAGTGATGAGAGAATAGACCCTGAATGCCTGACCAGGGCTGTGGCTGTAACACCTCATAGGTGTGTCGTAAAAGCAAAGCACCAGCAGCAAAAGCTCCATTCCTTTAGCGATGCACACCGAGGCCCAGGGATTGCCCTCCACCCAGCAGTGCAGAATGCTCTGTTACGAAAGGCAAACCAAGTGTAATGTCAGTCCACTCCATCAGAAATTCTACAATACCGATTTACCAGTTCCATAGATTTTTTTTTTTTTGCGGTACGCGGGCCTCTCACTGTTGCGGCCTCTCCCGTCACGGAGCACAGCCTCCAGACGCGCAGGCTCAGCGGCCATGGCTCACGGGCCCAGCCGCTCCGTGGCATGTGGGATCTTCCCGGACCGGGGCACGAACCCGTGTCCCCTGCATCGGCAGGGGGACTCTCAACCACTGCGCCACCAGGGAAGCCCCACCAGTTCCATAGGTTTTAACCTACCATAACGTTTGAGACAGACTTGTTTATTTACACTTCACAAGGACATTTTATGGATCACTTGGTTGACGAGGAATGTTTTGAAAGATGCTTAGAGCATGCCCAGGCCCATGCCACCCCTTCCTCCATCCCCACCAGCCCAGCTCCTGCTCATCTTGTAAAAGGATGAAGCCCTCCCTGGTGGGCGCCCCGCCCCCGCCCCGGCTGGGATGTCCTCCCTCCCTGCTTCCACAGCACCCAAGCTTCCCTGCTGGTCTCTAACACCCTGTCAGAAGTTATCTCATGAATGCACCTGACTCTACCATGGGGAAGCGTGGCTAGTCTGGTGCCTGGCAGAGACATCCTTTGAATCAGAGCTTCTTTCATTTGGGGATGGCATGGCAGCCTCTGGCGGGGGTGTCTCTGTCCTTTGCCCCAGGGCTCCTGTGATGAGCAGACCCTCTTCCCTTCCTTTGGCAGCTGTCTGACAAGCTCGACTGTCCAAGCAAAATTCAGGAAACCACCCGTATATATTTCACTTTCTCGTGGAAGCCTGCATCCCTCACCCTTTCACTGCATGGCTCCCGTCACCCTGGCCTCCACGCACCCCTTACTTGGCACCAATGAAGTGGCAATGGCACTCCATCTGTTACCTCACTTTGAGTTCCAGGAGGGCGAAGCCATGTGTGTTCCTTCAGCCTGACATCATAGATTGCTCATTACAGTGTAAGAAAAAAATGATGTTCAGTAATAAATATTTATTTAGGCAAGGGTATAGAGAGAACAGCCTCAGTCTGTTTAATGAGGGCACAATAAGAAAACAGAAAACCAAAGGGAAAAGGTAATACCTCGTCACCCAGGGAGGTGAAACTACAGCCCAGGGAGGTGAGAAACACAAGCATGAGGTGCTGGAAGACAGGGCAGAGGGGCCACGAGGAGAACATTCCAGGCAGGGAGATAGGACTGGTGTGCAGGAAGGTGTGTGTGTGCAGGGGGCCGTGGGAGAGGGCTGTCTTCTTGAGAGGTCTGCCCTCCGTGCAGCGTGGCCATCCTTGTGTAGGGCCGTAAACCCATCTTGTTTCTCAGTTGATGAAGGTCGTGAATGAAATGTGCTCCAACATCACCAGGATTTACAACATTGGCAAGAGCCACCAGGGCCTGAAGCTGTACGCTGTGGAGATCTCCGACCACCCTGGGGAGCACGAAGTCGGTGAGACTGCCCCTCTGTAGTGCCCCTGGCCCTTCGAGTCTGCTGCTTTCTTAAAGAGCGAGGCGATGGTCACCCTGTGAGAACATTCACGAAACAGGGCGGGAGCCGTCCATGCGCTCACTCTCACATAGATTCTGCAGATCTTGGTTCTGGGAACCCGTCATTTTATGATGTGGGATGTCAAATTACTTAAGAAATACCCTCCTTTTCTCCAAATGGACCATATTTAATTCTGTTCCCCATCTCTGAGACTGGTCGCGCTAACCAAAGAGGAAAATGGCTGGAGATGGTTAGGACAGGGTTTTTCTCCTGGAGAAAATTCTGGACTCCCTGGTCATTGAGGGCTCTAGTTAGAGGTGGTTCCCTTAATCTTCTTTTAAATTTCCATCCTATTTTCAAGCATTTCCTGTTTTCAGCCATTTCTCATTCAATCACTCCCCAAACTATGTTCTCCTACAAGTCAGTGGGCTGAGGAGTGGGAGTGGGGTCTGAGATTTTTCTTTTTGGTAAAATTGTGAGCCCCTTAGAAATCCACTGCAAGTTAAATGCAAAGATTTGTCTGATTCTCTCGACTTGAATGTTCATCGGTATTCCAGGAGTTTCTCTCAGGAGTGCCTTTCAAAGGGTAAGGGCTTTATCTGTGGGTGAAATCACATTTCCGCAAAAGCAGTAGCTTGGCCAACAAAAGAGGCAGAAGTGCTGTCAGCTGGCGCCCGCACTGACAGATCTGACGTTGAAAAACCTGAGCTTTGAAGAGAACAAGCTCAAAGACAGGCCCCCTTTACAAAACGGTGTCCCTGCTGACTTGCCCTGACGCTATTTTCTGCTTGCATTTATTCATCTCTGTATCTTTATAAAATTGACTACAAAGTTCTTTTAAGAAAAATAATTGCCTCCCTGAAGAGAAAAATAATTGCTCTGGCTTGTGCTTAACTTGTAACTTTTAAACTCTAAACACTGTGTTATTGTATTTGTTCTTGCCAAATAAGGCTAAACATTCCTACCCCGTGGCTGGTATCATTTGAGATTTTTCTACTCATTTTCTTATATATCTGACTTTCTGGGAATCAATAAAAATTGTACTGGTATAACTGTGGTTGATTTGAAAGAACAGAGAGGGCTAAAATTGTAAGTTTCTATTATTCAGAGACTTCTTTCCTAATACAATGTGATGAGGACTGTTTTGCTGGAAGCATCCGACATGATCCTCTGTTTTTTCCCATCTTTGAGTAAAGGTGAGCCCGAGTTCCACTACATCGCCGGGGCCCATGGCAACGAGGTGCTGGGCCGGGAGCTGATGCTTCTGCTGATGCAGTTTCTGTGCCAGGAGTACTTGGCCCGGAACTCGCGCATCGTCCGCCTGGTGGAGGAGACCCGGATCCACATCATCCCCTCTCTCAACCCCGACGGCTATGAGAAGGCCTACGAGGGGGTAATGGACTGTTCCTCTCGCCCAGCACAGCAGCTAGCCACCCCCTCTCCCCCCCCCCCCGCACAATGGGCTGAGCCATGAGTTGATCTGAATTCCACATTACCAGCTTTCTTCTTAAGTGTCTTTCTGCTGAGACAAGGAAACCCACAAGGCTTATGAAAGATGCACAGCAGTAACTGAGAATTATGGGGAGACACTAACTGACTGAAGAAACTGAACAGGAATAATAATATTGTTATACATAGAGTGGGAACAATAGGATAGAATAATAATAACAATAGGATAGAATAATAAAACTATACTTAAAACAATGGTACCTATCAAATGCAAGTTTTACAGTGCAGAGTTTTGGTTGTATTTGTTAGTGCAAATGGTTGGTTAGGGATTTGCAGTGCAAAATAGTGAGCCAGAATTTCAGGGAGAAAGCATTAATATGGTGGCGTTTGATTTTTGCACTGACAGAGTCTTAGACTCATTACTACTTGGAGTTTCATTCAACCTGTGTAGAAGAGGTGAAGGAGGAGGAGGCAGGGGAGACCTCATACTTTTCTGAGCACTGCCATGTGGCAGGAATGATTCTGTGCATTCCCTCTTTGGAGTTGCTTGGCTATATTATCCATCACCCACCAAATATGAACAGATTATTAACCAAATATTCTCCTTTGGATGTCATCTTTGGGTCAGAGGGTGCATAGAGGCTTAGAGACACACCCCAAATGGAGATGGAGACGGAGGTGCCTCATGTATGTGAGAGACAGAATGGTCCAGAAGTCTGTGGGTTCCTCATATTCTGAATTTTCTCCCAGGGCTCAGAGCTGGGAGGCTGGTCCCTCGGACGCTGGACCCATGACGGAATTGACATCAACAACAACTTTCCTGACTTAAACACACTGCTCTGGGGGGCAGAAGACCGACAGAACGTCCCACGGAAAGTTCCCAATCACTATATTGCAATCCCTGAATGGTTTCTGTCTGAAAATGCCACGGTGAGTAAAAAGACGCCATAATCTCTAGAGCAGCGGAGGCCAAAGTTAAACCCACCGGTATCTGCAGAGGATATAACATTTAAGAACAAGACAAAATCATTTTTTCCTTTCATGTTTTCTCCAAAAGTAGGGAAGTGTGCTAGATAATAACTACCTTTTAAATTGAAATTCAAGGAGATTCTTCTTAGAAGAGAAATCATTTAATTAGATTTCTTTGCAGTGCTTCCCGAAAAAACTTTGCCTGAATTGTGCGTGTTTGTACGGTCATTATAACCTTCATCTTTGGCAGTGCAATGAAATTGCAGTGAAATTTGTCCTTAGACCTCACTGATTACTTGAGATATCTTACTTTTATTTTCACAAGTCCCCATGGATTTATTACATGCGGTGCTTCTTCGGAAAGAAAAATGCAATTGGATGAGAAATGTCTCCCCCCAATTTCTTAGGTCTAGATTTGCAAAAAGTATCTCGTGGAAGAAATAATTTTCGCAGAATTTCCCATGCCTTTTATTGCCTCCTCTGCCTACTGTAAATGCTCTTTCCCCTTAGTCTTTTGTCCTATATGTCCTGCAAAAGGTCTGCCTTGATTACTATGAGTGTTAGGTTTGGGTACACCAACAGAAAAAAACCAAAATAACAGCGGCTTAACGAGGTAAAATTTTTTTTTTTTTTCCTTTTTCACATAAGAGAACCCTGAAGGCAGATGGTTCAGGGCCAGCCAAATAGAAGCCCATGATCATCAGGAACCCAAAAGTCATCTTTCTGCCTCCATATGTTAGCATGTGGACTTTGATTTTCAAGGTCATAATTCAAGATGGCAGTTCCATCTTGGTGCTCCACCTATCATGTCTTTGAAGGGAAAGGAGAGAAAAGGTTACAAAAAAGTCTTCCTCTCAGATAAGTCAATGAACTTTCTAGGCATTCCTAGAATTCCTGCATAATACTTTTGTTTAAATCTCGCCAGAATTTAGTCAAAACTCGGTATCAACCCACCAAAGGGAAGGCTGGGAAATGCTATATTTTAGGCAAGCACATTGCAAGATCAAAAAAAATTAATAATAATCATTGGCTTCTCTTCTTGAGGAATCAAGGGGAAAAAGATGGATGGGTAGAGGGCAGCTCTCCAGAGCTCCAGCTCACAGCACATGTGGGTGCCACTTACTGGAGGAGGGCCAGCGTGGTTGCCTCATTTAGTGATGCACAGGATGGTGTTATCCAGGACCTCAAGAAGCAACCGGTCAAATGATGGAGACAGACAGTGGCAATACCATGCGGTTTAGTAAGGATGCCCAAGGGCGCCTTATGGGGGTGGAGAAGTAAAGAATTCAGACCCTCTGGGTCTTCTGAATCCTTTCTCACATTTCCTAATTCCACCCTACATAATCCCTGTTTTTTTTCCAAGCTAACATACTAGTGATATCTGGCAAAGCTGGGGATTCAAGTGATGTCATAATTTGGGAACCCTTGGACCAAAATTGGAATATGGTTGCCAGCTTTCTTAGCCTTGAGTCTCTGAGAGATAAGTAATTATTTTAGCACAATTATAGAAAGGCCTTGGATTTCAGTCTTTACTTTAAGTCCAGAATTTAGTTTTTTGAGCTTGTTCTTTAAAAACACAGGGAGAATTACACAAACCTGCCATCACCGATACCTTTCTCAGTTATGGACAGGTTAGATAGATAAGAAATCAGCAAAGGCAGAGATGTGAATAACAATTAACAGCCTTGACATAGGGATCTGTAAGAGTTCTACAACCAACAAGTAGAGAATACATATTCTTCTGAGTAATCCCTGGAGAATTTTCAAAAATTGATGGTGTTCTTGTCTGTAAAGGAAATCTCAACAAATTTCAGAAAATAGGAATCAGTCAGACCATGAGTCTCTCACCACCATACAGTTAAACTAGCAGACAGTAATAAGGTTAATGAAAACATCAGCATGTATTTAGAAAATTAAAAAAAAATTAAGTAATGGGTCAAAGAAAAAGTTCATACTGGCAACTAAAAAATAAATCAAAGATAATGAGAACACTAAATGTCAAAATTTGTGGAGTATAGCAAAAAAATAGTGCTTTCAGTTATTTATACCTTTGAATGATTATATTCCAAAATAAGAAAAGCTGAACATCAACTAACTTAAGAAGCTAGCAAAAGAATAACAGAAGAAACCCCCAAAATGTAGAAAGACTGTGATTAGAAAGAGCAAAAATCAATGAAATGATAGAAAAAAACAAAAGAAAACAAAAGAAATAATTTGTCTGCAGAAGGAAGTATCTGGTAAAATTTAACAATCATTTACAATGATTTTTCATGGTGAGGAAAAGGATTTTAAATGGTATTAATTATAAAATAAAAGATTTTAAAATTAATTTTTATTGGAGTATAGTTGCTTTACAGTGTTGTGTTAGCTTCTGCTGTACAGCAAAGTGAATCAGCTATACATATACATACGTCCCCTCTTTTTTGAATTTCCATTGAAATCCAAAGCAGAACATTGAAAGCGTTCCCTGTGCTATACCGTATGTTCTCATTAGTCATCTATTTTATACATAGTATCGATAGTGTATGTATGTCAATCCCAGTCTCCCAATTCATCTCACCCCCAACCCGTTCCTTATAACTATGCTATAATGCCTCATTAATTTATGGAAACATAGTGGATGTGACTACATAAAGATTCTTATGGAGGAAGAGTAAGACGCGGAGATCACCTTCCTCCCCACAGATACACCAGAAATACAGCTACACGTGGAACAACTCCTACAGAACATCTACTGAACGCTGGCAGAAGACCCCAGACCTCCCAAAAGGCAAGAAACTCCCCACATACCTGGGTAGGGCAAAGCGGAGAGATTCCCGCACAGAGGAGCGGTGCCGAGCGGCACTCACCAGCCCGAGAGGCTTGTCTGCTCCCCCGCCGGGGCGGGCGGCGCTGGAGCTGAGGCTCGGGCTTCGGTCAGAGCGCAGCGAGAGGACTGGGGCTGGCGGCGAGAACTCAGCCTGAAGGGGGCTAATGTGCCACAGCTAGCCGGGAGGGAGTCCGGGGAAACTCTGGAGCTGCCGAAGAGGCAGGAGACTTTTTCTTCCCTCTTGGTTTCCTGGTGCGCAAGGAGAGGGGATTAAGAGCGCCGCGTAAAGGAGCTCCAGAGACGGGCGCGAGTCGCGGCTGAAAGGGCGGAGCCCAGTGACGGGCGTGGGACGCTGGGGCTGCTGCTGCCGCCGCCAAGAAGCCTGTCTGCGAGCGCAGGTCACTGTCCACACCGCCCTTCCGGGAGCCTGTGCAGCCTGCCACTGCCGGGGTCCCGGGATCCAGGGGTGGCTTCCCTGAGAGAATGCACGGCGCGCCTCGGGCTGGCGCAACGTCACGCCGACCTCTGCCGCTGCAGGCTCGCCCCGCACTCCGTGCCCCTCCCTCCCGCCCGGCCTGAGTGAGCCAGAGCCCCCGAAGAGGCTGCTCCTTTAACCCTGTCCTGTCTGAGCGAAGAACAGACGCCCTCCGGCGACCTACACGCAGAGGCGGGGCCAAATCCAAAGCTGAGACCCAGGAGCTGTGAGAACAAAGAAGAGAAAGGGAAACCTCTCCCAGCAGACTCAGAAGCAGTGGATTAAAGCTCCACAATCAACTTGATGTACCCTGCATCTGTGGAATACATGAATAGACAACACATCATCCCAAATTGAGGAGCCAGGAGTCAGTGCTGTGCCTCTGAGGTGGGAGAGCCAACTTCAGGACACTGGTCCACAAGAGACCTCCCAGCTCCACATAATATCAAACGGCAAAAATCTTCCAGAGATCTCCATCTCAACACCAGCACCCAGCTTCACTCAACAACCAGCAAGCTACAGTGCTGGTCACCCTATGCCAAACAACTAGCAAGACAGGAACACAACGCCACCCATTAGCAGCGAGGTGGCCTAAAATCATAAAAAGTCCGCAGACACCCCAAAACACACCACCAGACATGGACCTGCCCACCAGAAAGACAAGATCCAGCCTCATCCACCAGAACACAGGCAGTAGTCCCCTCCACCAAGAAGCCTACACAACCCACTAAACCAACCTTAGCCACTGGGGACAGACACCAAAAACAACGGGAACTTCGAACCTGCAGCCTGCAAAAAGGAGACCCCAAACACAGTAACATAAGCAAAGTGAGAAGACAGAAAAACACACAGCAGGAGAAGGAGCAAGATAAAAACCCACCAGACCTAACAAATGAAGAGGTAATAGGCAGTCTACCTGAAAAAGAATTCAGAATAATGATGGTAAAGATGATCCAAAATCTTGGAAATAGAATAGACAAAATGCAAGAAACAGTTAACAAGGACCTAGAAGAACTAAAGATGAATCAAGCATCGATTAAAAACACAATAAATGAAATAAAAAATACTCTAGATGGCATCAATAGCAGAATAACTGAGGCAGAAGAACGGATAAGTGAGGTGGAAGATAAAATAGTGGAAATAACTGCTGCAGAGCAAAATAAAGAAAAAAGAATGAAAAGAACAGAGGACAGTCTCAGAGACCTCTGGGACAACATTAAACGCACCAACATTCGAATTATAGGGGTTCCAGAAGAAGAAGAGAAAAAGAAAGGGACTGAGAAAATATTTGAAGAGATTATAGTTGAAAACTTCCCTAATATGGGAAAGGAGATAGTTAATCAAGTCCAGGAGGCACAGAGAGTCCCATACAGAATAAATCCAAGGAGAAATGCACCAAGACACATATTAATCAAACTGTCAAAAATTAAACACAAAGAAATCATATTAAAAGCAGCAAGGCAAAAACAACAAATAACACACAAGGGAATCCCCATCAGGATAACAGCTGATCTCTCAGCAGAAACTCTACAAGCCAGAAGGGAGTGGCAGGACATAATTAAAGTGATGAAGGAGAAAAACCTGCAACCAAGATTACTCTACCCAGCAAGGATCTCATGCAGATTTGATGGAGAAATTAAAACGTTTACAGACAAGCAAAAGCTGAGAGAGTTCAGCACCACCAAACCAGCTTTACAACAAATGCTAAAGGAACTTCTCTAGGCAAGAAACACAACAGAAGGAATATACCTACAATAACGAACCCAAAACAATTAAGAAAATGGGAATAGGAACATACATATCAATAATTACCTTAAATGTAAATGGACTAAATGCTCCCACCAAAAGACACAGATTGGCTGAATGGATACAAAAACAAGACCCATATATATGCTGTCTACAAGAGACCCACTTCAGACCTAGAGACACATACAGACTGAAAGTAAGGGGATGGAAAAAGATATTCCATGCAAATGGAAACCAAAAGAAAGCTGGAGTAGCAATTCTCATATCAGACAAAATAGACTTTAAAATAAAGACTACTAGAAGAGACAAAGAAGGACACTACATAATGATCAAGGGATCAATCCAAGAAGAAGATATAACAATTGTAAATATTTATGCACCAAACATAGGAGCACCCCAATACATAAGGGAATTATTAACAGCCATAAAAGGAGAAATCGACAGTAACACAATCATAGTAGGGGACTTTAACACCCCACTTTCACCAATGGACAGGTCATCCAAAATGAAAATAAATAAGGAAACACAAGCTTTAAATGATACATTAAACAAGATGGACTTAATTGATATTTATAGGACATTCCATCCAAAAACAACAGAATACACATTTTTCTCAAGTGCTCATGGAACATTCTCCAGGATAGATCATATCCTGGGTCACAAATCAAGCCTTGGTAAATTTAAGAAAATTGAAATTGTATCAAGTATCTTTTCCGACCACAATGCTATGAGACTAGATATCAATTACAGGAAAAGAGCTGTAAAACATACAAACACATGGAGGCTAAACAATACACTACTTAATAACGAAGTGATCACTGAAGAAATCAAAGAGGAAATTAAAAAATACCTAGAAACAAATGACAATGGAGACACGACGACCCAGAACCTATGGGATGCAGCAAAAGCAGTTCTAAGAGGGAAGTCTATGGCAATACAATCCCACCTTAAGAAACAGGAAACATCTCGAATAAACAACCTAACCTTGCACCTAAAGCAATTAGAGAAAGAAGAACAAAAACATCCCAAAGTTAGCAGAAGGAAAGAAATCATAAAAATCAGATCAGAAATAAATGAAAAACAAATGAAGGAAACGATAGCAAAGATCAATAAAGCTAAAAGCTGGTTCTTTGAGAAGATAAACAAAATTAATAAACCATTAGCCAGACTCATCAAGAAAAAAAGGGAGAAGACTCAAATCAATAGAATTAGAAATGAAAAAGGAGAAGTAACAACTGACACTGCAGAAATACAAAAGATCATGAGAGATTACTATAAGCAACTCTATGCCAATAAAATGGACAACCTGGAATAAATGGACAAATTCTTAGAAATGCACAACCTGCCAAGACTGAATCAGGAAGAAATAGAAAATATGAACAGACCAATCACAAGCACTGAAATTGAAACTGTGATAAAAAAATCTTCCAACAAACAAAAGCCCAGGACCAGATGGCTTCACAGGCGAATTCTATCAAGCATTTAGAGAAGAGCTAACACCTATCCTTCTGAAACTCTTCCAAAATATAGCAGAGGGAGGAACACTCCCAAACTCATTCTACGAGGCCACCATCACCTTGATACCAAAACCAGACAAGGATGTCACAAAGAAA
Organism: Mesoplodon densirostris; assembly: GCF_025265405.1. Lineage (NCBI taxonomy): Eukaryota > Metazoa > Chordata > Mammalia > Artiodactyla > Ziphiidae > Mesoplodon > Mesoplodon densirostris. The sequence goes on from NC_082661.1 coordinate 8,680,699, forward strand.
GAAAACTACAGGCCAATATCACTGATGAACATAGATGCAAAAATCCTCAACAAAATACTAGCAAACAGAATCCAACAGCACATTAAAAGGATCATACACCATGATCAAGTGGGGTTTATTCCAGGAATGCAAGGATTCTTCAATATACGCAAATCAATCAACGTGATACACCATATTAACAAACTGAAGGAGAAAAACCATATGATCATCTCAATAGATGCAGAGAAAGCTTTTGACAAAATTCAACACCCTGATAAAAACCCTGCAGAAAGTAGGGTATGATAAAAACCCTGCAGAAAGTAGGCATAGAGGGAACTTTCCTCAACATAATAAAGGCCATATATGACAAACCCACAGCCAGCATCGTCCTCAATGGTGAAAAACTGAAACCATTTCCACTAAGATCAGGAACAAGACAAGTTTGCCCACTCTCACCACTCTTATTCAACATAGTTTTGGAAGTTTTAGCCACAGCAATCAGAGAAGAAAAGGAAATAAATGGAATCCAAATTGGAAAAGAAGAAGTAAAGCTGTCACTGTTTGCAGATGACATGATACTATACATAGAGAATCCTAAAGGTGCTACCAGAAAACTACTAGAGCTAATCAATGAATTTGGTAAAGTTGCAGGATACAAAATTAATGCACAGAAATCTCTGGCATTCCTATATACTAATGATGAAAAATCTGAAAGTGAAATCAAGGAAACACTCCCATTTACCATTGCAACAAAAAGAATAAAATATCTAGGAATAAACCTACCTAAGGAGACAAAAGACCTGTATGCAGAAAATTATAAGACACTGATGAAAGAAATTAAAGATGATACAAATAGATGGAGAGATGTACCATGTTCTTGGATTGGAAGAATCAACATTGTGAAAATGACTCTACTACCCAAAGCAATCTACAGATTCAATGCAATCCCTATCAAACTACCACTGGCATTTTTCACAGAACTAGAACAAAAAATTTCACAATTTGTATGGAAACACAAAAGACCCCGAATAGCCAAAGCAATCTTGAGAACGAAAAATGGAGCTGGAGGAATCAGGCTCCCTGACTTCAGACTATACTACAAAGCTACAGTAATCAAGACAGTATGGTACTGGCACAAAAACAGAAATATAGATCAATGGAACAGGATAGAAAGCCCAGAGATAAACCCACGCACATATGGTCACCTTATCTTCGATAAAGGAGGCAGGAATGTACAGTGGAGAAAGGACAGTCTCTTCAATAAGTGGTGCTGGGAAAACTGGACAGGGACATGTAAAAGTATGAGATTAGATCACTCCCTAACACCATACACAAAAATAAGCTCAAAATGGATTAAAGACCTAAATGTAAGGCCAGACACTATCAAACTCTTAGAGGAAAACATAGGCAGAACACTCTATGACATAAATCACAGCAAGATCTTTTTTGACCCACCTCCTAGAGAAATGGAAATAAAGACAAAAATAAACACATGGGACCTAATGAAACTTCAAAGCTTTTGCACAGCAAAGGAAACCATAAGCAAGACGAAAAGACAACCCTCAGAATGGGAGAAAATATTTGCAAATGAAGCAACTGACAAAGGATTAATCTCCAAAATTTATAAGCAGCTCATGCAGCTCAATAGCAAAAAAACAAACAACCCAATCCAAAAATGGGCAGAAGACCTAAATAGACATTTCTCCAAAGAAGATATACAGACTGCCAACAAACACATGAAAGGATGCTCAACATCTTTACTCATTAGAGAAATGCAAATCAAAACTACAATGAGATATCATCTCACACCAGTCAGAATGGCCATCATCAAAAAATCTAGAAACAGTAAATCCTGGAGAGGGTGTGGAAAAAAGGGAACACTCTTGCACTGCTGGTGGGAATGTGAATTGGTACAGCCACTATGGAGAACGGTATGGAGGTTCCTTAAAAAACTACAAATAGAACTACCATATGACCCAGCAATCCCACTACTGGGCATATACCCTGAGAAAACCATAATTCAAAAAGAGACATGTACCAAAATGTTCATAGCAGCCCTATTTACAATAGCCCGGAGATGGAAACAACCTAAGTGTCCATCATCGGATGAATGGGTAAAGAAGATGTGGCACATATATACAATGGAATATTACTCAGCCATAAAAAGAAATGAAATTGAGCTATTTGTAATGAGGTGGATGGACCTAGAGTCTGTCATACAGAGTGAAGTAAGTCAGAAAGAGAAAGACAAATACTGTATGCTGACACATATATATGGAATTTAAGAAAAAAAAATGTCATGAAGAACATAGGGGTAAGACAGGAATAAAGACACAGATCTACTAGAGAATGGACTTGAGGATATGGGGAGGGGGAAGGGTAAGCTGTGACAAAGTGAAAGAGCGGCATGGACATATATACACTACCAAACGTAAGGTAGATAGCTAGTGGGAAGCAGCCGCATAGCACAGGGAGATTAGCTCAGTTCTTTGTGACTGCCTGGAGGGGTGTGATAGGGAAGGTGGGAGGGAGACGCAAAAGGGAGGGGATATGGGAACATATGTATATGTATAACTGATTAAATTTGTAAAATAAAAAAAAAGATAATAAAAAAAGATTCTTATGGAGGTGATTATTCCCTTTCCTGAACCACCATGCCATTTTAGCCATGTCTTCTTTATGAGTTTTTGGCACTTTTAAACTTGTAAAAGAAATATTTATGATTAGTTTTATCTCCCTTGCTAAATGGTAGGCTGCGTGAGAGCACATTATATATTTTTGAAACATTTTTTCTAGCCCTAACTGCATCTAATGTACTTACCATGGAATTCAGTAGATATCTAATTTTTAAAAAATTCTTGTAGCATAAAAAAAATGAACTCAATATCTTTGTAACAATCAAAGTAAGATACATATTTGGTAGAATGTCTTTAGTTCACCTGAGTTCAATCACGTACTAGATAGACTGGATACTAATTGAGGAGATTAATCACAAGCAATATATATCCCAATACTAAAAAACAGAGTAAATATTTGATGAGTGAGTTGACAAATATTTTCTCCCTTACACATATCCCTTTGATATTTGTGCATGTGTATGTGTCTATCCATCTATCATTATTATTAAAATTTTTTTATTGTGTTAAAAGTCACATAATATAAAACATCCTATTTTACCCGTATTTAACTGTACAGTTCAGTGGCAGTAAGTACATTCAGATTGTTGTGCAACCCTCACCATCATCCATCCAGGGGAGAAGGAATGTGCACCTTGGCTACCAATCTTCATGGCAGTACCATCAATATTAGGGTTCTGTGTCAAATATCAAGAGCAAAAGTGTATTATTTCTCAATCCTCAAAACTGCAGGAGCAAGACAAACTGCAGGAGGGCACTGATCATAGCAACAGATGAGGCCTAACACTCAGGAAAGTGGAGGTGGTATTTATCTCTGCTGCTGCTTTCTTCTTTCCAGTCATTTTATGTGTGGGACACATTCCTCCTAAGGCTGCATTTCACACCTGTGGGTCTAGTTACTTACTGTCACCTGGGACAAAGCATAATAGAAGATTAATAAATTAGCTACATCAAAATTAAAAAGCCCGTTTGTCAAAAGATTTTAAAAACTATAATGAGAGAAGGTTAAAAACTGAGAGATGTTATTTGAAACTTATATAATGGGAAAAGAATTAGAATTTTTAAAAAGATAATAACAAATGAAAAAAATAGAAACAACTCAGTAGAAAAATGGGTAAAGATACAAAGAGGCAATTCATGGAGGAGGGAACATATGGTTAATAAACCAGAAAAAATGTCCAGCATTACTAGTACTAAGGAAATGCAGAGAAGAGAACACTTTACACCCATTGATTTGGCAAAATCAACAGTAGCCGAGCTCTGGAGAGGATATGGGACAGTGGGTCTCTTATTCATCGTGGGTGAGAGTGTAAATTAGCACAGTGACATGGGAAAATAATTTGATTATCTTGTAAAGTGGAATATGTATATGCCTATGACTGCAGCTACACTTCTAGTGATTTATGCAAGATAAATTTCAGCACAGGTATACCAGAAGCCAGCACAAGTTAAAAGCAACACTATTCATTATAGCAACAAATGGAAAATTTCCTATATGCCCATCATCATGAGAACAGATACATTGAATGATGAGATCTTCATGTTGAAGTGAACTCTATACCTTTATGCAACACAGATTAGTCTTAGAAACATAAACTAAGACGAAAAAATTACCGAAGACAGTAATCAGTATGGTTACTCTGCCTTTTTTCATATTAAAAGAAGGTAAAAAAACCAAGCAGTATATCTTTAGGCATACACATGTGGAGTTAAACAAAAGAGAATCAGAATCATATCGTTTAGGGTATAGTGGTTACCTCCGAGTGAGAAGCAGGAAGATGGAACAGAGGAAATCACATGTGTATGCAGAAATTGTCAATAAAAGCTGATTCTTCGGTTCACCGGTGTTTATTATATCAAAATATAAGAGAAGATGTCGAAGTGTGGGTCAATAATGATACTGTATCATGAGCTGAATTCTATGATTCATCCAATCCAGGGCCCCTGATGTGTTTAGGAACGAAAACAAAGCTTAATGAATCCTTCAAGTCATTTTCATTCTTTAATCAGTTTTCCATACAGCATAGTTAAACCATTTCCAGTGTTTATTTCTTTTCCAATATCATTTTTTCCTACTGGAATTATCTTCAGAGTGGTCAGTAATATGATAAATATTTGATTACCGATCAGTATTTGATCATATCAGGCTTCCCAATTTTAGCTTCTAACACTGTCAGTTCCTTTTCTTTCTTCCTTCCTTCCTTCCTTTCTTTTTTTCTCTTAACTTTTTATCATACAAAAAGTTAAGCATACAAAATTAGAGAGGAAGCTGTAAAGGACCCCCTGCCCCATGTACCCACCTCAGCTTCAACACATCAATTCATGTTTCATTACATCTTCAGCCACTTCCTCCTCCTCCCCAAGATTATTGAAGCAAATCCCAGGTATGATATCATTTCATTTGTAAATATTTCAGGAAGTATCTTTAAAAGATCAGACTCTCTTTTAAAGCCATAAATTATTACCATTATCATATCAAAAAAATCATTTCATAATATTTTAAAATATCCAATCAGTGTTCACATTTTTCCTATAATCATTCTCCCTCTCTCCCTCTCTCTCTCTCTCTCTCTCTCTCTCTCTCAGTTTGTTTTCATTGGGATCCAACTAGAGCCCATTCATTTTGATTGGTTTATAAGCCTTTCAAGTCTCCTTTAAACTGTACGTTTCTCCTGTAGTTTCTCCATTTTTTCTTGCAATTTTACTGTTGTTTATCTTGTAACAACTAGGTTATAAACAACTAGATTGTCTTCTAACATTTTCCACTGTCTATGTGCTACTGACTGTATTCTTGTGATGTTATGTAACATATTCCTGTATGTTTCTTGTAAATCGGCAGTGAGATTCAGACCACTAGGCTAGGTAGAACAAGAAGGGGTTGGTAAACTACAGCCCGTGGGCCACGTCCCACTCAGGCCTGTTTTTGTAAATGGTGTTTTACTGGAACACAGCCATGTTCGTTCATCTGTGTATTGGCCGTGGTGCTGCCCTGCTACAATGGCAGAGTTGAGTAGTTGCCACAGGGACTGCATGGCCCTCAAAGCTTAAAATACTTAATAGAAAAAGTCTGCCGACCCCTGCACTAGAGGCTCGGTCACGTACAGGGTTGATGGTCTTTTTAGGTGTGTGTTCTGTCATCAAGAGACACGTTACGTTTGGTTCTCTTTGTAACTATTGGTGAGCATTAATCCATTGACTGAGCCATTAATGCAGGGGAGTTGCAGAATGTTGATACTCTAAATTCTGTGATTCCCTCTTTGTGCGTTAACTGGAATGCTCCTAGGAAACGAAACTTCTCTGGGTTTCTCTTTTTTTTTTTTTTTTGCGGTACGCGGGCCTCTCACTGTTGTGGCCTCTCCCATTGCGGAGCACAGGCTCTGGATGCGCAGACTCAGCGGCCATGGCTCACGGGTCCAGCCGCTCCGCGGCATGTGGGATCTTCCTGGACCGGGGCGCGAAGCCATGTCCCCTGCATCAGCAGGCGGACTCTCAACCATTGCGCCACCGGGGAAGCCCGGTTTCTCTTTTTTTATCCATTATTTCCACAGTGGCCAGTTTTCCCAGGACAGATTTTGAAACTCTAAATTTTGCTCAGGTGATTCCATAAAATCATTGCTTTTTCAACTATGTCCCTGTTTGGAAAGCTAGGGAGAGAAAGCAGTTTCCTTCTTATTTTATTTCTCAAATGTGTACAAATTTGGAACCTTCACAGGTGGCAGTGGAGACCAGGGCCGTCATAGCCTGGATGGAAAAGATCCCCTTTGTGCTGGGTGGCAACCTACAGGGCGGGGAGCTGGTGGTGGCCTACCCTTACGACATGGCGAGGTCCACGTGGCAGATGCAGGAGCACACTCCCACACCCGACGACCACGTGTTCCGCTGGCTGGCCTACGCCTACGCCTCCACTCACCGCCTCATGACGGATGCCAGGAGGAGGGTGTGCCACACGGAAGACTTCCAGAAAGAGGATGGGACTGTCAATGGGGCTTCCTGGCACACTGTGGCCGGAAGTAAGTATGATGGTTCTGCTGTCATCATGCGGCCCGATGACAGTGGACTGACTGCTGGACCGGGAGGGAGGACCATCTCCTGCCCAGCCTTCTTTTATCATTGTTACCAGCATGATAGCTTCTGTAGTTAACCATATACAAGGTGCCAGAACTCTCTGTAGACACCTCTTTCATCCTCACAATAGTCTTTGATGGGGTGTGGCTTACTCCTTGTTTTATAAATGAGATAACTGGGGCTTGGAGATGGGGAGGGATCCGTCCAAGCTCCCAAGGAGCAGACCTGGGGTCTGTTTGACTTCGTGGTCTGCTCAGAGCCACTGAGCTAGTTGGCTGTTACAGGGTCAGAGATGGTAAACATTCTGTCAGCCCTTGGAGGAGGCGGGGCATTGATCCCACGCTCGAGACTTTTTCCAAATCTCCTGTTTCCTGGAGGTCTTCCAGCCACATCAGGGCATCTGGCCAAAGTCCCGTTGTTGTGATGCGGAGAATACGAGGTACTGCTCCCAGCATCCGCTTAGGACACAGAGGCTTCCAGCAGAGACTTTAGGAGTTCCTTTGCAGCAGCCAGATGACCCCGTGGTCCAGGTTTCAGGATAAGCCCTTTGTTTCCTGTGTCAGGGCTGCTCCTGGCCTAGGGCTCCAGAATGAGGATGGTTGAGGATGTCACATTCCCTTAGGTCCCTCTGCGTTGGGATGGTAAGACCCCAAACATAACGTTCATTGCTTATTTTCTTGACTTTGTGAAGGTGGGTCAAACTGCTGATGAATTTGAAAAATATCCCATGTCAGATAGACCTGGGATCAAAGTCTGGTTCATCACTTAAATGCTGTGTGACTCTGGGCAAGTTACTTTACCTCTCTGCACCCCCATATTTTCCATTAGTAAAATGGGCTTGAGGATGGTGATGATGATGATGATGATGATGACGATGACAATCATCCCTCTAGGACTGTTGTGAGCATTACATAGATGGTGGATGTGTGTGTTCTGTGTTTTGCTTGTCAGAAACACTCAGTTATAAGTTCCAACCCCCTACCCTCCCTGCTCTTCTAGTAGCATGCTCACTATGAAACATCTTTTATGAGCATATCCTTAATCTCTATTTCACCGTACTAATTAACTTTAATATTATTTTCCTTTGCTAGAGGTTCAACCTTCACATACCTTAGAGGTATGTGACACTCTGGGGAAAAAAAATTAAAAAGGAGTAGACATATTTGTCCCCATGGCCATTTTTAAACATATGCAGAAAGCTTGCCACTTCTTTCTTAGTTACACACCAAGCAGAGGTGTTTTATTTCTCTCCATCAGGGTTTTGCTCTGATCAAAGTAAAAAAAATAAATGCAAATCCCTATCAAGAAAATTTCCTATAGCCAAAAAAAGCATGCTTGCTTTTTCAATTCTAGTACTAAAAACCTACAATAATCTTTATGTGAAGTATCTGTTTAGGTTTTTTATTTTTATTTTATTTTTTTGCGGTGTGCGGGCCTCTCACTGTCATGGCTTCTCCCGTTGTGGAGCACAGGCTCTGGACGCACAGGCTCAGCGGCCATGGCTCACAGGCCCATCCGCTCCGCAGCATGTGGGATCTTCCCGGACCGGGGCACGAACCCGTGTCCCCTGCATCGGCAGGCGGACTCTCAACCACTGTGCCATCAGGGAAGCCCCTGTTTAGGTTTTATGGCTGCTGTGACTAAATTGGGTTCAGACACTGCGGGATTTGTCAGCAGTGGGTCAATAGCAACGTTTTGAAAAGTCAGCTGCCACTTAATCACATCAGCAGCATTTGATTTGTTTCTATCAATTGTATTTTCCATTATTTCAGGGACTTTTGTGGCAGAGCCATGTGGTGGCTTAAGCCTTTTTAATCATTCTTCCTGCAGGCGGTGTCACGAAGTCTGCAGATTCATTTCTTTGTAGATTAATGAGATGGGATTTCTAATTTCCTTCCCTCCTCTCCTCCCCCTCCACTCCTTCTTAGTGTTTGGGTCTTGCTCACTCGTTAGCGGTGCACCGACAGGCCTTCGTTAGTGGGGAGTGGGTAGCTGGGAGCAGGGTCCAGTCCAGCTCAAAAGGCACATCGTTTGCAGTGTGTGCATTTCAACTCCAAAGGGATGTGAGACCTTCTTTGTGTCGGCAGCTGTCTGGCATCTTCTCCCGCACAAGGAAGGCAGATGTTGTGACAGCATTGGGCCCACAGAGCTTTGAGGGTTGCGTGGCCCCGTGTTCCACACCGAAGCCGTGACAAGAGCAGGATTCCAGGCCCAGAGAGAACACAAAGGAAGAAGCCTCCGCCGGGAGGAGCTATCTGGATCACCCCACACCTCCTGCCCACACGTTTCACTTTTGAAGCCATTTCTTACGGAGGATTCTCAGCTGCGTGACATTCGCTGAAGGGCTGGAATTCAGCGTTAACGATAGCGTGGCGCAAGTTTTCCACCGGTCTCCTGGTGTCTCAGTTTGCCAATTCTTCTAGCGCTTCTAGCACTGATTGCAAAATGGCAGACCCACTCCGGAGTTTTAAATATCACATTTATTTATTTCAGTACTAACAAGGCCTGGAGGTTGGGATAATGAGAATCGTGTGTGTGTGCAGAGGGGTCCAGCCCTCCCGGGAAGGCCTGTCCATGCTGATCCATGGGCGCTGCCTGAGGTTCCACGCCTCGGGTTCCACTGAATGAGCTGACCTGGCATTTTTGACCAACCTTCTTCAGCCAGACAAGGCCCTGTGAGGGAATTTTCCATTAACTTGACACCGTCCCACTCCTTTTATCCCACTGCTGTTACTGTCCTTATTTGATCACAGATGTGATCAAAGGCCCATGGCTGGTGACCTGTGAATGGTTCGAATCTGGAATCTGGTAGAGGGAGTGGCTGTGTATTTTGTACCCTTTTGTCTGTGACTTTATCGATTAGACAGCAGATCAATACAGAATTGCTCTTGACACCCAAAGCTCTGATTTTTAAACAGACATTTGTACAGAGGGATGTATCACTGAACGCTCCGAGGAAGGAGGGAAGAGAGGACGGGTGAGGACCGAGGCTGAAGCGCAGGAGGACCTGCTTTTTGTCCCCAGTCAACAGAGAGACCAGCCCAGCCAACTTCCTCTCTCTGTGGCCTTGACTCTCAGAAGCCAGGGCAGGCTTGTTGGTGGCGCCTTCTGCTGGGGGAGTCCTCTTGGCCTCACACATAACATAGTAACACTGTGTTCTTGTTATTTCAAATGGTTTCCAAAAATAAAATATTGGGAAGAGAGCCCCTGGACTTTATGCCATCTGACATTCATTTATGCATTTTGGGTACTGTCGTGGGTTGAATGGGACCCCCCAAATATACATCTACTTCCTAATCTTTGGAACCTGTGAGGGTGACCTTATTTGGAAAATGGGTCTTTGTAGGTGTCATTATGATAACGGTTTCAAGGGCTTCCCTGGTGGCGCAGTGGTTGAGAGTCCGCCTGCCGATGCAGGGGACGTGGGTTTGAGCCCTGGTCCGGGAAGATCCCACATGCCGCGGAGCAACTAAGCCCGCGAGCCGCAACTACAGAAGCCTGTGTGCCTCAACTACTGAAGCCCTCACACCTAGAGCCCGTGCTCCGCAACAAGAGAAGCCACTGCGATGAGAAGCCTGTGCACCACAACGAAGAATAGCCCCTGCTCACTGCAACTAGAGAAAGCCCACACACAGCAACAAGGACCCAACACCGCCAATAAATAAATAAATTAATTTTTTAAAAAAAGAAAAAAAATTTTTTAAAGAAAAAAGAAATGATACCTTTATCCTAAAAATAGTATTAATCTGAGTTTAATAAAATGAAAATTTTATCTAAAAAACATTTCAGTCCTCCTTTTGTCAAAGATGTCCTACTTATGCTTGTCTTCCCCACAGACTGTTCCGGCTGCATCTTCTCTCTGTCTCAACCCCCCATTCTGTCCCCCATCAGTTGCTCTAATTAATTTTTTGTGTAGAGTAGACACTTGATATCTCCTTGTTCAAATGAAGTCCTCTGAATCACATTCTTGAACATTCTTGCTGTCTCCCAGGGCCACTTTGAGCACTGTTCAGTTAAAACGTTGTCTGGTTGGCTCGGCAGGTCTCAACGATTTCAGCTACCTTCACACAAACTGCTTCGAGCTGTCCATCTATGTGGGCTGTGATAAATATCCGCATGAGAGCGAGCTGCCTGAGGAGTGGGAGAATAATCGGGAATCTTTAATCGTGTTCATGGAGCAGGTATGTCGTGGGCACACGGCTGTGATGGGGTGTAGCTAGGGAACGAAGCCCTTGAGATGGCCAAAAGCCTGAGATCAAATTAGTGCTTCCTACGGTGGCCATCACCTTGGGCTAGCGACTACAGTGTCAGAAGGAACTCTTGTCTGTGAGCTCTAAGTCAATGTCAGTTGCTCCCACTGGTTCATGGTGAGTGAGTCTGCTTCCAGGGTTCTAGGATGCTGCTCCGTGGGGAAGGAGGGTTTGTCCAGCCAGTATACTCAGGCCCCTTGTATTAGTCTGCTAGGGCTGCATAACAAAATATGCAGGCTGGGGAACTTAAGCAATAGAAATTATGGTTCTGGAGGCTAGAAGTGCAAAATTAAAGTGTCAGGGGCTTCCTTGGTGGCTCAGTGGTTGAGAGTCCGCCTGCCGATGCAGGGGACGCGGGTTTGTGCCCCGGTCCAGGAAGGTCCCACATGCCGCGGAGCAGCTGGGCCCGTGAGCCATGGCCTCTGAGCCTGCGCGTCCGGAGCCTGTGCTCCGCAACGGGAGAGGCCACAACAGTGAGAGGCCTGCGTATGCAAAAAAATAAATAAGTAAATAAAGTGTCAGCAGGTTGGTTTCATCCTGCAGCCTCTCTCCTTGGCTTGCAGACAGCCACCTCCCCACTGTGTCCGCACGTGGCTTTACTCAGTGTGCATACACTCCTGGTGTCCCTGCATGTCCAAATGTCCTCTTCTTACAAGGACACCAGTCAGATTATAAGGCCCCCTCTGAGGGCTTCATCAGCTCTTTAAAGATGCTATCTCCAAAAACAGTCACATTCTAAGATACTGGCAAATACAGTCACATTCTAAGATCCTGGGGGTAAGGACTTCAACATATGGATTTGTGGGGGACACAGTTCAGCCCATAACAGCTCGGAGGCTGAGGAGTCACTGCTGCAGGTGTCGGGTGTCACCTGGGAACAGTTCTATAACAAGTGCCCGCTGAGCTTCTGCTTGTAGCTGGTGAGGAAGTCCTGCCATGTATGCTAGGACCCTCGCACGCCTTCTTTTCCTCCTGCTCTCAAGGATACGCCTGTCTTGTAGCATTGAGCAAACCGGTTCTAGTTTGGTACTAAAACTAACCAAATAACATCCATGCCCCTACAAGGAACAGACTCACAGGAACCAGAGAGATAAAAAGAATGTGGAACTTCATATGACTACCGTGACTCACATTCATTAGGAAGTAAGATTCTGAGGCTGTATTGGGAGGTTGTGCTTCTTCCATAGGTTCTCATAGTTGAGTCAGAAGAAGCATTCAGCCAAGGGCTCGGGCTGCCAGCTTCCTGGTACCTGCACCTCCCCATGGTGGCAGAGGTTGGCATTGCGACTTAGCATCCAAGTCTGATCCATGAGGATCCTGAGAGGGTCAGTGCAGCCCACAGCCCACAGCCCACTTTCCTGGCACAGAAGGGTGTGAACCTGTTCTGCCCTCCTGGGAAGCCATGAGCACACTCTCCATCCCCACTCTGGAATTTTGTAAGGGAAGGCTCTTTTTTCATTTCATATATGAACAAAGAGAGAGAAGGCCTTAGTCATTCTAACGTGATGATCCCCGACTAGCCAAAGAGCCTCCTATGGATAAAATGCCCAGGCATAGCAATATGCATAAAGAATGTCACTGGAAATGATGATATGTCATCTTGGATCTTCGGATGGGGGAACCTGAGGCACGAGGTCAGAGTTGGTGTGTGTCATGTGACACAGCTCATCAGTGGAAGGGCCCTGCGGATGAACTGTACTTTACAGGGATGCTTTTGAGTCTTTTCTCTCCTCTTTGACTCTTTTTTTTTTTTTTTTTTTTTTTTTGCGGTACATGAGCCTCTCACTGTTGTGGTCTCTCCCGTTGTGGAGCACAGGTTCCGGACGCGCAGGCTCAGCGGCCATGGCTCACGGGCCCAGCCGCTCCGCGGCATGTGGGATCTTCCCGGACTGGGGCACGAACCCGTGCCCCCTGCATTGGCAGGCGGACTCTCAACCACTGCGCCACCAGGGAAGCCCCTCTTTGACTCTTAAAGTCTATGTGTTAAGTCTGTAGAGTCCAGGAAATTCAAAATAAATATGCCTATAAAAATTAAATTCCATTTTTAACACATGTGTCTTTTATGAACCATCTCAGATCCTAATATTTTCTAAACCTCTGGAATATTTTAACTCTAGTGGAAGACTTTCCAGTAGATGGACCCAAAAGGAATACAGAAATTTACACACCAAATCCATGCAGAGCCGGGGAGCTTTTGAGCCAGACGTAGCTTTGTGGGGGGCTCTTGGCGGTGCTGGGCTGGCGTTAGGTTTCTGGCCTTCTTCTCTGTGCCGGCTGATCGGTGAGCTCATCTCCTTCTCCTGTTTGTCGAGCAGGTTCATCGGGGCATCAAAGGCCTGGTGAGGGATTCGCATGGAAAAGGAATTCCAAATGCTGTTATCTCCGTAGAGGGCGTTAACCATGACATCCGAACAGGTAACTACAAATAATGTGTGTGGACTGTTTCTCAAGAGGAAATATCCATTTTCTTGAAGTGTTTTACTTGAGTTAAAACCACAAGTTGAGGCCCAGAAACTTCTTCCTCTGACCTGGCTTATTATCTCTTTTCTCCAACTTTCCATGGAGCCCCTGGAAAGCAAGGTGTTCAGCCTCTCCTTTCTGGCTTCTCTCTGTCCCTTATTCAGGTGAAAACCAGAAGCTCACAGAGGTTGAAGGACCCACTGAAGGTTCAGGAGGCGGGTGGGGCTTGGGTCCAGGTGTTGGAGCAGCTGCGTGCTGTTTCCCTGCTTGCTCCAGAGCTCCAGCGCTGGCTGGGAAGCAGCCCGCAGACACCGAGCATCTGCACAAGGGCTGCCTTATTCTTTGCTGATTAGAAAGTGATATGAAAACAAGCCCAGGCTTACCCTTGTGCCCCAGGACTCTCATCACCTGGGATGGCACTTGGCGTGTTCAGGGGGAAATGAGAAATGGCCAGTTTGACTTTGATGGCTGATGTTTGCAGCATGATGCGGGGAAAGATGCACGTTGATCTGAACAGATCTGAACAGAATTGGTTGGATGCTTAAGTCAGATTGTCAGCGAGCGTTCTGTTGGAGATGGCATGCCCATAGGCATGTTTAAACCTACACACAGAGGTTTTCCTACGTGGTGGGGGGGGGCGACGTTGGGGAGCGCTGCGTCAGATACTGCTTTGCTGTCAGCTGCAGTGAGCAGGGCACTGGGTCCTGCATTGGTTTCCAGTGGTTGCCATGACAAATGACCACAGACTGTGTGGTTTAAAGAAACAGAAATGTATTCCCTCACGGTTATAGAGGCCGGGAGTCTGAAATCAAGGCGTCAGCAGGGCCTTGCTCCCCCTGGAGCCCCTGGGGAGGATCCCCCTTTGGCTCTTCCGGCTCCTGGTGGCTTCAGGCATTCCTGAGGTTCCTTGGCTGCATCACTCCAGTCTCTGCCTCCGTTTCCTCCTGGCTCCTGCTCTTCTGTCTCTTATGAGGACACTTGTCATTGGATTTAGGACCCATCCACATAATCTAGGATGATCTTGAGACCCTTAATTACATCTGCAAAGACCCTTTTTCCAAATAGGGTCAATTCGTAGGTCCTGGGTAGTAGGATGTGGGGCATTGGAGGGTGTGGGGGGCAGGGCATCATTCAACCCAGGGCAGGTCCCGCCCAGGTGTGGCAAACAGAGTCATCATCAGCAAGAGGAAGGAAACCATGATTTCCATAAAAGAGACCTCTTCAGCCTGCAGACACACTTGAACTGGGAGAAACAAGACTTGACACTAACTTGGCCTGACCTGCACCTGGGGATCTAAGAGCTTACCTTGTGCTGGGGTGGCCAGCCGCACTGGACATTAGGTGGCGTTTCCCAGATGCACAGCGAGAGGCTGAGCTAGGATTGAGCCAAGAGCTTGAGACTCTCAATGTGGCCCCCCTTGCCTTGTCCCACGCTGTTCCCCCTGAACAAGAGAAGGGTCCCTTTCCCCGCTAGCTGGTCGCATGCATGAAGACACCCTGTCCTCCCCCAAGTGATCCCATTTGACCTGTGAGGAAGCAGAAGCTCTAGGACATTAGGACGGGGGAGGCTGGGATTCAGACCTGGCCCAGGTGCTCTTCAATACCAGGCTACCTGCTCACGTGCCTGGCAGAGAAGGACAGTTATTCTGTAAATGGGTGAAATGCCACGAAACAGTAGACTGTGGTGTGATGCCTTGAATCGCCTTCTTTCAAGGTAGTTGCCTGTTTCTTCATGCAGCCATATTTCCCGAGCATCCACTTGTCCTCCAGGGTCTTATAGCCACTGACCACAAGGCTGCACACTGGGTAGCATGGCATTTGGTACATAGTTGCCCCACATAGGCAGGCATACACTGATCCATTCATTCATTCACTTATTCACTTATTCATTCATTAATTCAACAAATGCAGATTGTAAACTTGTCACGGGCCAGACATGCAAGGTGCAGGTGATCACTGTGGATGAAAGGGGCTATTTGATCTGGTTCTGCATAGGCCTTGTATTTTAAACATTATTAATGAGTGCCTGTAAAAGAGCCTGAAACATTCCTTGCACTGTTAGTCTTTTGTGGGCAATGTGAGAAAGTAAGAGTTTTAAACAGAGTGGGAGATAAAATGTCCCCAGGGGCCCACAAGCCAGCAGAGAGAGCTTTGCCTAATGAGCTCGGAATTTCAAAGCCCTTGTCATCAAGGAGACAGTTTTGATGAGCTAATGGAAAATGCAGCTCCATCTCCCTTCGTTCCCCACAAAATAATCTCCCAGCATGTTCGCATCACCGAGGAATCCCGTGTATCACGGATGGTTCTTTATTGTGTTGGTTTCGGGGTCCTTCATGGCTCCACATAAGCTCTGAATTTGCCTTGATTTCTGTCTGAGGCTTATGTGATCTGACAAGTTTTATTCCAGGAGGGATTTTGCATAAAATAAACGGGTATTAAGTGGAATTCCACAGGGAGAGAAGCTAGTAAGGAAGCTTTCTAAATGCATGTAAATATGTTGGCCCAAAACCTGGTTCAGAATGCCACGTGACTGTCCTTTGTTTGGGAACACTAACCCGACCTGCTAATGAATGGCCATTCGTTAGGGCCTGGGTTGTTCCTTTTGTTCACCGATGCTGGGCGATGCCAGCTGGGTGCCAACCTCCCCCTGCAGCTCCACAGAGCACCCACCCCCTAAACACGCCCCTGTCAGGGCACCATGACGTAATAAGAAGGAGGCCAGCCCAGCAAAGGTGGGCAGACTGGGGAGAGGATGAGGAGGGAGACTTCTGCTATTTTGGGGAGAAAAAGAATTACAAAGCCGTCTTATCAATTTGAATCAGTAGAGCTGACAAGCACGTGTTCATTATGGATTTCTTTCACTCCTGGCTTCCTGAGCATCTCCCTTGGTGAGAACCTGGGCTGCCTCTTCCCTGGGGTGTTTCAGACTGACCTCAATGTGTTCTCAAGGTGGGCACTGCCACCGAAAGGTCTCGCCCCCAGCGGCCTCTATCAAGTTAGTTGGCAGGTGGCCGGTTCTTGGCCTTAACGAATCCACTCCAGTGTTGGCGGGGAGAAAGTACCTACAGTGGCTGAGGCTGAATATGTACAACTTCTCACCTTAATAGGACATTTGTATTCATGTTTGTTTGTCTTCATCCCACTTAATCCAGCTGGCATTCATCAAGGACACGCGACTGAAACACACAGTCAAGTGGCGAAGAATAAGCCACAGGTCTTACGGAGCCCACAGCTTAACGCGGGGCCAAGACGGGACAGGGAGGTCTGGAGGGTGCAGGGCCGGCTCTGGCAGGTGTGCCTGGGAGCTGGGAGCTCGGAAAGACGTCTCAGCGCGTGCCTGCCCAGGAGGCTCGGGCCTGTCTGATAGCAAGACAAAGACGGCTGGGCGTGGCTCTCAGCTTCGGAAAAGCCACCAAGTGTCATTTTATTCCGTTGAGAACCTTGCATTTTCACTGCAGGAAGACACAGGATGCAGTGCTGAGAAAGTCAGGGAGCCGTCTGCCTGCATTGCGTGCCTGGGACTCTCACACTGAGGCCTGTTTACCAGGCAGTAGACTGTGCAAACGTGTGGCGAACAACTGCCTGCGTATTTCATTTTTCATGACATCTTGTGCTCTCATGAGCTCACCACATTGCAGGGGGCGTCTCAGATGAATAAAGATTGTGATGTGAATTTAAACATGGTGCTTCAGAGTGTTATATGCGTGTATGTGGGAGATAAATATTCTCACACCGAGTTCTCTTCCATTCTTTTTTTTAAAAAATCTTGATATAGTTTTTATTTTATTTTTTTAATCTTTTTTAAAATTTATTTATTTAATGTTTTTCTTTTTGGCTGCATTGGGTCTTTGTTGCTACGTGCAGGCTTTCTCTAGTTGTGGCGAACTCTTCCATTCTTTAGAGGACATCAGGGTTCATTCAAATGAGTAAAACTTGCCCGGGTCTACATAGCACTTCACCAAATCCAGCCTTTTCTCTTTAGACCGGGCAGGACAGATCATCATAAGACAGAAAACAAACCTGGCCCGGGAAGACCAGCTAATCACTAGCTGTGTGACCTTGTGCAGGACGTGACACTTCCCTGGGCATCCAATTACTCATGTAGAAAAGGGGATCATTATACAACCTACATCAGAACTTGGCTTGGAGGGTTCAGTGGATTGGTTCCTGCTTCGTCCTTCCATGGGCTACGTGGGAGTTGACGTCTCCTTTTCTGTCTCGAAGCCTCTTTAATGTCAGGGATCCAAGTGATCTCAGCAGGTGTAGGCCCCCTGGGGAAGAGTGGCCTTGGCCTAGAACCCCACTTTATGCAACAAGGATCTAGCGTTGAGTTAAGGATGGACCCGGGTCCAGTTAGGTGCCTGTTGGGTGCCTGACCAATGGTGTAACCAGGGCAGGGGACTCTGCCTGCAACATCCACGTGTACCTGCTCCTGTAGTTCCATTTCTTCATAGAGGACCGTGGAAGGAGATGTGGACCTTGGGGCCTCCCCCCAGGTCGTTTGTAGCCCTTTCCTTCTCTTTTTCAGACGTGAAGAGCCCCACCTCTATACTACTATTCTATATTTACAGCCATGCTAAGGGAAGCCAGGAAGCCAGGCACAGATGGCTTTTCAAGATGGCATTCTGTGGCGAGGGCATACCATTCAGACATTCAAGTTCATAATGAATGGTGTGTATTGTCACAGAGAAAGGAATGTTAGCGATTGTTTCTCCATCTCTGCTCATGCGTATTAACACTGCGGGGAGCCTACACCCCAGTCCCCTTCCTGTTAAAACCATTAACGTGGTTTCCAAAAAGGAAAACATCTTGGCTTCCAAAATGCATTAAGAATTTGCATCTGCTGGGGCTCAAATTCCACACTGCTTGCCGTGAGTCTCCCTCTGGCCAGGAGGCTGGTCTTGGAATAACAGAGCTGGTGATATCGCTGTTAGAAAAGAGCTGCTCTGAATTCCCCTGCTTTCTTTTCACAGCCAGTGATGGGGATTACTGGCGCCTTCTGAACCCCGGAGAGTACATGGTCACGGCCAAGGCAGAAGGTTTCACCTCGTCCACCAAGAACTGCATAGTCGGCTATGACATGGGGGCCACACAGTGCGACTTCACACTCAGCAAAACCAACCTGGCCAGGATCAGAGAGATCATGGAGAAGTTCGGGAAGCAGCCCGTCAGCCTGCCAGCCAGGCGGCTGAAGCTGCGGGGGCGGAAAAGAAGACAGCGCGGGTGACCTCCCAACTCTTGAGTCGTGTCCTGGACCCCTGCAAATTAAACCACCCTGGTTGTAGCTCCATAGAGAACTCACTCCTCATTGTTTTCTCTGTAATTCAAGAAGGCCTGGGAGTATGTGTGCGTTGCAAGGCTGGTCCCGAGGGGAGGCTTAGGATAGTTTCTTTGTTCCCATTTATCCAAATAACTTGGGCAGGGCAGCAGAGGAAGGCTGGTGGGAGGATTCAACAAGTCATCCTGGGAGTCTGAGCGAGAGAGAGGAGCTTGCCTGTTGAGGGCCTCCTGGCTGTACAGGAAGGGAAACTGGTGCTTTTCCTGTTTGCATGACAGCAAGAGTTCCCCATGCGTTTGCAATTTGCATGGCTAAAGTGGCAGCATTCCCAGGGCTCTGCTGTCCCAAATGTGACCATTCGAGATGCTCATGGGCATTCTAAGAGAATCTACCCTCTCTGGCCCCAGGACCTTCCAAGCTGCTGCACATAAATCCTTCACTCTGTTGACAATAGAGACATTACCAAGTGAGCATTAGTCGGCCTCTTGAATCAGCTTAGTTTCCCTTTCAACAAAGGATCACGCACATAAAGGGAGAGAAAGGCTAAAATCATTCAAGAGTGAGTGTGGGCAGCAGACATGCTTTGGGGCTCGTGGCGTGCAGTGGGGTCCACAGAGAACCCCCCAAGCTTCCCGCTGCTGCAGTAGCTCTGGGGGCTCGCTGGCTGGGGAGAGCAGGAGGTGCCCACCTCCCTGAGGAACCAGAGCAGTTAGCCTGGCCCTCCTCTTTGACCTGCTAGGACTTGAAAAGAGCTGGAAAGAGGCTGACTGTCAGCCTCTCTGTTCAATGTAGTCCTTTCCCGGAAGCGAGCGCTCCTGAGCTGGCCGACATCACTCCGGGAGTTATTTTTGGTGTGTGAGATGCCAGACCATCCCGATTAGACTGAGTTTGATGAAGAGCTCTTAGACTCATCTGTGAGCGTCGGTGTGAGAGGGGTTATTGAATTGCCGTGCAAGAAAGCAGTTCTTCTCACTTTTTATTAGTGTTGCTGCTTCACTGACCTGGGAAGAAGAGAAAAATAAAGAAAGCAAATGGAGAGCTCCTTCTCGTGTGTGGTTTTCCTGGGTAGACTCGCAGCCACCCAAACACCACGTCCCACCCCCTGTCTCTGCGGTGGGTCACCCTAGAGAAGGTCGGTCAGTCACCCTGGAGAAGGTCAGTCACCCTGGAGGAGGTCAGTCACCCTGGAGAAGGTCAGTCACCCTGGAGAAGGTCAGACACCCTGGAGAAGGTCAGTCACCCTGGTGAAGGCGCCTGCTTGGGGAGGGGCATCCTGCACCCCCATCAAGCTCCGTAGCGATGCTGCCAGCGTTATGTTCCCTACCTCCTTCCCCAGGGGGGCCTGTGGTGGGGTGAAGTCATCCTGACACTTGGGACCCACTAGTAATTCCTGGGTCTGCCAGTGAGCCTCTTTCCAGAAAAGATCCTCATGTCACTTTTTGACAGTCTACACTAGAGGTCAGCAAACTTTTCGTATAAAGGATCAGATTGTAAGTATTTTAGGCTTTACAGGCCGTAAAGACTCTGTCACCAGGACTCAACTCTGCTATTGCAGCACAAAAGCAGACCTACACCATACATAAGTGAATGGGCATGGCTGTGTTCCAGTAAGACTTTATTAAAACATGTGGCAGGGAATGCCCTGGTGGTCCAGTGGTTAGGACTCGGCGCTTTCACTGCTGGGGCCCAGTTGGGGAACTAAGATCCCACAAGTCAGTCAGCTCGGCCACAGACAAAAACAAAAACACATGGCAGCTGGATTTGGGCCCCAGGCTGGGGCATAGTTAGCTGACCGCTGCTATAAACCAGCAGTGCCCAATAGAACTTTTTGCAGTGATGGAGATGTTCAATTCTGTAGTATCTAACGCAATAGCCACTCACCACATTGAGCACTTGAAATGTGACTCATGCAACTTGAGAAAAGCATTTCTAGTTACATAAGTTTAATTAGTATAAATTTAACTTTCAGTATTCATATAGCTATTCGCCACATAGCTCTCCATGAAGCCCATTGTAGGAAAACCTTCCTCTTGCAGCATTAGATATGACAGGTGACAATATAAAGCCCTTGAAATGATCAGTCAGCCCTGCAGTTCAGAGCGGTTAACCATTCCAACTGCATCAGCAGACGGTAGATCGTCAGGTTCCAGCCACGTCCTACTGGGAGGCCAGGTCCCCACACTTGGTACCAAGGTGACTGTCTCATTGCCACCATCTAGCAATGGGGCTGTAGCCCTTGTAGCCCTTGTATCCCTTGGGGCTGCAGTATGCCATCTGCCGCGTTCAGCGATTCTTGGTCCTCTGCAAGGCCTGTCTTCAGACTTAGCCCATTAACAGGTGTCTCGGGCTTGCAGGATGGAGCTGTGGCTTCCAGACCTGGCACCACCCTTTGGTGTGTGGTCTCGGCCAGGCAGCCTCTCTGGTCTCTTATCTGCTCCTGCAAAGTAAGCCCGTGGGCTCGATGGACTGTCAGAGCCTGTCTGGCTGTGGCGTCCCCTGATTTCTGGTGGAGAAATGACCTTCCAGATCCGTAAGGCTCTGTTCTGTTGGAACCGGTCCTCTACTCAGCCCCTTCGGTGGGCTCCCGGTTGGCTCCATAATAATTCAGCGGCTCCTCCTGGCTGGGCCTTCAAGCCCAGACTGTCTTCGTCACCTTCTTTCCGAAGAAGGACTGCTCTGCACCTGGACTTCTCCCCTGCTTTTCAGCCAGAATTACCCCTCCCGGATCTTGCCGAGGGGCGGCCTTGGGCCTCTGCATCTCCTGTCTCTCCCCACAGCTGAAGACCTTTCTGCTCCCCTCAAGGCCTTTCTCAAATGCCACCTCCTGCAAGAATCCTTCCTTCCTCCTTCTGGTTCAGAATTGGCCCTGGCGATCACCACCCTACCTGGAGAAGCTCAAATTCCCATGCCACTTCGTGTTGGCATCCCCATACCCAGCTCCAAATTCCCAGTCAAGACATAAGGAGTCCAGAAAAAATTAGAAAAATGAAATCAGAGAGCTGGAGCCCATGGGATAGAGTCTTCCAGTGCCTTCTGGTATGTACAGAGGAGAACGACATGTCTTTAGAGCCGAGGGCACCTCGAGATCAATGTGTCCAAGGATGGAAACCAGGTTCCCTCTTGCAGAGGCCAATTCTGATTTATCGGTAGTAGTTGCTTGGAGCCCTGTGTTAAGAAAGATTCTGAGGCAAAGTCCTGGCTCAGTGGGAAAGAATGCTGCAGTTGATTAGCTGTGTCTGCTATGGGCATGGGAAGGGGTGATAGCAGTGATTCCTCATGTTTCCATCCCTTGAACTAGCCCAATCCCCCTGAGTTTAGAGATGGAAAAACCAAGGCCTATGAAGAGGCACAAAGTAGCCAAAGTGGTGTCTCAGCCCATGGCAGAGGCAGGACTCTCAGAGCAATGCTCTTTTCACTGCCCTCCTGAAACACTGTAATTAGGTCCTGGAGCAGCCCTACGGTCTGTGCCTCTTGGCCTGACTTTCTTAGGAGCAAAGAAGGTGATGGAAGCCTTGGGAGTCGAGGTGCATTTGGGAAATCAGAGGACGCAAGATGGTAACCCTTATTTGATCAGCTTGTCTGGGGGAACTGTTAGTGAGGAACTGATGGAATGTGCAATAGAGCCCTGAAGAAGCTATTGGGCCTGATTCTGGACGCTTTTTTGCCATCATAGTTCTCTGTCCACTTCAGACGACCTCACAGGTGGGTGCTGCCCTGACTTCTGGCCCCATTTTGATTCTCAGTGAACAATGCTCATCACAGGTGCAGCTCCGTGTCCTTCACAGCCTGGTCAGCTTTCTGAGTTCAGCACCACGCTGGCGTGTCTTGTTACCTAATTTACCGTAAGAGCAAACCTGACGGAGGAACGGGGACAATGGCTCCACTCATGCTCATTAGTGCCTTGTTAGTGGACTGTGTCTACATCTGGTCCATTTGTCAGCATCCGTGGGAGGACTTCTTTCTGGAGCCCCCTTCACGCCTCTCTCACTCACCTCTGGCTCATTTTAGAGCAAAGTATTTAGGAGCCTCGTCCTTGGAGCCGGGAGATCTGGGTTGTAGTGCCAGCCCTGCCTCTTAGCCCCTGCACACAACCTTGGGTAAATTATATAACCTCTGTGACTCAGTGTTCTCATCTGTAGAATGGGAATACAAGTAAGTCCCCTACATACAAACCTTCAAGTTTCGAACTTCCAAAGATGCGAACATGCGTGTTCGCATGTCCAGTCACATAAGTTAGTTCAGGTGTCTGGCGTGTGCTCTCATGTGCGTGCATCCTCTACAAGTGGTTGTGCTTTTGTGTACTTTACTGTATAGAGTACAGTAGTACAGTATCTTTATTTCAAGCTAGATCTGCAAGAGGATGACTTCATTGAACTCCTTGCTGTGCAACACGAGGGGCTTACTACTGAAGACCTGATGGAATTGGATGCCCAGAGAAAGGACGAAGAGAGACGAGAGGAAGAAGAAGTAACTGAAGAACCGAAGAGATTCACGATGCAGGAAGTGGCAAGGGGATTTTCTTTATCTGAGGAGGCACTGTTAGTTTTTGAGGCACAGGACCTGAACGTAGAACGGTACACGAAGTTTACAATAGCCGTTCAGAATGCAATCCAGTTCTACCGTGTCATCTATGATGAGAAAAAAGAGCTACTACCCAGACATCACTGGATTGTTTTTTCAAGAGGGTAGATAGAACTGAATCCCGCAAGGAACCAGAACCTGTGCCATCAACGTCAGGTGTGAGTGACATTGCAGCTGGCCCTCCGTCTCCTATTGCTGATGACCCTTCAGCTCTACCATCTGCCACCTCCTGTCCCTCCTCTATGGAGTAATCTTCTTGCCTGTTCACTCGATGCCAGACCCTGTATGCCAGCTGTTGTACTGTACTACTGTCCTTTTCAAGGTACTGTACTATAAGATTAAAAATGTTGTCTTTATTTTTCGTGTTTGTTTTTTTATGTATTATTTGTGTGAAAAGTATCACAAACCTATTACAGTACAGTACTATATAGCCGATTGTGTTAGTTGGGTACCTAGACTAACTTCGTTGGACTTACGAACAAATTGGACTTACAAATGCGCTCCTCGGAATAGAACTCGTCCATATGTAGGGGACTTGTGCAGTAACAGGACCTACCTCACATGTTTTTCGTGAGGATCCACGCTGGGGGACATTTAGGCTGGTACCCGGCACGCTGCCAACACTAAGAGGCAGAGAAGAAGCTAAATGTTTTTCTTCAGGCACTGTGTCCCCAGCAACGTGCTATATAACTTTTCATCCGCATGGTTGCTGATATCATTAGAGGTAAATATCATTATTTCTATTTTTCAAATGAGGAAACCGAGGCTTGGAGCACGCATCAATACGTGTAGCCAGATCATCTACTTTGATTGTTTTAGGTTAATTACTACGATGGAAGCGACCATCTTGATCCACACCCTCATTTGCTCTGGAAACCTGCCTTAGCGGAGTGGGCGAGGGAAGTAAGAGCTGAGCTGGGGAGACAAACAACCTCGGAGCTACAGAAGTAGATCTCCGGGCTGTGAAGAATACCTAGTGCACCGGGTTGGCTTTTAATGAATTTTCACTGAGAGTCACAGCTTCCTGTGTGACTCTCCCTCACCCCTCATTCCCTCTAGACATGCGCTCTAGCGGTCAGCCTCCCCACATGGGCCAAGGGGACACAGCAAAGGCCATTGTCCTCTGGGTGTTGTCCCCATCAGCCCTAGGAAGTGCAGAGACTCCAGAGCGTCAAGATCTGGTTCTGGGCCTTCGGCAGATTCCATCAGAACACACTGCACAGGGCCAGGGGGATTCTTCAGGGCAAGAAGAAGAGGGGGCCCTTCGAACGCCATGGAGAAATTTTCCCTGGTGCCCGCAGGCCTGCGGAGGAAGGAAAGAGCCCGTGGGTCACTGCATCTCCTGGGTGGAGTGGGGAGCAGTGGGATAGAGAGGGAGGGGGTGGAGCTTTGGGGGACGGGCTTAGGTGTGATGCCTGCTCTTACCATCTGAGGGGTGTTGAACAAGTTGCCTTATCTCTCTGAAATCTCACACCTCTAAAATGGGTTTAGTAGTCCCTGCCTCTCAGAGTTGCTGTGGAGATTCAGTCATTGTGAATGTGTTTAAAATATTTGGAACCTTCAGCAACCAAAAGATCTAGAAACAAAAATAGACTATTTTTAGAGAAAAGTGAAGCCACTTTAGAAAACAGTCTGGCAGGATTCTTAAAATGTTAAACATGGAGTTACCATATGATGCAGCATTCCACTCCTAGGTGCATACTCAAGAGAGATGAAATATATGTCAACATAAAACTTGTGTGGGAATGTTCACAGCAGCATAATTCATAGTAGCCAAAAAGTGGAGACAAGCCAAATGTCCATCAACTGCTAAATGAATAAATGAAATGTGATCTAGCCATACAGTGGAATGTTATTCAGCCATAAAAAGGGAAGAAATACTGATGCATGCTACAGCATGGATGAACATGGAAAACATGATGCTGAGTGAAAAGAGTTAGTCACAAAAGACCACATATTGTATGATTATATTTATGTGAACTGTCTGGAATAGGCAAATCCGTAGAGACAAAGCAGATTACTGGTTGCCCAGGGCTGCGTGGATCGGGAGATTGGGTGCAGGTAATAGCTGAGGGGTATGGAGTTTCTTTGGTGGGTAGTGAACACGTTCTAAAATTGATCGTGGTGATGGTTGGTTGCACATCTCTGAAAAACCATTGAATTGTACACTTTAACTGAGTGTATTGTATGGTATAGACTATATTCAATAAAGCTGTTTTCAAAAACACATGGTCTTAGGGCTTCCCTAGTGGCGCAGTGGTTGAGAGTCTGCCTGCCGATGCAGGGGACACGGGTTCATGCCCCGGTCGGGGAAGATCCCACATGCCACGGAGCAGCTGGGCCCGTGAGCCATGGCTGCTGAGCCTGCGCATCTGGAGCCTGTGCTCCGCAACGGGAGAGGCCACAACAGTGAGAGGCCCGCGTACCGCAAAAAAAAAAAAAAAAAAAAAAAAAAAAAAAAAATTGGTCTTACCAGATCAAATAAGAAGCATTTTCAAATATGACATTCCAGTCAAGACCTTGGTTGCATAAGTAATTTTTCCAATTATATTCTAGTAAAAAGGAGGCCAGTTTCCTAGTGAACCCATGCAGACAACCATAGAGCCATTCGGAATAGGGAGAAGAGTGAGAGTTTCTGAATTCAGCTATTAAAAACGAAGGCATTTAAATCTTTAATCCATTTGGAGTTTATTTTTGTGTATGGTGTTAGGTAGTGTTCTAATGGTACTGAGGTACCTAGTTGCAGGGCAGGAATAAAGAGGTAGACACAGAGAATGGACTTGAGGACTTGGGGTGGGAGGGGGAAGCTGGGGCGAAGTGAGAGTAGCATCGACATATATACACTATGGAATGTAAAATAGTTGGCTGGTGGGAGCAGCAACATAGCACAGGGAGGTCAGCTCGGTGCTTTGTGACCGCCTAGAGGGATGGGATAGGGAGGCTCAAGAGGGAGGGGATATGGGGACATGTGTATGCATATGGCTGATAGCTTTTTTGTGCAACAGAAACTAACACAGTATTGTGAAGCTATTATACTCCAATAAAGATCTGTAAAAAAAAAAAAAAAACCAAGGCAAATAAAATTCACTTTGTAAGTTTATTCTTCACTAGCTCCCTCATGTTCTGGAATAAACTGACACTGTACTTCAGGACAGGTCTCAGGGGTCTGTGAGGACAGGACTCATTTAAAAATAATACTAAGATGCTATTAACATGCCATGCATTCATTGGCCTCTTCAAATGTGTCCATAAATAAGCATTTAAATAATTCTCAGTTTCAGACTCACAGACACAGAGAACAGACTCGTGGTTTCCAAGTGGGGAGGAGGGGTTGAGGAGGGATGGATTGGAAGTCTGGGGTGAGCAGATGCAAACTAGTATACAGAGGATGGATAAACAGCAAGGTCCTACTGTATGGCACAGGGAACTGTATTCAATATCCTGTGATAAACTGTAACGGAAAAGAATATGAAAGAGAATGTATATATACATATAAATTAATCACTTTGCTGTACAGTAGAAATTAACACAACATTGTACATCAACTGTACTTCAATAAAATAAATGTTTAAAGATTCTCAGTTTCAATTTCCAATTCAGAAAACATTGATAGTTAAAACTCTAAAGTCAAAAGCGCTTTGGGGTCCTCTGTCACTTTTATGCGGATAAAGATACTCAGAGACAAAAAAATTTGAGACGTTGCTTTAGGGCAAAACTACTCTTTTCCTTGAAAAATAGGAGCATGTACTCAGTTGTATTTCCCTTCACTGTTGCTTCTGGTATAGTCTTAACTGATTGTCGCAATTATAATTTTTAACCAAAGTAAGTAACTTCTCTTTCATCCAGCAAACAATGGGTTGGTTAATTGAGAACCAGGTCACACACCAGCATTTTAGAAGCTAGCAGAGCTTGCGAATTGACATAACAAATTTCTATAGCCACATGCCTCCCTTAAGGAACCTCTAAAAGTAGTAAAAATGTACATGTTAATATGGCCCAATGAATGTAAAAATAAGAAGCAGGGGTCTATAGATGCAAAACTGCTTAGTAATCAATGTTTCAGCATTCATCTTGCTTAGAAATGATCTAGGCATCCAATGATTATCCTTTAGTTAATGCAATTTAGTGTCAGTCCAAGGGTTTAAATTACTTTAAAAGCTTGGAAATTATCTTCAAGCTGACACACTACAAAACATAATTACTGTTGAAATATAGAGATTGTCAAAATAATGATTCAATTTAGTTGAACACAAATTTACATTTTTCAGAGCCTTAAACATTAACTAGGAATAATGTTAGCTTCTTTGATAAGTAAAAGGGAGTAAGTCTAAGAAAAAACACATTTTTGAATAAAAGTCCCCTATTATACATAGCATTAATCAATTAGAGAAGACATAGTGATTTTCAGTAAATCAAAATTATTAAACTCGTCTCATTTGCCAAAGATTTGCCTTAATTATATGGATTCCTAAACTGCTTCTAAGTTAGCTTCAGCTAACATATTTAAAGTTTTAGAAGTTTAAGGTCCTTATTTTCTGATAATTATAGGAAATAATTTCTGTAAGAGTTTTTCTCTATAAACCAATCAGATCCTTGCACCTTTAATTTCAGAGACTTTGTAATTTTATTAACAGCCTCTGAAGATAGGAAAACATCAAATACACAATGAAAGGTAAAGTTCTTTCTGAGCTACAGATACACGAACATAGGTATCAACAGAGGACTTACAGCTTTAACGCTACCACCTTAGCCACTGTTTGCAAAAACTCACAGGTCCGAATAGCACATTGCTGTTCTCTTTCCTGGTAGGCATGCAATTCTTATTTGATTTGAGTTCAAAATATACAAATGGCCAGACAAAAGACTGTGTATAAGGTGAGCTCTTACTTCTAACAGCCAGCAATGGTCTTTCTAGGTATGGAGCTGCCCTCTAGCTTTGGGGTTCACTTCGCTTGTATTTGCAGAGCCAGAATGGCTGGGGACACATGCTCCCCTGGGCATCCCCTCCCCAGTGAGTGATGGATGTGAGTGTGCAAATACCCTGACCCCCTGATCCCTGAGCAGGACTCTTCTGAGTTGACCGTACACTCTCCCCGGGAGTCCAAGCGGGGCGGGTCAAGGTCACCCTTGATGGGACTTGGCTTACATCATGTCCTTACTTAGACTCCTTCACTCATGATCCAAGGTTTCCACACGCTTACCTCATTTTCCAGGACTTCCCAATAAATCCCTTCCACACAAATCCTCATCTCTAAGCTCATCTTTAGGAGAGCCCAGCCTAAGGGTTTGCTTAATATCCCCTTCATGTTTAGTGACGGAACCCTGGGTATAGTCAAGGGTCATTTTCAAGGGTTAATAATATGGACAGGAAAAGGCTGCATTTCTAAATTGTCTTTGTATGTAGGGGTGGCACCACGTTTATAAGCTCTGGATGATGAGATGTAAGTGAGAATTCCAGGATGTGAGATTAAAAGGAGAGCCTGCCTTTTTGTTCTTTCTCCTTCCTCCTTCTGTCAGCCTGGAACAGAGACCTGAAGGCTGGCACTCCAGCAACCATTTAGGATATGGGCCTCGAAGGTGGAAACCAAGCATTGAGGATGGCAGAGCTGGGGCCTGGAGATACCAAAGTGCCACCATATCAGGCCCCAGCTGTCTTCCTTGGGATGTTTCCCACCTACCTCGTTTCAGCCTCAGTTTTAGTTATGTGCAGCAGATCTTTAGCCTAACTGATGCAAGCTTCAAATTCAGGTCCCTCTGATGCAAAAGTTAGCATCTCCAACCCATCAGCAACACTGAAGTCAGGAACATTTTTGCATATATTTTTCTAATTTAGTCTGCCTAGGAACTTGAGAAACCAAAAGCCAAAATGCTGAACGGTGACTAAAAAGAATAACCGTGTTGCTGGGGGTATTTTCAGCTCCTGTGTTCAGATGTTCCCTTCTGCACAGAGGCCCTTTGTGGACAACCTCACCACATCTCCTGCTGTTTCTAAATGTTTCTCAAGCTGTCGCTGGGTACCACCTCCTAACTCAATAGCCATTGGTAAGGATTCTGGAGTGGAAAAATGCTTCAGTATGCTGACCTTGATGGAGCCATGGACGTGGCTGTGGTCACACTTCTGAGTGGGAACTTTCAGCCTGGTGCATCCATATCAGTGACCTTGGCTAATTTTGCCTTTGCAGAGAATAGAAGCATACTATTTCGAAACATGGCTTCATACTTTCTAGCTGATCCATAAATAAAGAACTTTTCAAAATACTTCTTTTAGTTAGCAGAAAGGTAAGGAATACCTAAGGGTGTTTGCTTGCGTGTTCAGTTACTTCATAGGGGATTAAATGATCTGTGTTCTCCTAAAACCCTAGTAAAGCAATGTGTCCTGTTGTGAAGGGTTGGGCTTGGAGTCAGGTGGTAGAGGAGAGTGAGAAACTGAATAGACAAATCGATGGCAGCCAGAGCATATATAAAAATAGGATTCTGACCCACAATCGGCAGCAACCAGCCCAGGAAACCAGCCTGCACTCTCTAAGTCAGACTTGTAGGAAGTCAGAAAGCATTCTGACTTTCATATCTCTTGTAATAATTCAGGAAGCCAAACAATAACCCTGGTAACAATCAACCTCAAATGGCCAGGACTTGATCAATAACTGACACCTTCCCTAATTTCTGTCCCTGCTTCCAAGTTGGAACTAACCAGAGACAGTTCAGTATGTTCCCTAACCAGTCGCAAACGATGCTCAGCTTCTAATTAGTCTGCCTCCAGCCTTCCCAGGGCTACAGCCTCCAATCAGGGTGCACCTGGAGCCTTCCCTGTTTCCCCTAGAAAGCTTTCTGCTCCTCTGCCTGCCTTTGAATCTCTGCCAAAATGCAAGAGATAGCGGCTGCCTCCCTCCTGTAACCACCTCTGAATAAATAGCCACTGCTTGTTCTCCCCTGGGGCGTCTTCACTGATTCCACAGGAGAGAGCCTGGGCATTAGAAGGAGAGAGAGAAGATTTGATTTCAGACTGTCACTCGCTGCCTCGTTGACTCCAAGCAAGTCACTTGATTCTGCTTAGACTCAGTGTCCTCACTTCTGTAATGAACCCGCAACGATGAGCACGCAGGGGCCCTTCAGTGATCCGAAAGGAGGTGGTGAAACAGACATCCTGCCTGCGGCTGACTCGGGTGGAGCAGGCTCGCAGAAAATAAGGGACATTTCTGCTTTATGAAAATCACTTCCTAGGGATCAATTCTATTAACTTTGGGGTTTTTTTTTTTCTTATTTTTAAGGGAATACTGGATAAAAAAATTTTCATTTACATGCCATTTTGTAGTTTACCAAGGACTTGCACAGCCATTATTTTATTTGTACCTCCCAGCAATACCTTGGGGGAAGTTCTTATCATCCCCATTATGCAAATGAGGGGGTGAGGTCAGAGCACATTAGGGTTAACCGGGGTGGGTGACCCACTGGTAAGGGCTGTACAGGGGAAGCTGTGCGAGGCTCTTACCCATCCTACGCCCTTGTAGTACAAAAAGGCAAACCAAAAATGTTTCCTTGGCTTGTGGGACTGTTTGTTTAGGATTTACAGCCTTTGGACAATGGTATGTGGACTCCCACTCAGATCAGAGCTTCCCTCCACCGTGCTGTCAACTACTGGGCTTCCTCCACATGCAGACCCTTGGTTTGGTTCTTAGGGCCACTTTCTAGTTTATTCTCTGTGCCTGTTGTGCTGACAGTGTTATCAATGCAAAAGGGGTCATTTGGGATCAAGATGGAATGTGTGTGCTTTTGAGGGTTGTAAGGCCAGAGGTGCAGAAATACCCAGGTCCTTCCGTGTCAGTCACCTCACCTCCCCCTCCCTAGAGGCCCCAAGAGGCTCCACGCAAGGGAGAATGAAGGTGGAGAAGGAGTCAAGGCCAGTCTATAAAGAGCTGAGCCCATGAAGCGTTCTCTGGTCAAAAAACAATCCCTGACCCACCCCCAACGGTGATGCTGGACCCAGGAATTTCACAAGGACTCACCCCCCTGTACAATGAAAAGGGAATCCACGTGAGGGCCTGCCTGTCTCCACGCGCTGGGCCTGCTTAGGTCTGAGTAAGGGCTCAAGAGGGAGAGAGAACGAGGGTTCCTGCCTCGAAGACAGTTCCCTACCCAGTGGGAAAACACAGACCAATGATTGTTGCGAGTTCTGGCCAATCAAGTGCCAGCCCAGGGGGATCTGGAAAGAGAGGTTTGGGGTAGGCCTTGAGTTGGGTGAGATCAAAGTACCCACCGTACCTCCTGGGAGTTTACCATGTCAAGGCATCCTATACAGAAATGACACACAACCATTCCAATGACCATGTGGCATGATCATACCTTCTCCCATGAAGGAGATCTTGTTTCCTGCCCTGAGCAGTGTATTGTGGATTCCCTTGAAATGAAGGTTTGTCATAAGAGAAGCTTTGTTGTCCAAAGCCTTTATGGAGTGTCTGCCGTGGTCCCATCCTGACAGGCACTAGGACTGCAGTCTCGGGGTCAGAACAGTGGCAGAAAAAGAGAGGCAAGCCAGAAAAAAAAAAAAAATGTACTTTGATGGCAGTTTTATTTTACTTTTTTTTTTATTTTTATTTTTTTTGCCGTACGCGGGCCTCTCACTGTTGTGGCCTCTCCCGTTGCAGAGCACAGGCTCTGGACACGCAGGCTCAGCAGCCATGGCTCACGGGCCCAGCCGCTCCGTGGCATGTGGGATCTTCCCAGACCGGGGCATGAACCCGTGTCCCCTGCATGGGCAGGCAGACCCCCAACCACTGCGCCACCAGGGAAGCCCCTATTTTACTTTTTTAAAATCAATTTTTATTAGAGTATAGATGCTTTACAATGTTGTTTTAGTTTCAGGTGTACAGCAAAGTGAATCAGCTATACATATACATATGTCCTCTCTTTTTTGGATTTCCTTCCTATTTAGGTCACCACAGTGCATTAACTAGAGTTCCCTGTGCTATACAGTATGTTCTCGTTAGTTGTCTGTTTTATAAAACATAGTATCAATAGTGTATATGTGGCAATCCCAATCTCCCAATTCCTACCCACCCTTTCCCCCTTGGTATCCATACATTTGTTCTCTTTGTCTATGTCTCTATTTTTACTTTGCAAATAAGATCATCCATACCATTTTTCTAGATTCCACATATATGCATTAATATACTATATTTATTTTTCTCTTTCTGACTTACTTCACTCTGTACGACACTCTCTAGGTCCATCCACATCTCTACAAATGACCCAGTTTTGTTCCTTTTTATGGATCAGTAATATTCCATTGTATATATGTACCACATCTTCTTTATCCATTCATCTGTCAATGGGCATTTGGGTTGCTTCCATGTCCTGGCTATTGTAAATAGTGCTGCAGTGAACATTGTGGTACATGACTCTTTTTGAATTACGGTTTTCTCAGGGTATATGCCCAGTAGTGGGATTGCTGGGTCATATGGTAGTTCTATTTTTAGTTTTTGGAGGAACCTCCATACTGTTCTCCATAGTGGCTGTATCAATTTACATTCCCACCAACAGTGCAAGAGGGTTCCCTTTTCTCCACACCCTCTCCAGCATTTATTGTTTGTAGAATTTTTTGATGATGGCCATTCTGACCGGTGTGAGTTGATATCTCATTGTAGTTTTGATTTGCATTTCTCTAATGATTAGTGATGTTGAGCATCTTTTCATGTGCCTCTAGGCCATCTGTATGTCTTCTTTGGAGAAATGTCTCTTTAGGTCTTCTGCCCATTTTTGGATAGGATTGTTTGTTTATTTGATATTGAGCTGCATGAGCTGCTTGTATATTTTGAAGATTAATCCTTTGTCAGTTGCTTCATTTGCAAATATTGTCTCCCATTCTGAGGGTTGTCTTTTCATCTTATTTATGGTTGATAGCAGTTTTAGAGGCAGGTCAGTTCTCTTTGATGACTTGGGGTGGTGTAGGGCAGGAAAGGTGACCTTCAGCTGGATTTGGAAGGTGAACTAGCCCACCCCACAGACCGAGAGAGGAAGAGGAAGAACAGGGCTCTCCGGGGAGAGGGAACAGTTTGTACAACGGCACAGACAGACACAAGGTGTTTTGTGTTTGAGGAGCTAGAAAAGGATCCCCCGTTAGAGAGGGAAAACAATCAGGTGAGGAGAGGCAGATGATGGCAAAGAGGAAAGCAAAGCAGGATCATAGCAGGCCTCACGTGCCAGATTCTGTTTTGAGCAGAACCCTGTGGGTGCTCCAGGCCCACGGAGAGCTCAGCAGAGGCCACATATACAATTCCAAGAAATATAAGAGAGCGGGAGCATGGCTTCTTGCTGAGAAGTAATGGAGACATTTCAGAGAGTAGTTCCTTTTGTCTAAAAATGTGCATGTTAAAAACATTTTTTTAATAAATGGAGTGGAAAAATTCTTTAGTTCTTAGGAAAGGAAGATAAATAGGCCTTTTTTTTTTAAATCAAGAAACTGCAGGACACACTTTAGGATTTAATTGTAAACCTAATTTTGGCGATTCTGGTCCCTTTGAAAGCATTTCTCAAGCATCAGCTTGCCCAGCGCTGTCCCCCAAGACAGCAGTGAAATGGGAAGATTGGTGTAATTATTCCATTTTACTGAGGGGCAAATGAGGCCTGGGAATTGTCAGTAACTTGCCTAAGCTCTTTTCAGTGTATCAAGAAGCAGAAATTTTGAGGGAATAGCATTTAGTAAAAGGATAGATAATTAAAAGGTTTGCAGGATGGGAATTTGGAGCAGAAAAGGGTCCACAATGGGATATTTTGTCTAACTGTATGCCTTGGTTTGGGGTTCCCTGAAAGTAATGTCTGAGTCAAGAACTTGGGTGCAGGGAGTTTATTAGGGGGGTGATCCCAGGAAACAGGAGTGAGAAAGCCAGGTAAGTGATGCAGGAAGGAGAGGCCAAGATAATGTTGCTGCTGTTGTCAGTGGCAGTTCATGCCCCCAGCATCTTTGAGAAGCAGGTGGATGCCTCCCGCTGTTATCCACATGAGGGACAGGAAGCTGAAGCTGGTGTGAGGGCCGGTGGGCTCCTGGGTGTCAGAGAAGGGCCCGAGTGTGAGATGCAAGCAACACAGAGCCTTGAGGTGGACACTGCCCACAGGAAGTCAGTGTGAAGCTCAGATGACAGGTGGACCCAGAGGCACTGGCGCTGGTCGCCAAACGCACCTGCAACCCGGAGAAAGGCAACCCCGGGAAACTGACTCGTGCATGTGAGGACTGAGTGGAAGATGCTCTGAACTCACCACCTTGATGCCCTGCACCAGTGAAGACCCCAGTGATCCCTGCCCCCTCACCTCCCTGATACGCTGTTGGTTACAAGGAATCCTGGACCACAGGTAACTGGAGGACAGCAAGTGAACTGAAGTTGGGCTGAACGTTTCTATTCATTGACTCATTTACTTAACAGATTGACTGAAGCCTACTGTTCCCCAAGCACTGGGCTGAGGCCAGGGGTACAGCAGGGGAGGAAATGTTACCAAATCAGGTCCAGCTGCTTGCCACTCGAAAATCAAAGAGAGAGAGAGAGAGAGAGAGAGAGAGAGATGTTGGTAGAAAGTTGCTTTTATTATTTTTTTTAATTTTTATTTTGTTTGCATTGCCTTTCCATCTTTTTTTTTTTTTTTTTTTTTTCCTGTGGTACGCAGGCCTCTCACTGTTGTGGCCTCTCCCGTTGTGGAGCATAGGCTCCGGACGTGCAGGCCCAGTGGCCATGGCTCACGGGCCCAGCCGCTTTGTGGCATGTGGGATCTTCACGGACCGGGGCACGAACCTGTGTCCCCTGCATCGGCAGGCATACTCTCAACCACTGCACCACCAGGGAAGCCCCTCCATCTTTTTTTTTTTATAAATTTATATATTTTATATAGTTATTTATGGCTCATTGGGTCTTCAATACTGTGCGTGAGCTTTCTCTAGTTGCAGCGAGCGGGAGCTGCTCTTCGTCGCGGTGCGTGGGCTTCTCATTGCGGTGGCCTCTCGTTGCGGAGCACGGGCTCTAGGATCGCGGGCTTCAGTAGTTGTGGCTCCGGGGCTCAGTAGTTGTGGCTTGCAAGCTCTAGAGCGCAGGCTCAGTAGTTGTGGCGCATGGGCTTAGTTGCTCCGCGGCATGTGGGATCTTCCCGGACCAGGGCTCCAAACCATGTCCCTTGCATTGGCAGGCGGATTCTTAACCACTGCCCCACCAGGGAAGCCTGGAAAGTTGCTTTTAATTAGAATGCTGGCAATCTGGGGGAGATGGTGGACTCGGTGTCCCCCAAAAACCACCTCTGAAGATCTTGCTCGGCCATGACAGTTTTGAAAAGGAAAAAGGGAAGTAATCTCAGTTAATCATTGAGATGGGGGGTCAGAGTCGTGGCCATCCCCCACTGCATGCAGGCTTGTGTGCAGACTTGTCGATTCCTCGTGATCTTTCTTTAGGTGCTGTCTTGTTCACAGTTTGTTCACGAGATTACTGAAGGGGAAGCTAGGGAAGAGACCTTGTCATCTGTTAATTACTTAGTCTTCATTTCTACTTCTTCGATCTATGGAAAGAACCAACAGATTAGTCAAGGTGTACTGTGTGACCAAAAGATTTGAGTAGGGGCTTCCCTGGTGGTGCAGTGGTTGAGAGTCCGCCTGCCAATGCAGGGGACATGGGTTCGTGCCCCGGTCCGGGAAGATCCCATGTGCCGCGGAGCGGCTGGGCCCGTGAGCCATGGCTGCTGAGCCTGCAGGTCTGGAGCCTGTGCTCCACAACGGGAGAGGCCACAACAGTGAGAGGCCCGCGTACCGCAGGAAAAAAAAAAAAAAAAAAGATTTGAGTGGTGTGCTAGGGCCGGAGACGAGTATAGCATGGGGCTGCCTGGTTTAAAGTTAGTGACAGGACAAAGGGGAGGCCCCTGTAGAGAGCTCTTTCCTGCCAAGAGCTGCTTTCTGTCCTTATGGAAATGGTGCTTTCTGGGTGTTCTTAGTGGTGCCCTAGTGGATTTGCTGTGGTTTATAGTCCATCCAAGAGCTCACAGGTGCAGGAAATCAGGTGAGGTAATTCCTTGTCAAATGTACTGATGTGCTCAGCTAATTTGCAGGTTAAAGTCACCCAGGAAGGACACGTGGAAAAAGGTCTACAGGATGTAAACATCTCGGTCCAAGTAAGTGGATTTCTGGAGGGATAGAGGAGGCCAGTAAATCTCAAGCCTTCCTGAAGGGATAAGGGAGTGGTGAGATTAGGAGATGGGTGTCCTCTAACTGCAGAGGAATAAGATGTTCTGGGAAAAACATACACCCCACCCCTATGAGGTCCAGCTAAGCTGGTGGTGTCAGGGAGGGGGAAATTTCCCTCTGCTGTACTAGGTCCTCCTGGTGGGTTGCCATGCGACGGATTAACAGGAGAAAATCACACCAAAGTTTAATAACACATGTACGTGGGAGAGGCCCAGGAAAACTAAGTCACTGAAATGGCTGAAACCCTCACCTTGGATATCATCTTCAGCTAAAAGCAAGAGAGGATGTTAGGAGTAGTCGTTTGTGACTTCAAAAAGGAGGAAGGCAATACACATGCAGACAGAAAAGCAAATATTTGGTGAATAAATGTTTGCCAGCCCTGCAGAGACAATGTACACAGAGGGGATGCTGATCTCTAGGCCGTGTTCTCCCACCACACCCAGCCCATGTTCTTTGCAGACATCTCTGGTGATTGCTCTATCCTGGAAACAGGCCCTCTGGTGCTTCCAAGCCAATCCTTCCTTTCCGCTCGTTAGATAGGACTAAAGTCAAGGCCATGATGCATCAAGGCTGCCATGGATTTTCCCCATCTAGCCCACCCATTTTCAGGCCATGTCTCTTTGAACTGACCTGATTAAATCCATTAGCTTTAGCCAAAAAACAAAAACAAAAAACCCAGGTGCTGTTACAACATTTTAAAAGCTTGTCTTCAGGCAGGAGTCTCTTGTACTCTTAGGAGTCTTCACAAAAAAAACCCTCTATTTCCCCTTTCTGCTAGTGGGAAGAAAACATAAGTCATCATTTTCTCAGGAGCGGAGCCTATGCTACCATTTATTAATTGGTTATACTTTTGGGGGC
The DNA here is from genome assembly GCF_025265405.1 of Mesoplodon densirostris. Taxonomy (NCBI): domain Eukaryota; kingdom Metazoa; phylum Chordata; class Mammalia; order Artiodactyla; family Ziphiidae; genus Mesoplodon; species Mesoplodon densirostris. The sequence continues at coordinate 8,718,013 of NC_082661.1, forward strand.
TAAGCATGGCATTTTTCTGTACATTGGAAATGGATTCAAAGATGTGACAATTGTCCCAACTGATGCCTGTCAGGCATACAGAGGATTTGTCCAGCGTGGTTTAACCAACCAAAGGCTACAATTAGCTAAGTCTTAGTCCTTGCCTGTTTACGTATCTTTACAATATATGTAAACAGGCAAGTATCCCATGCGTCATGTAACGTTTATATCCTAATATCCTTATGAAAAAGAAATGTACCTTCTGTAGGAAGAAAAATGTGGTCGACAGTAGCTGTGTCCTGAAAAGAAACTGTGCGTTCTCCTGGGGATGCATCAATCTACTGAAAAATTAATGCTATCAGCTTACACACTTAAGTTACTGACTGTCAATCATCCCACTCAGCATAAATGCCAGAGGCTGATTTACATTCTTGTTCCTGACTTGAGTTCTGGATGTAACATTTATCAGGCAATAGAAAATAACTGTAGGCGAGAGAAATGGGAGTTTCTTCTAGGGGTGTCCTTTAGTTGTCACCACTTGCCAATTTCCAGCCTCCACACGACGAGGAGTTGCCCCCCTGAACCCCAGAGCCCCTGGAGAACTAGGTATTAGTGCAAGGCCAGGTCAGAGAGTCATTTCTACAAATTCCCATGCACTCCCTGAAAGACGAATCCCTTGCCCATCTTAGCAGGGTTCCTGGGGCCAGGCAGCAGTTTGTGAGAGGAGGCGCCATCTTTCTCTTCTTCAAGCTGAGACTCAGGCACAGGGGCATAAAACGGGTGTGCCAGCCCAGGAATGGCATCCTTCACGCCCAGCCCCTGGGGACAACCAGCATCACCTGCAGAAATGCAGCCCTCCCATTTTCTGATTATAGGCTGTTTCACAGGGTCATGGGGCTTCCTTTCCTTAGGATTTTTTAAAGAAAGATTTGAATTAGGACTTCCCAATCTCCATCTTCTATTTGAAGTCCTTCTTTAGGAAAAGTGGTCTCTGAGCCAGTCCCAGACCCTCTTCCTCATGGTCTGGGGTTAATCGGGCCCACGCAGGCCTACCTTTTCAAGCCTGAGAGTGTGGATGCACCAGCCCGGGTGGGGGGTAGGGTGGGGTGGAGGAGACAGGCCTAGAGGGAGGCTGGGGGGACCCTCAAGGGAGAAGGAGGTTTGGGGGGAGGCAGGGCCTTGCTGTAACAGCTGCCATCCTTCTCCTACCAGCAGAAAGGCTGTGGTCACTCCTCACGGGACCCGTGTGCCCTAACTGGCTGGCTTCCCAGGCCCGGCGGTGATTTGTGAGAGGAGGTGCCATCTTGCTTTCATTCACGCTGAGATGCAGGCCAGGGGTAGCGGCTGGGTGTGCCAGGCCAGGAACAGGGCATCTGTAGCGTGTACTCTCAGCCTGGAATTACCGAGCACCACACCAAGAGGTGGCCCAGAGTTACTAGCTCTGCTAGGTTTTCAAGAAAAGCCAGAAATTGGGATTGTTATGGGAGTTACATGTTGGTCACTAATTCAAATAAAAATAATGGCTGGGGATTGTAGGCACGAGTTTGTAACTTCTGGTTTGACCTAGCTCTGCTAAAGTTTCCTTTCCTTTCCTTTACTCTATCCCACCCCACCTCCAAACAACCAGTGCATAGAACCTCTAAGATCCTATCGATAACTCTGGAAAACAAGGAGTATCTTTATTTGAACTTTTAGAGTCTGATTCAATCTCTTCAAAGCACTTAACTCAATTACAGCTTAAGCCTGTCCCCAAAACTGGCTGTCAATGGGGAACATGAGCTCTGAGAAGAGGTGAGCTTACCAAGATCACATTTTGGGTGATTTTTTATTAACCTTTTGGGAGAACAAGTAATATTGTCTCTAAGCAATTCAAATAAAGGAACTTCTGTCTTCGAAACTTGTCTGTAACTGCCACTGTCTACCAGTCCTCCAAAGAAAAAGCTGTATTCTATATTTCTTGGGATTTTTTTCCTTTTATGTCCTAGAAAAACTCAATAAGATGCTACATGTTGCTTCTACCTAATTCTCCTCTCCTGGCAGGGATGCAGGAAGGAAAAGTGGTCCCCTGGGGCCAGGAAAGGAAGTAGGAGAGAGGCCCCTCACAGAGTTGTGGTTCCTGGCACCAAAAATGACTCTGAGGGAAAGGGACAGAGATGGGGATGGCTGCTCAAAATGGCCTGGCAAAGTAGAAGGACTTGGGATATTGGGGGTTGAAGTGAGGTGCAAGCAGAGGAGGGGAAGTAGCCTTGGTTATGGGGTGGAGAAGAGGAGAGAACCTACAGCTGGGAGTGGTCTGAGTGTAAGTGGAGGTCCTGTGTCGGAAAGGGGTTTGATTTGTTCCTTGACTTTGCTTCTCAAGGGTAGCTCCATTTGAAGGGGGTATGTAGGGTCATCCTCATGATAGAAGTCAGGGCTCTTTCAATTGCAAGTGATAGAAAAACAACTGAAATGGGCTTAAGATATGAAGGAATTCATTGACTAATGCAACTGAAACTTCAAGGAGTAAGTGGACATCAGGCATAGTTGGATCTGGGTGCAGATGATGTCATGGGAAATCTTTCTTCATACCTTGTCTCTGAAGTTGCTTCATGGTGGGAGGGTTCTCAACATATTTTGTCAGGGATAAGCCTTAGCAGTACCAGACCATCCTACCAGCTCAACACCAGGAGAGGAGAGCTCCTGAAGAAGGGGAATGGTACAGGGCAGAGCAGACCCAAGCAACAGCCCGCTACAACTAGACTGCAGGGGACCCCAGCAGAGGGAGGGAACCAGTGGATTTGGGACTCTGAGGGTGTTTATGTAACTGTAGTGAGATTAATCTTTGTGCAGATTACAGGAGATAATTTTAGGCAAAGCATTACATGCAGTGCCTGACAGATAGTAAGTACTCAACTATTATATCTCTTATCATTTCATGTCTATTATTATTATTACACAGTAGCTATATCGTATTAGTTGATATTTCTTCCTCTGCAGACATCAGCCTGTATTTGGTCCTGGCACAGACTATATTCACACAGAAGTACATTGACTCTATTTGAAGGACTGTCCCTGGTCTACGTGGGCCCAGTATTTAGAGGCAGAGAAGTGTAGCGCTTGTCTATTTGAAAGGCATTGTCTTATTAACTCTTAGCCGCAGGGACTGGGCTCTGCTATGGCTCCTCATTTAGGAGACAAATAACTCAGCCTGGCCTAGTCCTGTCTGTTTTCAAGGTTTCCATAGAGACTGGGATGGAGACAGAGGTAGCTTTGGAAGCCTCAACACTTTCCCTACAGACAGGAGACCAGCGGTCCTGGGGCATCTTCTGTGTTGAGGGTGTGTGTGTGTGTGTGTGTGTGTGTGTGTGTGTGTGTGTGTGTATGCTTATATGTTAGAGACGTGAAATTCTATATCCACATGTGCACAGGTGGTCCCCTCTTAGGAGAGACATGTACTACTGGAAATCACAACGAAAAGTCACCAGGCGTGCCCTGGATGATGTAGGAGAAATCTCCAGGACAGCTCACCACAAATCTTATTAATGGGTCCTCACGGCCGAAGCCTTGCTGGGCTACTTGGTGGCTGGCATTTGTTAGCCCTTAAGGTCAGAGGTTAGACTGCATCATAGTTTCAGTTATGTGACGGTGAATAGCTTGGGCAAGCATTTGGTCTTTTCCAGAACCGAAGCTAAGAGCTATGACTTGGGCCTCTTGGAGCCTGAACCTATGTGTTTTGGGAGCGGAGCTGAGAATGAGAAGGCATCTGCGCGTCCCTGGCACACACGCTCCATCTTGGAACCTGTGTCTATTTCCTCACTGCAGACTGTCTCCCGAGCACCTCTTGTTTGCCGGGCACTGCTCCACACGCTGCTGAATAGGTGTGGTCCTTTTCCTTATGAAGCTCACAGTCTACATGGGGAGGCTGACAAGCAAACCAGGAATCAGAGCAAACAGGCTGCTAAGGGCTGTACAGCCAGAGAATAGAGCCGCCTCCCTGCCCCCAGGGCCAGGAAAGTCTTGTGCATTTTGGACAGACCTGTTTAGCTCCCTTTTTTCCCTTCAAATAGGCAGGGAACGAACGAGGTGTGTATCTTTTCACAGGCCCTACCCCTCCTCAGCGTTGATGGCCGCGTGATCCACGATCCTAGCCTGGCCTTTCTCCTCCCATCTGTAGTTTGGCAGCTGAAGCCCATAATGCCCCCAGTCCTTTTCCCAACCTGGATTGGGGCTGTTTCCTGATACTTGTAGCCCCTAAGCATCAACGAGTCCAGGAGGTGACTTGTGATCTTGTTCCTGAATGAAGCGGCACTTGTCAGTTGCCGGAATGGGGAAGAGCTCTTCAGAGCAGGAAAGACAGTGTGTGAGGAGGATTAGCGGGTGCGATGGCACAGCCAGGATCAGCCCCGAGTCGACTTGGCAAGGTTGGCCCCGGGGGGTTGGGCACATGGCTCAGAGCTGGAGTGTGGTGCCTTTGTCGTCAGCCACATAAAAATTATTCACCCGGGTGTCTTTCAAGTCAGCAGATGTGAACGATCTTTGAGTGATTTTAAACGACCACCCCGAAGTCCAGGCGTTATCATTGGATCACGCACTCATTGTTGAGCGTGGGGCCTGGGGGCAGGACTCGGGTCTTTGACCCCTTCCCTTTTCTATCTCTACTCATCTCACTGCATCGATGACTCCAACATTTGTGTCTGTGCCCAGACCTCTCCTCTGAACTCAGACTGTCCACCCCTCTGCCTACCGGACAGCCCCACTTAGAAGTTGCCTGGGCAGCCTCGTTGCAGCCAGCTGAGCCCCTGATCTCTCCTCACCCTCCTGCCTCTCCTACAGTTTTCCCCGCATCAGGCTGGGGGAGATTCCATCGTTCTGGTTGCTCTGGCTAAAAATCCTGGAGTCGTTCAACCTGATTCCCTCTTTCTCTCGCACCCCAACCAGTTCCCCAGTTCACCCCTCTAGTGCTTCTTTTCCAAATATTTCCAGATCTGATGGACGAATATCAACTCGCTTCTAGCCGTGCTTGCTACAGACTGCTCTCCCAGCTTCTGCCCCGCTTCCAGCCATTTCTCAACCCGACAGCCAGAGTGATTCTTTTAAAACCTAAGTCATAACATATCATTCTTCTGCCCCAAGCCCTCTGGTGGCTCCCACCTCACACGGAGTAAAGGTCGATATGTTTACCATGATCCACAGGGTCTTCACGGTCTGGCCTCCTCTTACCATCCTGCCTTCCTGCCCTCACACCACTTTCCCTCTCACTCCTCCAGCCTTAGAGATGCCAGACCCCCCCACCCCCCCACCTCAGGGCCTTTGCGCCTGCTGTTCCCTTATATATTAGCAATGCCCACTGCCTCATCATCTTCAAGTTTTTGCTTAAATGGCATCTTCTCAGTGAAGTCTTTCCCAAACACCTCTTGAAACATGTGCCTTCCCCCAAGAAATCTTGAGTCCCTTTCCTGCTTTAGTCTTTTCTTTAATCTCCTATGTAAGTTCTGTTTATCTGAGCAACAGTCAGACAAAACAGCAGACGAAAAGCAGGCCTACAGTGATTTTGAATAATGAAATTCTCAAGTCCAGAATATAGAGTAAGTATGCTGAATATTGTTGAAGAAATATAGAGGGAATTGTAAACCCGAGTAAGGAGCAGAAGGGTATAAAAGGTGACCAGGAGCAAGTGTAAGTTTTGGACATTGAAACTCTAGTGACAGAAATTAAGAAGACAACAAAGAGGCTCAAGACCAGGATAGATGTAGCAGAAGAGGGAGTTAGAAACTGTAAGGTAGATCTAAAGAAATTACTCAGAAACCAACACAGAGACAAAATGACATGAAAATATGAAGGAGAAGTTAGGAGGAATGGAAGGTAAAGTATGATGGGTCAACACATACTTGAAGTTCTAGAAGAGGTAATGGAGAGATTGGGGGAAAGTCACTACTCAGTGAGTAATTGCTAAGCATTTTCCACAGATAATGGGGGGATTTCTCAGATCAGTAAGCCCTTCAAAACTAAGCTGGTTAACTAAAAGGAATCCACATCTAGATACATCTACTTAAGCAGCAGAACACCAAAGTCAAATAGAATGGTTTAGAGCAGCCTGAGAGAACTTGGAAGAGTCCAGTGGGCTCTCCACCAAAGAGCCACATGAGCCTCAACTTCAAATCCTTCTCGGGGTCTTCAGGACAAGCATGTACCCAGAAAATGTGTGTTTAAAATCTCAAACTCACAAGGATTTTTTCTTTTGTGTGTGTGTATGTGTGGTCAAAATTAACAAAATTGTTCATTCTGCTACACTAAAAGCTAAACCATTGGGCTTCCCTGGTGACGCCGTGGCCGATGCAGGGGACACGGGTTCGTGCCCCAGTCTGGGAAGATCCCACATTCCGCAGAGCAGCTAGGCCCGTGAGCCATGGCTGCTGAGCCTGCGCGTCTGGAACCTGTGCTCCGCAATGGGAGAGGCCACAACAGTGAGAGGCCCGCGTACCACAAAAAAAATAAAAAATAAAAATATAAATGCTAAGCCATTAACTGTTTACTACTGAAATTCCAGTGCCCACCAGCACATAGTAGAAACTCAAAAGATATTTCTTGAATGGTTTTATAACCATTTTTGATGGAGATGTACATCGTATGGTTGTTACTCTCTGGATTTTTCACTTCTCCATTTTATATATATTTGACAAGCACCTGTTAACTCCAAGTATCATCCTAAGTACTGGAGCAATAAGCAAGGGTGAGCAACACATGGCCATGACCCCGTCCTTGCAAGTGTTGCTGTCTGGAGCTGTGACTTTCAAACATTTCCAGCACAGGCATACTAAGAAATGCATTTTAATTTGTGAATCAGCACACACAGTAATAAATGTTTAATGCATCTTTAGCACACATGATGGGCTCTGATAGTTTCTACTTTATGCATTTTCCTTCAAGAAGAACGCCTGTCACCACCCACTAAATTGATGTTATGACCCATGACGACTGTGGTTTGAAAAGCATTGATCCAGTGCAGAAGTTCTGCATCTTTCCTCTGCCATGCATTCCTCAGAATCATGTTTTTCAATGCACAAAACAACAGACATCAGGTTACAACATAAACTTATTAGATTGACATGCAATTATAAACATATTCGAGAAAACAAATGTGATACAGTAATATGTGTGCTTCATTATTAACACAGTAAATGCAAGATCTGGCTAGTGACTCACACTGGCTGAAATTTTGAAGTAGGGATGAACAAAAAGGCTATTTTGAGAATTCTGCTACGACTGTGGTGAGACGTGGAAGTATCTGTGATCACCGTTGGTGACAAAGCCACAGGTGCTGAGACCACCACTCTGGAGTGTCACCTACATTCATAACTGAAGGAATGCTGCATTTGAGAAGTTACTGAAAACAAGGGAGCATTTTTCCCCCATTCAAGTTCATAGAACCCAAGGGGCCCCTGGACCCCCAGATGGAAATCCCTGGTCTAGTGGAGCCACACTTTATCTCAGTGATCTGAGCCTTATTGGTCAGTTGGAGAGATGTTGATTCTCATCTCAGGTAGGTCTATAACCACAGTTTTTAAGGGTGTTACTCACTGTGGACGTACCAGTTTAAGAGTCGTAAGAGCTGCAGAAAGCTAAAGGCAGCAAGGGCACTGGCAAGGAGTGGGCAGGCAGGAATCCCAAGGATCCCCCATCCACCCGCTGTGCCCTCCATCCCATCTAAAGCAAGTGACTTGCAGTGCAGACCGATCCTGCAGTCTGATTCACTTTGGGTCGGGGGTATTCTGTTGGGGCAAACAGCATCGTCAGAGGTGGCTGTGTGGGTGTCTCGGGGACCCTCACTTCCCTTGTGGCAGAAGAGGTGTGGCTCACGTAGCTGACAGGTTAACATGAGAAGAAGGGAGGAAAAAACCAGCAAGCTCGGAGGACCGGTTTAGTCTTGTTAAATACACTGGAAGAACGGAGTGTGGGAGACAGCATTTTATCAGCTCCCCGACTGTCGTTGTAAAGGCGCCTGCTCGCTAACACGCCTGGAGGAGTGCTCTGAGACTACATTGCTGCAACCATAATAAGATGGTTCCTTCTATCTTACAGGCCATGTGGGGGAATTCCAAAGAAACTGAAAATCATCCTCTGAGAAAGTAGAGTTACAGCTTCTTCCAATTTTTCGCGTCTTATTTGAGGGGCTGTAGGAGGACCCCCACATCCTCCTTCCATTTTCTGATATCTTATTAAATGGATATGACACTCCGTCATTGGTCTGGCTGGAGTAGGAGACCAGCAGTTTGCATCATTTAGGAGGGGAGTTGGTTAGTTTTATGCATCAGTCAGATATTTAATCAAATGCTAATCTGGGTGTTGCAGGGAAGTAGATGTGGTTCACATCTACAATCAGATGACTGCAAATAAAGGAGATAATTACCCTCAATAATGGCAGGGAGTGCTCATCCAATCAGTGGGAGGACTTCAGAGCAAAGTTTCCCGGAGAAGAAGAAATTCTCTCTCAAGACTGTGACATCAACTGCTGCCTGAGTTTCCGGCCTGCCAGCCCTATAAATCTCAGACTTGCTAGGCCCCGTGATCACATGAGCTAATTTCTTAAAATAAATCTCTTAATACATTTGGTTTCATTTCCTTGGAGAACCCTGACTAATACGGGATGCATGTAAAAAATTTTGTGTCTTAAATAAATGAAAGGCAAGAATCTGAAAGCAAAGTGACTTAAACACAGCACATGCACGCACACCATGCTCTGAGAGGTTGGAAGAAGAGGTCTGTGGGCCAGGGAGGAGCTGGGAAACAGGGACACTAGCCTTTCTTTTTTATTTTTTAAATTTTATTTCGTGTGCAAAGGGGAGCAGCCTCTTCTCCTCCACCAGTCGAGGCCCTTCCTCATCTCCCGCTTATAGCTCTGTCTTCTGTGCGCCAACCTCCACCTCCATCTTGCTCCTGAAACCATACCTGATCCAGTCCCTGCAGACCCCTCCCTCCCCCAGCCTGGGTTACTGAGATGGCCTCATCTTACTTGTCCTTTTGGACACACTGCCTCTCTTGCTTGAAACTTCTCCACTCCTTGGTTTCGTTCTCACTGTCCCTTTCTCTGCATCTTCTCTTCGTCTCCATCCTTCTCTCCCTCTACCTGCCCCAGCAATGGTCACCGAACACCCAGTGGCTGGGTGAGCTCTTTGTTCAGATAGTTTGAACCACCTCCTCAATCTTGGTGCTTTCCCAGCTTTGTCTCCATCCTAGACTCTCCCTCCTTCTTCAGAATCATCCAACTAACCGTGCACTGGGCTTCCCCACCGGAGTCCCCCACGGCATCTCAGACTCAACATGTTTCCAAGGGATCCCTCATTCCCACCCCCGCGCTCTTGATCTCAGTTGGTAGAATTTCCACCCAGAGCTAGTATCTCCCCTAATAACAAGTCAGCCATTCTTGTGCATGCCTGATTTCCTTAAGAGCAATCTAAATGCTTTGACTTTATTCAATTGATGCAATTGGGTTCCTCTGAGGCATAATCATTATTCCAGGTACATGATTTCTGTAATGGGATAATTGGCTGCCTCTGCCCCTAGAGAACACCTGAAATAGGAATATGTGCACCTGTGTTTTTAATCAAAGTGAAACATAATAACCGGGGGCAGTCAAGAGGTACAGTAAATGTGTCAGTGGTGCTTCTGGTAAGTTCATGGTGGTGAGTAGCTGGACCGCATCCTTGTGAGTGAATGAGAGGGCCAGACCAGTGGAGAACAGAACTCAGAGGGACTTCAGGCCTTGACAGGGACATGATCTTTGTCCTGAGTACAGTGAGAAACCACTGGATGTTTCGGGAGGGGGTTGTGGGATGATCAGATTGATGTTTTAGATGGTCACTCTGAGCTGGGTGTGGGACAGGAGTAGATGAAGCCAGAATGGAACCCAGACTCCTGATTCTGATTCAGTTGGTCTCGGGGGGAGGGGGAGGCATCAGTGAGATGTAAAAGTCCCCCACATGGTTCCAGTATGGAGCCAGGGTCCTGGAGGTCAAGCTCCGGAAGTGTGGCCCCCAACCCACGACTGCATCCCCAGAGTTTCTCACTCTCACGCCAGTTCACACCCAGCCTCCAGCACCAGCTTATGGCTCCAGCACCTTCTGCTCCAGGAAGTTGAAAGCAGCCCTTCAGCTATGCTGGGTCTACAGTGGGAAGTGTCACCGTGCGATATTTCTGTTCTGGATGTTCTTTTACACCTGTGAACTGGACAGTTTTGCTTTTTGTTTATTTCAGCTTCAGTGAACTGACAACCACTTAAGAATGTGCTCGTCAAGGTGTCTGGGCTCCATGGACTATTTCCTCCCCAAATTCTATCCCTGTTTCACTCGAGGTCCAAGTGGAGTATTAGAATCACAGTTCAAAGCAAACAAAATTGATGATGTGAGAGATAACCATATTGAAGATCCAGAAAAAGATAATGTGAAATTCTCTTCTGCATTGGGTATGATTTTTAATGAAAGTGATCAGGCATTGAGAGACCTGCGGTATCAGAAACATGCCTTCAATATACTTCTGAGTCAGGGCTTGGATGCCACAGAGATGTAGCAGATACGAGGAGTGCAGCATGTACAGACAAGTCTGACTCAATGGATTTGCCAGTGGCTGCTGTTGCTATTTGTTTCTACAGTGAAGGCTTGTGTGCCTGGCTCTGGCCTCTGCACAGCCTCCTAGACCACATGGGTGCCTGGATTCTTCAGGAAATCATGCTCGTGGACAGTGATTTGAAAGGAGAGCTACATGAATATGTCCAAAACTACCTCCTTGGCAAAATTAAAGTAATAAAAAATACAAAGCGTGGGAGATTGATTTGAGGAAGAATAATTACAGCGGCTGCGACGTGGCCGGCTCCTTGCTGGCCGTCATCCAGGAGGACTAGCGGACGGTAGGATGCCTGGTGACCAGTACCATCAGGGCTGACCCTCGCCTACAGCTCCTCCCCTGTGTTGTGAGGGGAATTCAACTGGGGGCTGCATTTCAGATGGGGTCGTGCTCCCTTTTCCAAGCTCAGAGGCCTGGAGGGAGCTACTACACCAATCAAGTCACTTACCATTGCTGGAGGATTGTTTGCCATGAAGAGAAACTATTTCATTGAACTTGGACAGTGTGACAGTGGCAGGGATATCTGGGGAGGAGAAAATTTCGAAATATCATTTCGGATTTGGATGGGTAGAGGTAAACTCTTCATCATCCCTTGCTCTAGAGTTGGACACATTTTTGGAAAAAGGCGACCGTATGGTTCTCCTGAAGGCGAGGATATCATGACATGCGTGATGAGACTGGTTCATGTTTAGTTGGATGAATATAAGGAGGAGTATTTTTCCATAAGACCTGGGCTGGGGTCCAAAAGCTTTGGAAATATCAATAAGCATGTTGAATAGAGGAAGAAGTTGGGTTGTAAATCATTTAAATGATATTTGGATAACATTTACCAAGAGATGCAGATACCCGAGCCCAATGCCAAACCCTAGCAATCCATTTTTATCGAAAGAAGGTCAAAATGTCCCAAAGTCCTTCAGTGGGAAAGGCTCTGGCACCTCCAGATCAGTAAGTGTCTGGTGGCCCAGGGCTGCCCAAGTCAGAAGAGAGGCCTAGGAGTGCTTAAGGGATGTGGCTACAGTGACCCTAGCCTGCTCTGAATTCATAACAAAGAGCATGACTTGGCTTTAAATAATCTCCCTTTGCCTGGATATGTCAGAAACTCATCCATCAAGTGCTCATGAAGTGTAATGGGTCAGGGGCAGCCCAGCAATAGAATTTTGGGAAGAATAAGTTTAGGCTGTACCAGGTGCCAGGTGGACAGTGCCTAAGAGTGGTCAATCTACCGAGTCACAAAGTCTCTGTTGCTATGGCAACCTGTGATGGCACCTCCTCACAACGGTGGCATTTGGAGAGTTAAGACAGACTCCGTGGCTGGAATGGTGATTCATCACACTTGTCCTCCTAATGGAGAGGCCTGAGAAGATTAGCGAAGGTGAGACTGCAGATATACTAGAGATTGGAGCACCAAGTGACCATCAGAAGGTGAAGAAGTATGTTTCACCAAGACATTAAGGTCACTTCTGAGCTGCCGGTAAGGAATTTTTTCCTTATGACAGAAAACAAGAATACAATTTTAACTCTATTAAAGACAAGTTTGTAGAGAAGGGCAAAACCCAGGAAACGGACAGGCCTATTCAAATCTATTTACACTTCTTTTTAATTTTTTTTAAATAAAATAAAATTTTTTTAATTTTTATTTATTTATGGCTGTGTTGGGTGTTCTTTTCTGTGCAAGGGCTTTCTCTAGTTGCGGCAAGTGGGGGCCACTCTTCATCGCGGTGCGCGGGCCTCACTATCGCGGCCTCTCTTGCTGCGGAGCACAGGGTCCAGACGCGCAGGCTCAGTAGTTGTGGCTCACGGGCCTAGTTGCTCCGCGGCATGTGGGATCCTCCCAGCCCAGGGCTCGAACCCGTGTCCCCTGCATTGGCAGGCAGATTCTCAACCACTGCGCCACCAGGGAAGCCCCTACACTTCTTTTTAACCCATTTTAATAATGGAATGGCATTTATCTGATCAGAAACTTGTTATGATTTCCTTTCTTAGAAGACTTCATAGGAGATTGTTAATTTTTTCCCACTTCTATTACCATGTTCTAAATAATGTTAAACAGATTGCATCCACATTACTTTCAACTCCAGAAGGCATCGTTTATAAGATTATATTTAAGAGGCAGTTAACTATTTTAAAGTATTTTGATGAATTATGGTACTATTTACATTTAAAGGATCCTTTTTATTATTTAAAAAAATAACAATAATATGGAGCTGGGGTGAAACTTCCTGCACTATACTAAGTCCTCCAAAACTTGAGACCCTGTTGTGGCCCCACAAGAAAGATTCACACAGCCTAAGCTTCATCAGCCCAACAGCCACAGAGAACTCACTCCTCAGCGGGGCAGCCTGGTTCTCCTTCAGGCGGCTCTGATGGCTGGAAAATTCTTCCTTATTTCAAAGACCAAATCTTCTCCATTGGTTCAGCCTAGCCCTCTGCACAGAGTAAACATTCCAGTTCTTTTAACAGCCCCACCCATGAGCTGGTTTCAGTGACTTCTGTTTCCTTCCCTTTTATCTTCCTTTTCTTTAATATATAATGCAGGCACATGGGAGGAGAAAGTGTAAAAGTGAGATGAAGGGCAAATCAAACCTTATCTGCCATACCTCCAGGCTCTGGAATCCCCCCCCACCCCCGCCCCAGATAGTCATGTCGTTACCACTTCCTATCTTTTCAAGAGAAATTATGCATTTGCAAAGTATACACATTCTTTTAGACAAAAACATTACGTACACTATTCTGCACCTTGCTTTTCTTAAACCTAGTAATAAATTTTGGAGATGATTCCACGTCAGTATTTAAAGCCGCACCTGATTCTTTTAAAAGCAACATAGGCAGTTTAATAAAAACCACACTTCATTAAACTAGTTCCCTGCTGATGGACACGAGGTAGTTTCCAATCTTTTGCTACTACAAACAAAACAATCATGAATATCCTTGCATTGCATATACCTCTTTGTACAGGTATCTGTGTGATAGATTTAGAGCAATGCAATTGCTAGATTGAAAGATACATGCATTAAAAAAAATTTTTCCCCCCAGTACGCGGGCCTCTCACTGTTGTGGCCTCTCCCGTTGCGGAGCACAGGCTCCGGACGCGCAGGCTCAGCGGCCATGGCTCACGGGCCTAGTTGCTCCGCGGCATGTGGGATCCTCCCGGACGAGGACACGAACCTGTGTCCCCTGCATCGGCAGGCGGACTCTCAACCACTGCGCCACCAGGGAAGCCCCTGTGCATTTAAATTTTTAATACACATTGCCAAATTGGCATCCAATGAAGTGGTACCAGTTTGCTCTCCACCAGCAAAGTATGAGAGTTCCTGCTCTCTCTCACGCTTAGGAGATGAACTAGTTTGTAATGCCCTCCTGGAATTGTCTTGCCCTGAACTGAACCCATTGTTTCTGTGTGACCAGTGACCTCCGTGAATGTAAAATATCCTCTCTCATTCCAGTTACTCTACTTCTTTTAAAACAAACAAACAAACAAACAAACAAACAGAACCTCAACACTGAAGCTGCCATTGTAACCAGGGCCACATCACTGACATTTAGTCATTAAGCTCTGTTCCACAGTGTGCCTGCTAAACCAGGTTTCTCCCTTTTTGTGCCTGGGCTTTGGAATTTTTGTATGCAAGTTGCAGAAGTTTCCATTTATCTGTGTATTCGTTTCCTTTTGCTGCTGTAACAAGTTACACAAATTTGGCGCCTTAAAGCAACACAGACTTATTATCTTCCAGCTCTATTGTTCTGAAGTCCAAAACGAGTCTCAGTGGGCTAAAATCAAGATATCAGGTCTGCGTTCCTTCTGGATGCTCTAGGAGAGAATCCACTTACCATTTCCAGCTTCCAGAGACTGCCTGCATCCCTGAGCTCCTTCTTCCACCTCAAAGCCAGCAGCACAGCATCTTCAGTCTCTCTCTGGCTCTGACCCCCGCTTCGATCGTCACATCTCCTTCCTTGACTGCCCTGTTTGTGTCTTGCTTCTTTTAAGGACCCTGTGATTACATTAAGCCCACTTAGGTAATCCAGGATAATATTCCTGTCTTAAGATCCCTAATTCAATTATATCTGCAAAGTCCATTTTGCCACTTAAGGTAACGTAACATATTCACAAGCTCTGGGGATTATCTTTAGGGAGCCATTATTCTGCAGACCCCAATCTGCATTAAATATCATCTTGTTAAGGCTAATTGCTTCAAAGGCTGCTTGGACATAAATGTGCTTTCAGGGAGGGTCTGGGTATAATCGCTTCTACAAGGATTTTTTTTTTTTTTTTGAGTATAATTGCTTTACAATGTTGTGTTAGTTTCTGCTGCACAACAAAGTGAATCAGCTATATGTGTACATATATCCCCTCCCTCTTGGACCTCCGTCCCCCATCCCACCCATCTAGGTCATCACAGAGCACTGAGCTGAGCTCCCTCTGCTATACAGCAGGTTCCCACTAGCTATCTATTTTACACTAAGTACCAACCAGAACATAATGTTGAGCTGGGCATCCTTGGGGCTAGAGTGAAAAATTACAAAACAACTAACAGATGGATCTGAGCTTTACAGTTTATAAAGAGCATTTACATCCATTATGCATTTCCCATTTCCCACTGTCAGGTAAAGAATCGGCCTGGAGCCTCACAGCAGGTACAGGTCAGTGAGATTCTTCAGGCTCCAAAGCTGTGGCTCTTTCCACGGCACCAGCTGCACCAGAGTTGTGCTACCAGCCCCCACGGAGTTTCCAATAAAAGTCCTTGAGAATTCTTTTCCTCTGTGGGTTTCCAGAGCTGCCCGTTCCCATAAGCTACCCATTTGGGTTGGAGTAAAAGTTCCTTTTTTACCAGTTTCCAGAGCTTGTTCTCACACCTTAGCCACCCAGAACTCACGACAGCCTCGTCCGCTGAGCAGGGCGGGCCTGGGACAGGCTCGCCACATCCTTGATGGCACCAGGGAGACAGAGACCCAAAAGGATGGGGACTACGGCCAAGGTCACAGGAGACTCAAAACCACAGGGCTTCTCTCACTGAGCCATACTGTCTCTTCCAGAGAGGCTGCCCTGAAAAGCTAGCAATTCCCAAACCCCCGAATGGTCTGACCTTCACTCGAGGACATTACGGATGTCTTAGAAATTGGAGGCTGAGTAGAGAACTAACATACATGGAGTACTTACTGCGTGCCAACGCTTTCCAGAGACAGCTCATTTAATCCTTCTAACAGTTTGGGTGTTATTATCACCATTTTAATGATGGCGGCTCTGAGAGGTTAACGGTCACAAAGATGGCAATGAATGGATTCCATACCAGGTCATTCTGATTCCAAAGCCCATGACTTTTCCTCCCGCCCATGCTGGAGGATGAGCTGAGGAGGATTCCAGGTTAAAAAAAAAAATCTAGCACCTGCTTTGTGAGAGTACAGAGCCTTCAAACGCCCTGGTTAGGCTTAGCTGGCTTGCTGGAAGTGAGTGCAGCTGGCGGGAGAGGCTGGGAGGGAAAGTGCAGGCCAGCTGTGCCCTGGCTCGTGTCCAGTGACCTGCAGCCCTGGGAGCAGGTGCCAGAACCCTCCCTGTCCAAGAGAGAGAGGAGGTCCAGGGAGTGCGGTCAGGGGTGGGGGGGAAAGGTCAGAGCCCACTGCCAGGTAAAGTCACCAAACAAACACTAGCTAGAGAGCTAGAGGCTTGTCCAGAAGTGTTCTCAGGGCTTGCTTGGATTACCATTTGTCTGAGTTGGGCTTCATTTCCATATTTCCTTCAGTTTAGACCCCATCTGCTTCTCTGTTTGCCTGAGCCCACCGCTAGAGACACAGGCATGCAATTATCCAACTCCTACGCATTTTTCTTGTTCTCTTTCTCTTTGGGTTTAATTTCCATCAGAGGCTCTGCCTTGAGCTTGCTTAAAAACCTGCAATTGTGAGGGGGCAGCTAATGAGACCAGGAGCAAACTTCTGCACTGTGCAGCTATTTTTTTTTAATGAGATAAACAGGGAAGATGTCAAACAGACAGATTTCTATGTTGCTCCATGACTGAAAGGGTCCCCAGCATTGCAAGTAAACATGCTGCAATTAGCACATGTCAGGGGCCAGGGGTTGGGTTTCGTCCCTGGGGTCCTTGGGCTTCTTGACCTTGCCTGAGATGTGTGACTGGATCTTGCCTGGCTGAAGATCCACTGTCCAGTGCTCCCAGGTCCAGAGACCCTTTTGGTCACGGTCAACAGAGATGCACCCTGGAAAGGCCACTGAGTGTGGCGACAGAGCTCTGACCTCAGCTACCGCACGGCTGCCTTTCCAAGGGCGGTTTGTTTTCCTCCCCAAGCACATTATGGGGTAATGACTGGGACTGTGGAAATTGCACACAGCGTGTGTCATAATGAATATTTTGACTTGGAATACTCATTCTCAGCATTCTCAGCAACTCCCAGTGTCTGCGGAAACTCAAGGGGCGGCAGAAAAATCTATCGTGAAAGTGCCACTCACGCAGCGTAGCTAATAATGGGAATTCAGGAGCATTTATTTAGCGCCTGCTGTGTACCTGTCTCTGGGCTGAGCACTTGGGGTACAGAAATGAGTAAGATGCAGCCTCTGTCCTTCTTTGGATCTAATGGAGAGAATCGGAGAGTTAAAATGATGCTGTACCCAATGAAGTCCCCCTCCCCCCACCTGCCTGCACCCAACCCCTCAGGTCTAGATTTACCCAGCGAAAAGGAAGGGTTGGCTCAAGGCTTAAGCTTTTTCTTGAACCGACACCTATTTGAGGTCTGTTCTTCCTCCCCAAGGGGAGAACACTCTCCTTGCCCTCTTCCCTCCCGTCTGCCCATGGCTAGAGCCCAGGGCAGGGGTCAGAGGTCCCACCCCAGCCCCTTCCAGGGCACACTTGGGAATGGCTCAGTGCCATGGTACCCGAGCCTGGTCACACACTGGAGCTGCCTGGGTCGCTCAGTGACAGTGCAGATGCCGGGCCCTTCGACAGAGGTTCTGATGTGTGGCTTTGGGACTGGTCTCCGGAGTCGTGTTTGGAATGATCGCTCCAGGTGATTCTGGTGCCTGGTCAGGCTTGGGAACCGCTAACCCAGGACCAAAGTACCATTTTTTGTCACTTCCAGCTGCTGGCAGGAGCCTCCTCCCTTCTCTGGAACACATTTCTCTCCTCTATAGAAGTACGCTTGATGACCTCTGAGGCCCACCCTGCCTCTGACCACCTGTGTGTCCACAGGCGGGCCACCCGGGCGCTGCCCACGATGGTGCCCTTCCTTCGCACCCCTACGTCTCAGGGGAGAAGAGAGCCAGCGAACCTGGACGTGATGCGGGTCTCAGCCCCTCCACTTGCTTCCTGGGGACCCAAGCCGGGTCCCCTCCCCTCTCTGGGCCTCAGTTGTGGGTAAATCTGTGAGGAATTTCAGCAGATTACCACCACTTTGTGCTTCTTTGCCTCGGGGAACTTTTCGGGGCAGAAATCAAAGCACCTTGAAGGCAAAGCCAGGAGCCCTGGGTGGAAACTACCTTCGAGGCAGTGAGAGCCCCCGGGGCAGCTGTGTTGCGGGCTCTGCGGACGGACGCCGCCCTGCCATCCCTGCGCAGCCCGCTGGGGGCGCCGGAGCTGCATGAGGGGCGGGAGGGAGGGTCTGCCCTGCGTCCAGCCTGCCTCCAGGAGAGTCTGGACGGGAGCTCACGCCGCCCCTAACTGCCAACCCATCCTTCCTCCAGCTCTTGCCAGTTTCCGTGGGAGCCGGGCTCTCCAGACCGGGGGAACCCACGAGGTGCCCCTCCGTGCACCACATTTCTGAGAAGCTGTTTAAAGGAGGAGAGAGGTTAAACCAGCCCATCACAAATTCCATATATATGTGTTAGCATACGGTATTTGTCTTTCTCTTTCTGACTTACTTCACTCTGTATGACAGAGTGAAGTAAGTCAGAAAGAGAAAGACAAATACCGTATGCTAACACATATATATGGAATTTAAGGAAAAAAAACAAAAATGTCATGAAGAACCTAGGGGTAAAACAGGCATAAAGACACAGACCTACCTGAGAATGGACTTGAGGATATGGGGAGGGGGAAGGGTAAGCTGTGACAAAGCGAGAGAGAGGCATGGACATATATACACTACCAGACGTAAGGTAGATAGCTAGTGGGAAGCAGCCACATAGCACAGGGAGATCAGCTGGTGTTTGTGACCACCTAGAGGGGTGGGATAGGGAGGGTGGGAGGGAGGGAGACGCAAGAGGGAAGGGATATGGGAACAGATGTATACGTATAACTGATTCACTTTGTTATAAAGCAGAAACTAATGAAAAAATTTTTTAAAATTTAAAAAAAATTAAAAATAAATAAATTTTTAAAAATGTAAAAAAACAAAAAACAAAAAAACCCCCAGCCCATCACGAAACTTCAAGATAGACCCTCCCCATGCCCTTGTTGGCCACCCCCCACCATTTACATCCAGCTCCGCGAGCTCTCAGTACCCCCTTCCCCCGTCCTCCCTGTGCTCCAGGCTCCCTTCTCAGCTTCCTGTGGGTGAGGGGATAATCTCAGGGTTAACCGAAAGGAGGCTGTCAAAAGCTGCTTTCACATCAAGGTGTGAATGACAAAATCACACACTAAACTAGGGATTCTCCAACTGCGTTCCACAGACCGAATTTAGTCCATGAATTTGGTGGACAATGTGGTCCTCATTTTCACTAAAAAATTTAGCATTAACTTCAATTATGAATGAGGAGTAGAACATAAGGGTGTTAGCTTATAACTCTGTCACCAGTGGAGATCACAGGTAACTTCACATCCCTTTACAGTTGATACAGGTACTCGAAATCTTATTTAGGCTCATCTTTTGAAACGATGGTAAATTCTGAGATTGTCACTATTCCTTGTTATTTAATGTGTTGATAACAAAGCACATATATCACTATACTGCAAACATATATGTAAAAAATATTTTGGCAACTACATTTGTAATACGATTGTTTTCTTTCAAAATCTTATGTATTCATTCTTTTAAAAAATGTTATTTAGAGGAGCCCATAGGGTTCACGGGCTGCCAGCAAGTCCATGGCACATAAAAGTTTAAAGACTCCACCTCTAAATTTATCTTAAGATGAATTTCATCCTATTAGGAAAATTTTGAGCAGTATGGAAAAGTGAAGAATTTTCGATAATGGTGAGAGAAGATAATTTTGAGAATTTGTCAAGACTTCCAGGAGCTAGAAGAGATCTTAGAGATATATAGCTTTATTTGTTAAATCAACCTTATTCAGCTTTAATTTACATACAGTAAAATGCACCCATTGTTTTATGTGTGCTAATTGTTTAAAAATCGTGGCTAAAAACAAATAACATAAGCATTACCATCTTAACCATATTAAGTGCACAGTTCAGCCATGTTAATTATATTCACCTTGTTATGTAAAATGCACCCATTAGAAGTGTGCAGTTTGACTAGCTCTGACAATGTTCTCGAGTAACCAGTCATCACTACAATTAAATACACAGTATTTCTATCACTCCCAAAACATTCCTTTGTGTCTCTTTATAATGTCCACTACCCCAAACCCAAGTAACCATTGATCTACTTTTTGTCACTAAAGACTCGTTTTGTCTTTTTTTTTTTTTTAGAGTAAAATTGCTTTACAATGTTGTGTTAGTTTCTGCTGTACAACAAAGTGAATCAGATATATGTATACATGTATCCCCTCCCTCTTGGACCTCCCTTCACCCCCATCCCACCCATCTAGGTCATCACAGAGCGCTGAGCTGAGCTCCCTCTGCTATACAGCAGGTTCCCACTAGCTATCTATTTTACACATGGTAATGTATATATGTCAAACCTAATCTCCCAATTCATCCCACCCTCCGCTTCCCCCCCAACCCCGTGTCCACATGTCCGTTTTCTACGTCTGTGTCTCTATTTCTGCCCTGCAAATAGGTTCATCTGTACCATTTTTCTAGATTCCTCAATATGTGTTAATATATGATACTTGCTTTTCTCTTTCTGACTTACTTCACTCTGTATGACAGACTCTAGGTCCATCCACATCTCTACAAATGACCCAGTTTTGTTCCTTTTTATGGATCAGTAATATTCCATTATATATACATATACATATATATATACATATATATGTATATGTATATATGTATACCACATCTTCTTTATCTATTCACCTGTCGATGGACTTTTAGGTTGTTTCCATGTCCTGGCTACTGGCTATTGTAAGTAGTGCTGCAATGAATACTGGGGTATATGTGACTTTTTGAATCATGGTTTTCTCAGGGTATATGCCCAGTAGTGGGATTGCTGGGTCATATGGTAATTCTATTTTTAGTTTTTTAAGGAACCTCCATACTGTTCTCCATAGTGGCTATATCAATTTACATTCCCACCAACAGTGCAAGAGGGTTCCCTTTTCCCCACAACCTCTCCAGAATTTATTGTTTGTAGAATTTTTTGATGATGGCCATTCTGACTGGTGAGAGGTGATACCTCATTGTAGTTTTGATTTGCATTTCTCTAATGATTAGTGATGTTGAGCATCTTTTCATGTGTATGTTGGCCATCTGTATGTCTTCTTTGGAGAAATGTCTATTTAGGCCTTCAGCCTATTTTTGGATTGGGTTGTTTGTTTTTTTAATATTGAGCTGCATGAGCTGTTTGTATATTTTGGAGATTAATCCTTTGTCTGTTCCTTTGTTTGCAAATATTTTTTCCCATTCTAAGGGTCATCTTTTCATCATGTTAATGGTTTCCTTTGCTGTGAAAAAGCTTTTAAACTTAAAAAAAGTTTAAACCTAAGCTTTTAAACTTAATTAGGTCCCATTTGCTTATCATTGTTTTTATTTTCATTACTCTAGAAGGTGGGTCAAAAGAGATCTTGCTGTGATTTATGTCAAAGAGTGTTTTTCCTATGTTTTCCTCTAAGAGTTTTATAGTGTTTGGTCTTACATTTAGGTCTTTAATCCATTTTGAGTTTACTTTTGTGTGTGGTGTTAAGTAGTGTTCTAATTTCATTCATTTACATGTAGCTGTCCAGTTTTCCCAGCACCACTTATTGAAGAAGCTGTCTTTTTTCCATTGTATATTCTTGCCTCCTTTATCATAGATTAGGTGACCATCAGTGTGTGGGTTTATCTCTGGGCTTTCTATCCTCTACCATGGATCTATGTTTCTGTTTTTGTGCCAGTACCATACTGTCTTGATTACTGTAGCTTTGTAGCATAGTCTGAAGTCAGGGAGCCTGATTCCTCCAGCTTAGTTTTGTTTGTTTTTAATAAATCATTTCACATACATGGGGTCCTATAGAATATACCCCAATCGTTTTTCCACCTGTTGATGGACGTGTGGGTTGTGTTGAGTTTTGGATTATCACAAATAAAGTTACTAAAAACATTGCTATACAAGTCTTTCTGCAGACATGTGTTTTCATTTCTCCTAGGAAGAAACCTAGGCATGGAATTGCTGGGTTATATGATAAGTGTATGTTTACCTTTATAAGAAACTGCCAAACTGTTTTCCATCATTTTGCATTCCCACCAACGATGTATGGGAGTCCCAGTTGTTTTACATTCTTCACAATACTTGGTATTCTCAGTCTTTAATTCCAGCCATCCCCTGTGTGCTGGCATCTCATCATGGTTTTAATTTGCACTGTCCTGATGGCTAATAATGTTGAACATCTTTTTGTGTGTGGGGGTCATGAGCTAATGTTCTTTGGAGGAGTCTGTCTAAATCTTTTGCCTCTTTTTATTGGGTTGTCTTCTTATTTAGTTTGGATACAATTCTTTTGTTAGAATAATATATTGCAAATGTTTTCCCCATTCTGTAGCTCATCTTCATTTTTCTGCATGGTGTTTTCAAGAGTAGTGTGTTAAAATTTTGATGTGGACCATTCATCAGTTTTTAATTTTATGGTCATGCCTTTTGCATTCTATCAAAGACATCTTTGCCTGCCCCAGAGTTGCAAAGATTTTCTCCTATGTTTTCTTCTGGGGGTTTTATTAATATATTTTTAGTCTTTACATTTGGGTTGATGATACATTTCAAGTTAAACTTGGTGCACCAGATGATGTATGGGTCAAGGTTTATTATTTCTTTCTGCATGTGAATATCCAGATCTTCAAGCACTATTTGATGAAGAGACCATCCTTTCCCTGCTGACTTGCCTTAGCACCTTTGTTGGAATCAATTTACCATGTGTGTGTGGATCTATCTCTGGACTCTCAATTCTTTTCCACTGACATATGTCTAAACTTACACCATGACTTTATTTATTTATTTAAAAAAAACTTTTTTTTGCTTTATAACAAATTTAATCACTTATACATATACATATGTTCCCATATCCCCTCCCTTTTGCATCTCCCTCCCACCCTCCCTATCCCACCCCTCCAGGCGGTCACAAAGCACCGAGCTGATCTCCCTGTGCTATGCGGCTGCTTCCCACTATCTATCTACCTTACATTTGGTAGTGTATATATGTCCATGCCGCTCTTTCGCTTTGTCACAGCTTACCCTTCCCCCTCCCCATATCCTCAAGTCCATTCTCTAGTAGATCTGTGTCTTTATTCCTGTCTTACCCCTATGTTCTTCATGACATTTTTTTCTTAAATTCCATATATATGTGTCAGCATACAGTATTTGTCTTTCTCTTTCTGACTTACTTCACTCTGTATGACAGACTCTAGGTCCATCCACCTCATTACAAATAGCTCAATTTCGTTTCTTTTTATGGCTGAGTAATATTCCATTGTATATATGTGCCACATCTTCTTTATCCATTCATCCAATGATGGACACTTAGGTTGTTTCCATCTCTGGGCTATTGTAAATAGGGCTGCTATGAACATTTTGGTACATGACTCTTTTTGAATTATGGTTTTCTCAGGGTATATGCCCAGTAGTGGGATTGCTGGGTCATATGGTAGTTCTATTTGTAGTTTTCTAAGGAACCTCCATACCGTTCTCCATAGTGGCTGTACCAATTCACATTCCCACCAGCAATGCAAGAGTGTTCCCTTTTTTCCACACCCTCTCCAGCATTTATTGTTTCTAGATTTTTTGATGATGGCCATTCTGACTGGTGTGAGATGATATCTCATTGTAGTTTTGATTTGCATTTCTCTAATGAGTAAAGATGTTGAGCATCCTTTCATGTGTTTGTTGGCAGTCCGTATATCTTCTGTGGAGAAATGCCTATTTAGGTCTTCTGCCCATTTTTGGATTGGGTTGTTTGCTTTTTTGTTATTGAGCTGCATGAGCTGCTTATAAATTTTGGAGATTAATCCTTTGTCAGTTGTTTCATTTGCAAATATTTTCTCCCATTCTGAGGGTTGTCTTTTGGTCTTGTTTATGGTTTCCTTTGCTGTGCAAAAGCTTTGAAGTTTCATTAGGTCCCATGTGTTTATTTTTGTCTTTATTTCCATTTCTCTAGGAGGTGGGTCAAAAAGGATCTTGCTGTGATTTATGTCATAGAGTGTTCTGCCTATGTTTTCCTCTAAGAGTTTGATAGTGTCTGGCCTTACATTTAGGTCTTTAATCCATTTTGAGCTTATTTTTGTGTATGGTGTTAGGGAGTGATCTAATCTCATACTTTTACATGTCCCTGTCCAGTTTTCCCAGCACCACTTATTGAAGAGACTGTCCTTTCTCCACTGTACATTCCTGCCTCCTTTATCAAAGATAAGGTGACCATATGTGCGTGGGTTTATCTCTGGGCTTTCTATCCTGTTCCATTGTTCTATATTTCTTTTTTTTTTTTTTTTTTTGAAGATAGTGGAGGTAGGAGTTTATTAATTTATTTATTTCTTTTTGCTGTGTTGTGTCTTCGTTTCTGTGCCAGGGCTTTCTCTAGTTGTGGCAAGCGGGGGCCACTCTTCATCGCGGTGCGCGGGCCTCTCACTATCGTGGCCTCTCTTTGCAGAGCACAGGCTCCAGACGCGCATGCTCAGTAGTTGTGGCTCACGGGCCCCGTTGCTCCATGGCATGTGTGATCCTCCCAGACCAGGGCTCGAACCCGTGTCCCCTGCACTGGCAGGCGGACTCTCAACCACTGCGCCACCAGGGAAGTCCCACTGTTCTATATTTCTGTTTTTGTGCCAGTACCATACTGTCTTGATTACTGTAGCTTTGTAGTATAGTCTGAAGTCAGGGAGCCTGATTCCTCCAGCTCCATTTTTCGTTCTCAAGATTGCTTTGGCTATTCGGGGTCTTTTGTGTTTCCATACAAATTGTGAAATTTTTTGTTCTAGTTCTGTGAAAAATGCCAGTGGTAGTTTGATAGGGATTGCATTGAATCTGTAGATTGCTTTGGGTAGTAGAGTCATTTTCACAATGTTGATTCTTCCAATCCAAGAACATGGTACATCTCTCCATCTATTTGTATCATCTTTAATTTCTTTCATCAGTGTCTTATAATTTTCTGCATACAGGTCTTTTGTCTCCTTA
Source organism: Mesoplodon densirostris (assembly GCF_025265405.1). Taxonomy (NCBI): domain Eukaryota; kingdom Metazoa; phylum Chordata; class Mammalia; order Artiodactyla; family Ziphiidae; genus Mesoplodon; species Mesoplodon densirostris. The sequence continues at coordinate 8,742,997 of NC_082661.1, forward strand.
GGTAGGTTTATTCCTAGATATTTTATTCTTTTTGTTGCAATGGTAAATGGGAGTGTTTCCTTGATTTCACTTTCAGATTTTTCATCATTAGTATATAGGAATGCCAGAGATTTCTGTGCATTAATTTTGTATCCTGCTACTTTACCAAATTCATTGATTCGCTCTAGTAGTTTTCTGGTAGCATCTTTAGGATTCTCTATGTATAGTATCATGTCATCTGCAAACAGTGACAGCTTTACTTCTTCTTTTCCGATTTGGATTCCTTTTATTTCCTTTTCTTCTCTGATTGCTGTGGCTATGACTTCCAAAACTATGTTGAATAAGAGTGGTGAGAGTGGGCAACCTTGTCTTGTTCCTGATCTTAGTGGAAATGGTTTCAGTTTTTCACCATTGAGGACGATGTTGGCTGTGGGTTTGTCATATATGGCCTTTATTATGTTGAGGAAAGTTCCCTCTATGCCTACTTTCTGCAGGGTTTTTATCATAAATGGGTGTTGAATTTTGTCGAAAGCTTTCTCTGCATCTATTGAGATGATCATATGATTTTTCTCCTTCTATTTGTTAATATGGTGTATCACGTTGATTGATTTGCGTATATTGAAGAATCCTTGCATTCCTGGAATAAACCCCACTTGATCATGGTGTATGATCCTTTTAATGTGCTGTTGGATTCTGTTTGCTCGTATTTTGTTGAGGATTTTTGCATCTATGTTCATCAGTGATATTGGCCTGTAGTTTTCTTTCTTTGTGACATCCTTGTCTGGTTTTGGTGTCAGAGTGATGGTGGCCTCGTAGAATGAGTTTGGGAGTGTTCCTCCCCCTGCTATATTTTGGAAGAGTTTGAGAAGGATAGGTGTTAGCTCTTCTCTAAATGCTTGATAGAATTCGCCTGTGAAGCCATGTGGTCCTGGGCTTTTGTTTGTTGGAAGATTTTTTTATTACAGTTTCAAGTTCAGTGCTTGTGATTGGTCTGTTCATATTTTCTATTTCTTCCTGATTCAGTCTTGGCAGGTTGTGCATTTCTAAGAATTTGTCCATTTCTTCCAGGTTGTCCATTTTATTGGCATAGAGTTGCTTGTAGTAATCTCTCATGATCTTTTGTATTTCTGCAGTGTCAGTTGTTATTTCTCCTTTTTCATTTCTAATTCTATTGATTTGAGTCTTCTCCCTTTTTTTCTTGATGAGTCTGGCTAATGGTTTATCAATTTTGTTTATCTTCTCAAAGAACCAGCTTTTAGTTTTACTGATCATTGTTATCGTTTCCTTTATTTCTTTTTCATTTATTTCTGATATGATTTTTATGATTTCTTTCCTTCTGCTAACTTTGGGATGTTTTTGTTCTTCTTTCTCTAATTGCTTTAGGTGCAAGGTTAGGGTGTTTATTCGAGATGTTTCCTGTTTCTTAAGGTGGGATTGTATTGCTATAAACTTCCCTCTTAGAACTGCTTTTGCTGCATCCCATAGGTTTTGGGTCGTCGTGTCTCCATTGTCATTTGTTTCTAGGTATTTTTTAATTTCCTCTTTGATTTCTTCAGTGATCACTTTGTTATTAAGTAGTATATTGTTTAGCCTCCATGTGTTTGTACTTTTTACAGCTCTTTTCCTGTAATTGATATCTAGTCTCATAGCATTGTGGTCGGAAAAGATACTTGATACAATTTCAATTTTCTTAAATTTACCAAGGCTTGATTTGTGACCCAAGATATGATCTATCCTGGAGAATGTTCCATGAGCACTTGAGAAAAATGTGTATTCTGTTGTTTTTGGATGGAATGTCCTATAAATATCAATTAAGTCCATCTTGTTTAATGTATCATTTGAAGCTTGTGTTTCCTTATTTATTTTCATTTTGGATGATCTGTCCATTGGTGAAAGTGGGGTGTTAAAGTCCCCTACTATGATTGTGTTACTGTCGATTTCTCCTTTTATGGCTGTTAGTATTTGCCTTATGTATTGAGGTGCTCCTATGTTTGGTGCATAAATATTTACAATTGTTATATCTTCTTGGATCGATCCCTTGATCATTAGGTAGTGTCCTTCTTTGTCTCTTCTAGTAGTCTTTATTTTAAAGTCTATTTTGTCTGATATGAGAATTGCTACTCCAGCTTTCTTTTGGTTTCCATTTGCATGGAATATCTTTTTCCATCCCCTTACTTTCAGTCTGTATGTGTCTCTAGGTCTGAAGTGGGTCTCTTGTAGACAGCATATATATGGGTCTTGTTTTTGTATCCATTCAGCCAATCTGTGTCTTTTGGTGGGAGCATTTAGTCCATTTACATTTAAGGTAATTATCGATATGTATGCTCCTATTCCCATTTTCTTAATTGTTTTGGGTTCGTTATTGTAGGTATATTCCTTCTGTTGTGTTTCTTGCCTAGAGAAGTTCCTTTAGCATTTGTTGTAAAGCTGGTTTGGTGGTGCTGAACTCTCTCAGCTTTTGCTTGTCTGTAAACATTTTAATTTCTCCATCAAATCTGAAGGAGATCCTTGCTGGGTAGAGTAATCTTGGTTGCAGGTTTTTCTCCTTCATCACTTTAATTATGTCCTGCCACTCCCTTCTGGCTTGTAGAGTTTTTGCTGAGAGATCAGCTGTTATCCTGATGGGGATTCCCTTGTGTGTTATTTGTTGTTTTTGCCTTGCTGCTTTTAATATGATTTCTTTGTGTTTAATTTTTGACAGTTTGATTAATATGTGTCTTGGCGTATTTCTCCTTGGATTTATTCTGTATGGGACTCTCTGTGCCTCCTGGACTTGATTAACTATTTCCTTTCCCATATTAGGGAAGTTTTCAACTATAATCTCTTCAAATATTTTCTCAGTCCCTTTCTTTTTCTCTTCTTCTTCTGGAACCCCTATAATTCGAATGTTGGTGCGTTTAATGTTGTCCCAGAGGTCTCTGAGACTGTCCTCTGTTCTTTTCATTCTTTTTTCTTTATTTTGCTGTGAAGCAGTTATTTCCACTATTTTATCTTCCACCTCACTTATCCGTTCTTCTGCCTCAGTTATTCTGCTATTGATCCCATCTAGAGTATTTTTCATTTCATTTATTGTGTTTTTAATCGATGCTTGATTCATCTTTAGTTCTTCTAGGTCCTTGTTAACTGTTTCTTGCATTTTGTCTATTCTATTTCCAAGATTTTGGATCTTGGAAATAGAATCTTGGATCATCTTTACCATCAGTATTCTGAATTCTTTTTCAGGTAGACTGCCTATTACCTCTTCATTTGTTAGGTCTGGTGGGTTTTTATCTTGCTCCTTCTCCTGATGTGTGTTTTTCTGTCTTCTCATTTTGCTTATGTTACTGTGTTTGGGGTCTCCTTTTTGCAGGCTGCAGCTTCGTAGTTCCCGTTGTTTTTGGTGTCTGTCCCCAGTGGCTAAGGTTGGTTTAGTGGGTTGTGTAGGCTTCCTGGTGGAGGGGACTAGTGCCTGTGTTCTGGTGGATGAGGCTGGATCTTGTCTTTCTGGTGGGCAGGTCCACGTCTGGTGGTGTGTTTTGGGGTGTCTGCAGACTTTTTATGATTTTAGGGAGCCTCTCTGCTAATGGGTGGCGTTGTGTTCCTGTCTTTCTAGTTGTTTGGCATAGGGTGACCAGCACTGTAGCTTGCTTGTCGTTGAGTGAAGCTGGGTACTGGTGTTGAGATGGAGATCTCTGGAAGATTTTCGCCGTTTGATATTATGTGGAGCTGGGAGGTCTCTTGTGGACCAGTGTTCTGAAGTTGGCTCTCCCACCTCAGAGGCACAGCACTGACTCCTGGCTTCTCAATTTGGGATGTTTTGTTGTCTATTCATGTATTCCACAGATGCAGGGTACATCTAGTTGATTGTGGAGCTTTAATCCGCTGCTTCTGAGGCTGCTGGGAGAGATTTCCCTTTCTCTTCTTTGTTCTCGGAGCTCCCGGGTCTCAGCTTTGGATTTGGCCCCGCCTCTGCGTGTAGGTCGCCGGAGGGCGTCTGTTCTTCGCTCAGACAGGACAGGGTTAAAGGAGCAGCCGCTTCAGCGACTCTGGCTCACTCAGGCCGCGGTGGGGGGGGGGTGGGGGGGGAGGGGCACGGAGTGCAGGTGGAGCCTGCAGCGGCAGAGGCCGGCGTGACGTTGCACCAGCCCGAGGCGCGCCGTGCGTTCTCCCAGGGAAGCCGCCCCTGGATTCCGGGACCCCGGCAGTGGCGGGCTGCACGGGCTCCTGGAAGGGCGGTGTGGACAGTGACCTGCGCTCGCACACAGGCCTCTTGGCGGCGGCAGCAGCAGCTCCAGCGTCCCACGCCCGTCACTGGGCTCCGCGCTTTCAGCCGCGACTCGCGCCCGTCTGTGGAGCTCCTTTAAGCAGCGCTCTTAATCACCTCTCCTCGCGCACCAGGAAACCAAGAGGGAAGAAAAAGTCTCTTGCCTCTTCGGCAGCTCCAGAGTTTTCCCGGACTTCCTCCCGGCTAGCTGTGGCGCATTAGCCCCCTTCAGGCTGAGTTCTCGCTGCCAGCCGCAGTCCTCTCCCTGCGCTCTGACCGAAGCCCGGGCCTCAGCTTCCAGCTCCGCCCGCCCCGGCGGGCGAGCAGACAAGCCTCTCGGGCTGGTGAGTGCTGGTCGGCACCGATCCTCTGTGCGGGAATCTCTCCGCTTTGCCCTACCCAGGTACGTGAGGAGTTCCTTGCCTTTTAGGAGGTCTGGGGTCTTCTGCCAGCGTTCAGTAGGTGTTCTGTAGGAGTTGTTCCACGTGTAGCTGTATTTGTGGTGTATCTGTGGGGCGGAAGGTGATCTCCGCGTCTTACTCTTCCGCCATCTTCCCCGGAAGTCGAGTTTATTTTTAAAGATGAGAAATTTAGAGCTGAAAGAGTAAAAAGCCTCGTACAAGGTCAAACCAAATAAGTTAGAGGCCAGGATGAAATGTGACCCTTGTAAATATTCATTTTTTTTCATTTCCATGGGCATTATCAGCACTGCCCACAGTGGCATTCACAGACCATTGTGAGAAAAAGCCACCATCTGCTAAATATTCATTTTTAACTCTTCTTGGAAGTCAGCAAAGAGGGACACAGTAAATAGCAGTGTGGATATTGATGCTGGGAAACAGTGCTTCCCTGGACACTGCTTCCCAGCCTTACTATGGGGTCCCTGCAGAAGTGAGAGGCAGTGGGAGTGACAGAGGTGGAGCTGGCTCTTCATGGAGCAGCCGTGTGACCTCACACGAGCTGCTCCATCCCTGTTGGTTGAATCCACACAGTCTGGATTCTCTAGAGAAACAGAACCACACACATATCTTTGTATGTGTATAAGGGAACATCATAAGGAATTGGCTCATGCAATTACGGAGGTTGAAAAGCCCCCATGATGTGCTGTCTGCAAGTAGGAAGGACGGTGGTGTAATTCAGTCCAAGTCCAGAGTCCTGAGAACCAGGGGAACTGAGGGCAGGAGAAGGTTGATGTCTCAGCTCAAGCAATCAGGCAGGAAGGGGCAAGTACCTCCTTCCTCCTTTTTGATCTGTTCAGGCCCTCAGCGAATTGGATGATGCCGCCCACATTGGGGAGGGTAAACCAATTTACCGAGCCCACCTATTCAAATGTTAATTTCATCCAGAAACACTCTCACAGACACACCCAGAAATAATGTTTAGCCAAATATCTGGTATCCCATGATCCAGTCAAGTTGACACATGAAATTAACCATCGCAGTTCCTCAGCTGTAAGATGGGGGTAAGAATAATACGAGCCTCACAGGAGTATTGGGGGATTGAATGAGGTGATGCTTTGGAAGTATTTAGTGGGGCATCTGGAACACAGTGGGCGCTCAGGAGACTGACTCTTCATACCCTTAGGCTGCATGAGGGTCTTTTCTCCTGGGGCTGACCCTGGAGATGTCCCCTGGTAGCAAAGGGAGCCCCTGTTGGCCTGGGCATCCCATTCCCAGGTACAGCCTCCGTTTTCTTCCCTGTTCTCCTGGGGGCTGGGCTGTGACCCACACGCAACTCCCCTGAGGACACTCCAGCCGTCCTCCACGCAGCTGGGTGTCAACTCAGCCCGATCAGAGCAGTGGCCTGGACCCCACCCAAGAGGATGTCTCCAGAGCCCACCCCAGGCACACGCAGGGCAGTGATACATCATGCATTACGGTCATTCTCGAGGCCTCAGTAGGCCCAGTGAGGTGGGGACAGGGACTGTGGGTCCTGAGGGGGTGTTGGGGAGGCCAAGCACCACACAGCACCTGCTGCATCATGTCTGGGTCTTCCTGCTAAAATCCCTGGACTGAGTGTCAAGCTTGAGACTGCCGTGCAAATCTGCTCAGAAATGGATAAAGCTGCAGTGTTGTGGGCATGGAGTGGGGGGAGTGGGGTAAGATAAAGGGGCCCTGGCCTAGCCCCCTCACCCACGATGTCTCCTTCACGCCTGCCTTTACTAGGAATTCCTCCCAAGTGAGTCCAAGATCCCCTTTCACAGGGACAGGATGCTATCGGGGAAGATAAGTTCAATATTAGCCTCCAATGTTGACTGAACTGTTAATCCTGTGTCAGGCACCATTCTAAGCACTTAGAACACGATGACTCCACAGGACTGCAAGGCAGGTATTACTGTTATCACTAGTTTACGTATGAAGAAACAGAGGCACAGAGAGGTTAAGTCATCTGTTCTAGGTCACACAGTAAATGAGTGCAAAGCTGGTATTTCATCACATGTGCTCTGGCTCTTAGACATTGCTTGAATGAACATATTAATTTTACAAGTTAATTCTTTGGTTAGGTAGGAGGTTACATTCTAAAGCAGCAGCAGCTGGGGCACAGTGGACCCCAGGACAAAGGTAATGTTGGAACTTTGATTGAGAGTTTCTAAATATGAGTTTCTGTGCTGCTTGCCTAAGATCATAGGACACTTGAGGTCTAATGTCTGATGTTGGGAAGTAATTTCTTCCTCCATGCCTCAGTTTCCCCAACTGTAAAAAGAGAGGTTTTGCTGAATCATCCCTATGTTTTAGAGACATCTTCATGGATTTAGTGAAAACAGGAGTTTAACATCAGCCACCTGGTTCAAACCTCCATGCCCCACTTACTAGCTGTGTGATCCTGGGCTGGATATTTAACCTCTCTGAGCTCAGTCTCTGCAGCTGCTAAATGAGAGTGCCACCTCTGGAATTCTTCAATGAGGAACTGTGGCTGAGTCCATTCGGGTTGCTATAACAAAAATACCATAGACTGGATGGCTTGCAAATGACAGAAATTTATTTCTCATAGTTCTGGAGGCTGGGAAGTCCAAGATCAAGGCACCTGCAGATTCTGTGTCTGGTGAGAGCCTGCTTCTCTGGTTCATAGACGCTGTCTTCTTGCTGTGTCCCTCGGTGCCTGAGGGACAAGGGAGCTCCCAGGGCTTCTTTCATAAAGGCACTAATCCCATTCATGAGAGCTCCACCCTCATGACCTCCTACCACCATCAGACTGAGGATTAGGTCTCAACATATGAATTCTGGAGGGACACGCACATGCAGTGTGTGGCAGGTCCCTAGCACAGGGCCCAACACACTGCAGCAGTCAACGAATATGGGACTTCTTCCCTTCTGAGGCCCTTCCTGCTCTCTCTCTGGGATTTGAGCAGCAATTAGTCATCTAGCAAAGCCTAAGGAACTGGGTCAAAAGTGGCAAAGGTTGCCTGGTATTTAGGAGGGTGGGGGCCATGCCCGTCAGTCCCTGGGCAGGTGTGTATGGGAGGGGTGACTGCTGGGGGACCTGGGTAGTAAAGAAATGGTCCCAAAGGATGAACACCTAACCCTAGGAGGCTGTGTGACAGTCAGGAGTGTCTGGGGCAGTGGGAGCAGGAGAGAAAAGGAGGTATAAAATAGGAAGATATATAGAAATATAAAAAGAAATATAAACTTAATTCCCACCATGAAATTATAAAACCACCATTTCCGACAACCTAATAAAAATGTGTTCACACCAGGTCAACAAAGTGTGGATGAGATCTTATAACAGGAGGCTTTGTTCAACAGAATCCCAATACGTATTTTTCCCTGTATTAACCATCAATTCTCTCATAAAAATTTATTACAACATTTGCTATGTAGTCACTAAACACAAGCCATTGTAAACAGAGCAGGCGACATTGGCCTTGGATTCATCAGTCCTGAGTCCCATTGCAATAGTAAACAGCTGTTGGCAAGTGTATCACATGAAAGGTAACAGTGCCACATGGGGAGGGCTTCTGGTAATGTGTGTGTGTGTGTGTGTGTGTGTATGTGTGTGTTTTAATAGAGCTGTACTTCTGTTTAATAAATTAGGAGAAAATAAAGTAAAAACTACCATGTAAACAAACACTAGAGGATGGTCACATTTTGCTTCATTTGTTTTATGCTTAGTATGCAGCTGTTGGTGAACATTCGCCCGTAAGGGCACACAGAGGGAAGCAGAGTCACGGGGGCACACGGTGACAGGTGCATTTGCTCCAACATAAAGTCACAGATGTCCCACCCATTTTCCTATAGGTCTGACTTTAGGAACAGAACATTGTACAGGAGCCAGGCATTTGCAGATCTCTCTGTTCCCCGGGAATGAAATATCTTTAGTTTGTCTAAATCTCGGCTTCCAAAAGTATTTTTGAAGTATCCAAATATAAAGTACATTTCCATGTGGAATGCTGAACTAGCTGGCACATGCCTTAGGTTTCCTCAGTGCAGACTCCCTTCTGTTCTCTGGATGTCCAAGCTATGGACAGTGTAAGTTCCCACAGCCCACTTTGCACAAACCTCCCAAATAATGAAATCTGTGAAAACTGAAGGAATGCAAAGAATTAAACTTGGGTGCGCTCATTACTTGGAGCTTCTGGGGTTCAAAGGGTAGCATCTAACCAGTCTCACTTCAGGGAGGTGGTGGTTCTCCCACTGGACACAGGGCCGGATGAAGCTCTGTGTGGGAGATAGCCGTGCTCCATTAGGGAGGATGGATAAGGGTGGCTGAAGTTGTCTGCTGGCATCCGCTCAACACAACACAATAGCAGAGGGACAGATTTATGTCTTCCGAGGAGCTGCCTCACTACAATGGACAATGCACATCCCAGTGGCAAAGGTTTGAATTCCTTCTCCCGAGCGAGTCTAAGAAAATAAAGACTAGCCTATCCCTGTGTTTATAAAAATGTCCCATGTGGTAAGGAGAGTAAGGCAAGGCACCTCTTTTGTCACTGGACTTTCAAGGTTCCCCCTGGGGAAATCCTGATGGGGCTGGTGAGACACTGTACTCCTTAAACGGCCCTCAAATGTTCCAGAAGAGATTATGTTTACAAACTTGCTATAAAACAGGATTCTTGAGGTTTGGAATGATTTCAACTTACGAGGGGACTTGGCATTCAAATACAGCATGGGGTTTGGTTACTAATAATTTAAGCAAATATTTGGTATTAAATGACTTGAACGCCGGGCCATGGTGGACAGAGCCCTTGGGGGCTGGGTGTATGGTATTTTTGCCAGGCAGAAGCTGTCTCTCTGATCTGGTCTTTGGGAAATTGACTGGCTCAGGTCAACCAATCAGTTGTGTGCCATTGCGATGGTGTCTGACGCTCCCCAAACACATTTCCTATGAGTAGTCTGGGGTATTGCCGAGGCTTTGATGAGTCTAATCTGACTCTCAAAATTCAAAGTGGGATTCCTGTCTCCAAATACAGATTTCAGACTCTTCAAAACGTGAACTTCAGGTTCTATTTAACACATGCAACCACTCTTCCACGCCAGGGAGTAATTAAGATACTGACTATAGAATCACCAGGACTGCAAGAGAAAGGTCACAGGAAACACCCCGAGTCAGTGTTCCTAAGAGCACACGCATTCCACAAGGGGCACACACAGTCTTTGGAGTCAACAACCTAAACTATTTTAAAAGTCCTTAAACGTGGGTATACGTGACAAACTATCTCACTGCTAAGATTGAGTAGATGCATAACGTTGGACCCTCAATGCATTTTTACATGACGCACTGCATGAGTAAGCTGTACAAGCCCCGGAGATGGGTGTGAAGCGGGGGGGGGGGGGGGGCTGAACTGTTACTTGGGACAAGGGTAACATTTGCAAACACATGGTTGTTTCTGCTGTGGGTTCTTCTGGTTGTCTCCGGGGTATGGGCCATGCCCACAAGGACCCTGTGTTACTATGGAAAGTGTACACCCCCTACTGAAGACATACCTTTATTCCCACTCGGGTGTATTATCAGGGGATATGCCCTGGCCGAATGAGGTTGGCTTCTTAAGAGTGAATCCTGCCCCACTCCCGCTCACTGTAGACGCCCCACAAATTAAATGCAACGCTTTTAGTGCCTCTCGCCCACCCTCCCTCCCTTCCTTCCGTCTTCTTTCTTTTCTTTCTTCCCTCTCTTTGTCAATAGCTAAATATATGTGGATTTCCCATGTTTTCTCTTTCTAAAAGAGCTCTAATTTTGAAACCCCCAAGTTCAAGACCTCGGTGCTCTCCCCAGGACCACAGATCACATCCACTCTGTCTCAGGAGTCACGTCACCTCCTAGGTGCCCAGCCTATCCTATTCCCGGACACACGCTAAGCTCCCGCCCCATTAGACTCCCCAGTGGGCACGCTGTTCACACCTCCTTCATGTCTCGTCATAGGCGCTTCCCAACTGCAGGTTCAGGCCCAATACTGCCACCTCTAGGAAACCTTCCAGAACGCTCCGCCCCCACCGCCAAGCACATCAGCCCTCCTCCTGCACCCCCAACACTGTGCACACTGCTCCAGGGCAGCCCCGCCCTCCTCACTGTAGAGTAATCTCTGGTCTCCCCCGGAGTCTGACACAGCCCAGGGCCCAACACACAGAAGGCGCTCTGTAAATGTCAGAGGAGTGACAGGTGGTATTGTGACAGCGCTGGGCTGGAGCCTGCAGCCTGCCGTGCCCCGCTGTCCAGCCCCTCCAGGACCCCGCTTCCCCGGATCTCTGTAGACCCTGCTTCCGCACAGTGGTGTCTGGGTCAGGCTGAGTGAAGCCTCGTGTCCTAGCCACTTTCCTCTCCCGATGCAGACTGCCTGGCAAGATGGGCAATTCCACACCTGTCCTCCTCTCTCCTAGAGAGCCAACTCCCAGAAACGTGCAGCTCCTGCCCCTTTGGCCTGTATTGTGGAAGGAGGCGTGCGGAGGCCTTTGACTTTGTGGCCACATCTGAACTGGCATTCCTTTGACCAGGCCAGGGCTTTGGCCACCAGCAGAGCAAAGGCAGGTGGCCAGGGGTCAGGCTAGCTCACTGAGGGCTAAAAGGCCACTTGGTCTTGAAAGAAAGTGGGAGCCTGCTGAGAAGGTGGGGGGACTTACAAACCACATTGCTCTCAGCCAGGCTTCTCCTCCGAACCCACTATGAGCAAACCATGGTGGCTACCTCTCCCCACTAGCCACCAGGCCAGCACGGGCTTCTCCATGTTAACCTCTCGGCATCTGTGTGAAGGGGAAAGGTCAGCTTCAGTGCCAGACACTGCTGTGTTGTACTAATGCTCGTGAAGGCTACTGGCCCAGAGTTTCGGGAAAATTCTTTGGACGATGGGTCCGCAAACACCTACAACGTTTAGTCAGTTAGATCCTCTGTAGCTGAAAAGCATTTGTGGACCATAAATTCTGGTACAGAGGCTGCTGCCAAGCATCTTCCCCTCGAATACCCCGAGAAGCACATGCAGAGAAAGAGGAGACCAGGGGTGGCCATGACGGGAGGGGCCCAAGGCCCAGCTGGCCAGTGTGGGTGTCAGCTCGGGAGCTGGGAGCACGGGGTTCTCTGCTGATGATGGAAAGTCACCTGCTCCTCCTTGAACTGCCCAGAGCCGGGAGAAGCTGGCACTTCCCATCGGTACCAGCCCACCCTTCTGGAGACCTATGTTGTGTTGCTCCTCAGATTTCTCTACATGCTGCCCGAGGACCTACAGATTTTGCCCGATCTGTAAAAAGGAGAGAGTAATAGTACTGACATCAGAGGATTACTGTGAGCATTCATGGAAACGCTACCCCCAAACTCTCAGCGTGGCGTCTGGCGTCTAGTCTTCACTCAGGACACGCCGGCTCTTAGGCTGTCATTATTACGAGCTGCTCGTGGGGGACCCAGCAGGGTCAGCCATGCTGGATGAAGCGGGGAACCAACAAAAGACCCACACCCAAGGGTGGGCATCCAGCACTGTCTCTCTCTGGCCCTGCCTCGGCTGGCTCGGCCCCCCGGGTCTGAAGCTGGTCGGAAGGGGGCAGGGGTGAGGGCTCTGGTTAGTAGCGAAGGGGCTAGAAGCCATCGACCCGCCCAGCCAGGCTGCCCGGACAGAGTCTGTGGCAGGACCCAAGCAAGCATCCCTCCGGGGCCCTCTGAGCACCAGGCTCCCTTTTCTCTAACACAATGTCTGAGCCAGTGAGTGCGGCCACCCTGCCAACACCCAACCCATCTCGTGCTTCCCAGCCGGGAGCCCCACAGAGAGGAAGGAGGCTGTTTTGCAAAGGCCTTCAGAGGTAGGGTGGGCTGCTTCTCCTGTTCCACCAGAGTCTTGTGAAAACAGGTTTTAAAATTTTCATGGCGTGATCAATTTTGTCCCTCTGAGAACGAAATGACTCAGCCCTTGAGTAGGCTGGAGATTGAACTATTTGGCATGTTTAGGGAACCCTAGAAGACAATTGAAACCTGGATATTTAGAAAGACCCAGTTTTCCATAGAGTTTATCCAGGTGTCTGAGATCATTTTTCCTCAGGGAGAACTTTGAAGTCCACCTGCAACAGTCGCCTGGGCCCTGATGTCTGAAAATTCAGAATCCTAGGCCTTGCCAGACCTCCTTAAACAGATCTCCAGGGAAGGGGCTCAGGAATCTGAATTTTAAACAACGTCTCTTGGTGATTCTTGTGGATAGTAAAGTTCAGGAGCCAATGGCTTCATTGCAGATGCTGTTGACCTTCCAGAAAGGTAGTGGGCGCCTCAAATATATCCAGGACTTCTCTCTCCCCTGTGGCGCAAGTGCTCCAAAGGATATGAGCAGATGTGAGGAATTTCTGGCACCTGATAAAATATCCTCATGGAAATCACAGGCAAATTAGTCGATGCTGAATTTGGGTAAATTCTAAAAATGCACAGCCTGCGGTCCCCCCGAGGGTCACACTGCAGCCCTGCAAAGGCATCATCTACCTGCACCAAAGTATGTAAGAGGACAGCAACCAGGACCTGGACTTGGCCTGTTCCTTCCATCTTCTCTCAGAAAGAAGGGTATCCTGAAAAAAAAACTAGCTTCACAAACATGAGGAGAGAGGTTTATTGCTCATGGTGGCAGAAGTCTGAGCTGAGTCCTAGAGGAATGTACAGTTGGTGTGAGATGAGTCAAGGCAACTTCCCTTCCCCCACCAGCCGACTTCATGGTAGAAGTAGGCAGGCTCTTAGGGAAACATCTTAGGGAGGTCAGCGGATCATGAGACACACAAACCCCAAATGCCACAACACTTTTCCCTCAGTGGCTCCCAGGGCCCTGAAATCCCCCCTCTCAGAAGCAGCATAAAGAAAAGCTAGAGGGGCTTCCCTGGTGGCGCAGTGGTTGAGAGTCTGCCTGCCGATGCAGGGGACATGGGATCGTGACCCGGTCCGGGAAGATCCCACATGCTGCAGAGTGGCTAGGCCTGTGAGCCACGGCCGCTGAGCCTGCGCGTCCGGAGCCTGTGCTCTGCGACGGGAGGGGCCACAACAGTGAGAGGCCTGCATACCGCAAAAAAACAAAACAAAACAAAATAAAACAAAACAAAAAAAAGAAAAGCTAGAGTTGCAGAGTGACTGAAAAAGCCATCACAGATGGGGTTTAAACCTACAAGTTCAGATCAGGTAGGGTTAGAAACTGAGCCCCAGATGTGGGTTTAGGAATTTGAGAGCCTCTCCATTGAGGCTTTATTTTCCATCTTCTTAAATTGCTCTCACACCAAGCCCAGCTGTCTACCCAAGTTCGGGCCTTCAGTATCAAGCCTTATTCTAGACTGACGTCAAGCAAGTTATCCCAGGCCCTTGACATGGATGCTGATCTGGACATTTCTAAGTGTTCTACTTGAGAAATCCACATTACCATGTCACGTTTGATAAATTACCAAATGAGGTAGATAATTCTCTTGGGAATAAAGAAGCTGGGGAGAATTTTATGGACTGTATATAAACATTTAGCTAAAGGTAACTCTAGCAGAGTTGGTTGACGCTGATGGCCAACACAGCAATTTTCTTCTCACTTCTCCTAGGGTTTTGATGCCTGTGTTCAAATAATAATGAAAATATCCAGCCGACTGGCATATCTGGGGGGTTGTCACCATGATGCCAATACAACTGGTTTTATTGGTTTTTTGGCAGTCCTAAGGTTCAGTGTAATTTATGAAATGCATCTTTTCAAGACATGTGGCATTGTAGGTGACAGATCTTATCTTTTCACTAAAGAAGAGGTGAAAGGGATAGAGTTGCTTCCGGGAGTATAACTTGTTGCCTCCACAGAGCGAGCAGGAAGAGGAGATGACAGTTATTCCTCCAACCTGACATTGATGAAAACGTATTTGTTTGCTTGAACTTGACTGTCTATTGACCTCATCCACTGGGCCACTACGCCTCTGCTGCCCAAGGAGTATTTGCGTGAAAGGGAGATGGTCAGACTCAATTGTGCATATTTTCCTGGCTCTGTGCTTGTCCTCGACCTCATTGGTTCTTTTGATGTTGGGACAATGAAGGGTGAACAGCTGCCTGATGCTAGGAAAGAGCCACAGAAAAGAATGTCTGTTGTGATTCAAACTTGAGTGGCCAAATGTGCTCTGAATCCGGGCAGTTTTGTTTCAGTAACACACAAAGTCCTGTCTGGGCAGTGATGTGCTGGCAGATGTTTAGCAATGAGCTCTCAGTGGAGAAAAAGGCCCGATTTGTAGCCTTTACTGACTTTCTTGGTATAAATATGCCCATCACAGCTGGTTTCAGGCTACCGAGCTTGTGTCCCAGAGCACAGAACTGGGAAGGGGTGTGTGCCATTGACTCCTCCAAGCAGGTGTGAGCACACCTCCGGCTGCAACGGGAAGGTGGCAGGGCTTCAAAGGCTGTCTGTCTCCATGCAAACTTAGGAACTAGACAAGAGTAGGCCAGGCTCAGTGATTTGTTTTCTAAATGAGGAGCTATAGTTAATAAGACGCCATCTTTTCAAACATGCACACACTTAGTCTTTCAATACTGCGTCCACCTGGCAGTGAAAAGCTTCAGGCTCTTCCTGGTTGGTCCCTATTGAAATGGGTCCTCCCTTCTATGTTTGCAAAGTTAGGCTTGGCAGAGCAGGAAGGAGGGGATGAGCCCCCTAAGTCTTGTGCTCCCATGCTTTCCACCCTGGAGGAACCACATAGAGTGGAGGATGGAGAAAGAACTGCTCGTAGCATTCACGCAATATTTGAAATGGTAAAAAAAAAAAAAAAAAAAAAAAAAAAAAAAAAAGATGGATGGGCAGAAAGCATTTAATTTAATTTAAGGTCCACTCACCTTGGTTTTTATTAAATCAAGATGGGGGCTGCTAGTGAATGGGCATATGTTTTAGAGTTACGGTTTTCAATAAAAATTTCACTCTCCCATCATGGGCACAGGGCACTTCTGGATCACCTTGGGAAGCCTTTACTGTCTGTTGATGACTTACAGAAACTAGGATATTGAACCCTTGGGAATATGGAACCCAGTGCCTTAAAATTAAGGCTAAAACCCTGCTCAGGTCAGTTCTTGTCCAATCACCTAAGAGAACACGCTGGACAAGATGTGTGAGACGAGGTGAAACGCTTCCTGCAAATTCAGGTCACAAACCGGTGTGGGGGACCTGCCAGCCACTATCCTCCTGCCTCTCCTTTGCTCCAACAGTCATGACATGTGAATCAGAAGAAGGTGACTTCGGGTCAGACTTCAAAGAACATTATTACATGTAGTAATAACTGCTTATTTAAACCAGTTTCATGCTAAGATTGTCTACACACACAAATGTTAGCTTCAGGGTGGAGGGGGAGGGAAGAGAGGGATAAAAGTTGAATCCAATATAGCCAGTTCTAAGACAACTTGTCAGCAACAGTTGGGCAACGCTAGTTAGCAAACATTTTCCCCTTGGACATGGGGGCCCAAGGGTCCCAGCTGAGCACAATTCAGTTAGTTCCAGCTGAATAATATTTGGGTTAAAGCAGCCACCACTACATGTGGAGAAGGGTGGCCATGCCAGATGTGGGGCTAAATGGCCACTGCCAGCCTCACTCTCAGCGTGACCGATGCCCCATGGAGGTCACCACTTTTCTTCAGCATGGAGCCCAGCATCCAGGGCTTAGTGAGCAGGTGGACGCCATGCTTCCCCACCTGCCACCAGCACTGTGTGTCCTTGATCATGACCGGATGGCATGTGACTCCTGGAGAGTCTCTGGTGAGTCTAGGAGCTCAAAGGAGCTTCTCAAAAAGAAAAGCCAGAGCACAGCATGTCCCTCGGTCATCCTTTGGTGATAAACAGGGACAGTTCAACATCTGCCCTCGAGGAAGCAGGAAGCAGGCTTCAGAGCCCGCCCCCCGCCCCCGAAGCCCGGGAACCGGAATCCCTGGGCTCGCCCGATGGTGGCGGCTGCTGGAGTCCGCCCAGGCGCCCCAAGCCCTCCCGCCCCCTCTTCTCACCAGCCGTCTCATGCCAAGCTCTCCACGTCCTTCACTCAGAGACCTGCAGGATGTTCTGGCTGTGGGAGTCCCCGGTGAGGCCGGAGGAGCGGAGGGAACGCCGGTGGAGGACCCTGTTCAGAATCTCCCTGCAGCTCTTGCGGTACTGGTGTCGCAGCAAGGAGTACACGAACGGGTCAGATGCGGCCTTGCTGTAGGCCAAGCACTTGGACAGCACCCCCCAGTGGGAGCTGATGGGCACCGCGGAGGACAGCTCCACCAGCCTGCGGACAGAGACGGGGAGGGCGTTCGTTAGGAGAGCGCAGCTGGGCGCATCCCAGGCTCCAGCCGGAGCCCCTGACCCCAGCTTCCCGGCCACGCTTCGGTTTCTCTGAGGCTTCCTCCTCCCGCGACAATGACAACCGCAATTTACAACCACAACTACCGTGGCCATTCTCCAGGCACTTCTTTTAGTCCAGGTACTGGGCTAAGGACGCACTTTACACGTGAGTTCGTGGAACCCTGGGAGATTAGACACCTCCATTGTACATGTGAGGAAATAGACGTCCGAGGAGTTTAAGCGCTGATAGTTTGCCAGTAAACCGTAAAGGCAGGGATTTGAACCCAGGCACCCAAGCTGATCTAAGAATTGCACCAATAGCTAATTGCACCCTGGCCATTTGCCCCGGCTGTGCAGCTGACCTGCGGTGTGACCCTGGGCAAGTCCTTTCCCTTCTTGGGGCCTGGGCGTTTTCTACGAAAAAGGGGGAGTTGAATAAGATCCTCTCTATGATCTTTGTAACTAGGACAGACTGATTCTTGGCTTCAGATCCTAGCTCCGCCTTCCCAGGGAGCTTGCCTGGGAGGAAGGGCTGAGATTAATTTTGCAAATATTCAGCAAAGCTCCAAGTATGTCTTGCATCAGGAAAGAATCTGCTGGTGGGAAAAGCTTCTCCCCAGGGTTGGGATTCCGGTGGCCCCTGGCTATGGCAGCAGTCAGGGTACCCTAAAGTGACCCTCATTCTTTGGGAGAAGGTGAGGGAGGAGGCAGCTCCTGTGTCAAAGGGGCACAGTTCTGAGAGTCCTCCAGGTATCCATCGAGCAGCTCCATTCAGTGGTGCTAAGGCCAGGCTGTGAGGTGGTAAAAGCCCTCCTCTGTGTAAACGGAATTCTCCCAAATCAAGGCATTTATTCTTTTCTCCCAAGTGTGTCCAGCACCCCTGGCCATATTTGGACGTTACCCAGCATTCATATAAGGTAGAAAAGGCCACAGAGCTGAGAGAGAACTTAGAGATTATAAATGACCCTCTCCCCACCGTCAAATGAGGAAATCGAGGCCCAGACAGGGGGAGGGGGTTGCCCAACATCACACAGCAAGTCAGTGGTAGAGGAAAATCCAGCATCTGTGCTCAGACTGGGCTCTGGCACCTGTATTCTACCTGGCGGGGGAGGGCATGGAGGTCACCAAGACGGAAGGCAGCAGTGGCTGTCAGCTTGGAGGGCTGCCCAGGTGAGAGCCCAGGTACAGAGAGAACTGAGCTTGGGCTGTGACTCTGGGCTGCCACCTTCAGTGTTTTTCCTGAAGGCCTCTTTGGGCTGAGGTTGTGAGGACGAGCCCAGGAAAGGAAGGAGGAGGAAGCTGGTGTGGGGGGGTGAGATTCCCCCACTGCAATGACCCCCTTTTCGAATAGATCCTTAATGAATCCATTCTGAGGCCCTTCTATGAGGCGTCCCATTTCCAGCACCACTATCCACCCTTGTCCTCCGACTCCGAGGGGGTATGCCTCTCCTTGGGAGCTCGAATGGGGAAATGGAGCTGTTGGCCTTTGAGAAATCTGTACTTTTAAGAAATCTACTTTGGGAAGTGATGAATTTAAGGGAACAACCCTCCCCCCCCCAAGTTTAGAATTCACACCTAATAATAACAATGAAACAGCTGAATACCAACACATTGTTGCTATGGGATGCCAAATTACTTTTCCAGAATGTCTAGTCTTCTATACATTGCTAAATTCAGTCTGAGCATTTTGGCTCTCCCAGGAGGACTTATTAAGAGTCAAATATCATCAAACCATCCAGCAAGATCAGAATGATAATTTGCAGGTTCTGTAGATTTCACAGAGTAAAACTACTTGGGACAATTTAAAATTTCACCATTTAGATAATTAAGAGGTAAAATCTGTTGCATTTGCTTCTCAGAGATTTTATGTAAAATCTGAACTTGCCTGGCTCAGTAATAATAATTCCCAGTTAAGTATCTCCTTTGGGCCAAATACGTGATGTGCACAATCTCTAACCTTACAATTATTCTCTGCAGAATGGGCATCGTTAGTCCCATTTTACAGACGAAGAAATCAAGGCTCAGAGAGACTGAGCAGAAAGCTGGCATCTCTTCCATGGGGAAACCCAGTTCCATCTAACTGCAGCCCGTGTCTTGTCTAGGTGCCACGATGGGATTCAAATCTCCACATTGCAGAGGGGACGGGATGCATTCTGGGGTCCCTTCCAGCCCCAAGAATCCCCTTTCCATGAAGTGCTTATGGGCTACCCAGCACTTCCGTCACTTGCCCCGTCCACAGTGTACACGACTTCTGCTTTGAAAAGCCCGCATCTGGCCTCCATCAAGGCCTCCAGACAAAGAGATGCTTTGGATCAGTCTGGGCCTGGGCACTGCTCCTGTGTGGCCCCTGGGCCAGGCTGAAGCTAGCATGCTCCCTTCCATGACCGGAAGTGGCTGGCTGACCCGCTTTTTTATTTTCCTGGGCACGTGGACCCCTCTGCCATGTGCCTGCTGTGGCCGGCTTTGTTCTGTTCCAGCTCTGACAGTTCCAAGTCCCCACTTGTTTAAGGGGACTGGGCAGGGGCAGGGACTTCCGTATTGTTACAACTGCTTCTTTCTAATGCTAGATCTGGGCAGGGAATGATCACGTGGTCCCCTCCAGGTGACCTTTTAGAAAGGGAACACTCCAGCCCATCTTCTCATGCCAGATCCAGCTCTGCTCATCTCCAAACACCCTCCCCTCCAAGAAAGGGCCATTATGATTCTGATCAGTCACAGTTTCCACAGAAGCAGGGTCACTGTGTGCTACTATGTGCCTGCCACACTCCGCCTCTTCTCTCTCTGCTACGAATCATGGTGGATTATTGAGCTCCCCTCTCCTGCCCCTGCCCCCAGCTCTGCCCCAAGAGCCCTGCGTTTGGGGGTTATTGGGCTCAGGTGTTAATAAAGTGGGACTTTGTTTCCTTTCGCTATAGCTCCCTGTTGTAGGTGGAACTATGTCTCCCCAAATTCATGTGTTGAGGTCCTACCCCCCAGCACCTCAGAATGCGATCTTATTTGGAAATAGGGTAGTTGCAGATGTAATTAGTTAAGGTGAGGTCCCAATGGAGAACGGTGGGCCCCTAATCCAACGTGACCGTGCCCTTATAAAAGGGGGGAGTCTGGACACAGATGCACGCCAAGAGAATGCCACAAAAGGATGAAGGCAGAGATGGGGTGATGCTTCTAGAAGCCAAGGAACACTAAAGATTGCAAGTTCACCATCAGAAACTCAGGGGGAGGCCTGGAACAGACTCTCCCTCACAGCTTCAGAAGGAACCACCCTGCCAGCACCTTGATCTTGGACTTCCAGCCTCCAGCTTCTGAGGCCATACATTTCTATTGTTTAAGCCACTTAGTGGAAGCTAGTTACGGCGGCAGTGCTGGGAAACAGATCCACATCCGCTAAGGAGCCCTGTGGGGATACAGGGGGGTTTTAGGCAGGATCTGGTGGTTCGTGGGTCCCTGGTCATAACACCAACATGGCACCAAGCCCCATGGAGTTCCTGGAGCCCGTGGGCACTAAGGGTAGACCCTGGGGTCTGCAGAGGTAGCAGCCCCCGGAGCAGGGCACTGCACCCTCCCTGCCCTCCGAGAGGCAGTTTTTCCCACAACCAGCGCTCCCTGCCCCCTGCCCTCACCTTCCATTAAGCACCAAGGTGACTTTCCATGCACCGCCTGAGGTATGTGCTGGAAAAACCTCGGCCATCAGGCTCCGTTCAGGGGGAAACATTTATGCTTCCATGCTCACAATGCACACATGCCTGCCCCAGACAGCCTGACACAGCTCCCCCGAGGATCCCCTGGGCTGAGAGGTCAGGCGGAGGGTTGATGGGGGGAGGACAAGGGGAGGGGAAGCCAGGGCAGGAGTCTGCTTTCTCAAGCATCTCAGGTGACTCTGAGGCAGGTGGTTCAGAGACGCGCTGTGAGCACCTGGGGACGTCTGGTCAGAGCCCGGCTGGGGTGGGAGGTGTGAAATGCTGCCGGGTGTGGCCTGGGACCACGTCGGAAGCAGAGCAGAGAGATGGGTATTTTTCGGACTCAGGGTGACACAGAACAGATACCCATCCTCTCCCGCCACCCCAAGTCCTATGTGTCTGCCCCGCCTCTGCACCCCGTAGCTCCGTATTTGTTCGGGGGGACGCCTCCAGGGAGCCATGTCCTTTCTCTTAGCACAGGGCCCTCTGATCTGGGTCACGGGAAGTCTCTGTGCTGGCTGTCACAGCAGAGGACTGACAGGCCAGGAAGCGGCCCCCTGGTCCCTCACCCACAGGGACCTCTCACCCGCCCCTGCCAGCCTGGCCCTCCCGGTCCTGGGAGGAGGATGGGGGACACTTGCCAGAACTCTCCGGCAATCTTGGAACCCCCAGAGAAACCAATTCTGCTCGACAATGGACTCTCCAAAGAAACTAAATTCTGGGGATGAGAATAAGACCCGTAATACCAGTAGCCCCAGACCAAGCTCCTCCTCTGTGTCGCCAGAGGCTCGGTGCTTTGGCAGCCGCTTGACAAACATTGTCTCAAGCACCTCCCACCCGCCCCCTTCGACAGTGTTGCTTGTCCTTCACACTACAGAGGAGGAACCCAGGCAAAGTGACAGGCCAAGGCCACGTGGCCTGGACGTAGAAGAGCCAGGATTTGAACCCTGGACTGTGGGCACCAGAGACCACAGGCCTTCCTGGTGCCAGGCTGCCCCTCCCAGCTCCTTGACTCGGTTCCAGGGGGCAGTCAAGGCCTTTACTGTCAACCCTTGAACTTAAAGTGGTAAATCCACACCCCCCCTTTACACCTCCTGTGCGTCCATCATCTCTCCCCGCTGCCACACACACACACACACACACACACACATGCTGTGCATCAAATGCAACGTGGGCCACAGAATATCTTTTGGGAAGCAAGCCCAATGTCTTCCCAAGAAGACTTCTGGAGAATCCGGTCTGCATATTTGAAGACCTGTAAGTAATAAGCTGGAGCTTTAAATGTTCATGAGATATTAGCAAGGAAAAGGCATTTTATTAATAGAATATTAACACCAGACAGCCATCTGCATATTAAACCCCTCTGACATAATTCCGTGACTCTGAAAAGCCACAATAATGGTGCTGTTTGATCCACAAATGCCTCAAAGCCCCACTCCGATGATCTGGGACAATCATAATTATTTGTAAGCCTGTACCGCTGCAGAG
This sequence comes from Mesoplodon densirostris, assembly GCF_025265405.1. NCBI lineage: Eukaryota > Metazoa > Chordata > Mammalia > Artiodactyla > Ziphiidae > Mesoplodon > Mesoplodon densirostris. The sequence goes on from NC_082661.1 coordinate 8,765,081, forward strand.
ATAATAGCCTCACACATGCTTCTAGACGTGTACGTTTTAATTCAGAAAAATGTAATTAGAGCTTTGGGATGCGAACGTCTTGCAAATCCTCAGACCGTGCTCAAACACTCTGGAAAGAGCCCGATGTGACCCACTAGGGCTTTGAGGACCTGGGAACTGGTGTGAGTGTGTGAATAGAAGGTAGTGACTCCTATTAAGAGTGACGGTTGGGCTTCCCTGGTGGCGCAGTGGTTGAGAGTCCGCCTGCCGATACAGGGGACACGGGTTCGTGCCCTGGTCCGGGAGGATCCCACATGCCGCGGAGCGGCTGGGCCCGTGAGCCATGGCCGCTGAGCCTGCGCATCCGGAGCCTGTGGTCCGCAGCGGGAGAGGCCACAGCAGTGAGAGGCCCGCGTACCACAAAAAAAAAAAAAAAAAAAAGAGTGACGGTGGAGGTTTCCAAAGTGTCCCTCTGTCATCTGACAGGCCACAAAGTGCAGGTGCAAGGGGCTCTTTGGCTGGTTGGTGCAATTGGGGGAACTGTCTTTCTGAGAAGTGTTGGTTTCATGGTCAGCGTTAGGCCACCGGGTCTGACGATGGCTCCAGTTGCCAGCATTGATGGCCTCTGAGCCCCACTCCAGGTCCACACAAGTTGCTGTCAGCCAGGTGGGAGGTCAGAGGTGACTCCGTGCGAACCCACCGCTGCTTCTGGTGAAAGAACTCACTCACCTACCTGCCTTTACCCACAGGAGTCTGGATACTCTGTCTGCGTTCATGCCAAGATGCCTGGGCCTGGGCATAGGAAGTTGGATCAAAAGCCTGCGGATAAGCATTTCTACATTTTCAGTGTCCGGTCCCCAGGCTTTGGAGATGTAACATGCCCACAGGGCTAAATTATTGCCAATAGGCCTGGCACTGACCTTTAACTCTTGCTTCTGCCAGTCACTACTCCTGTGGCCTTGGGCCACTCATCTCACCTCACTGACCCTCAGTAAGATGAGGACTCTAGCACTCACCTTGCAGGACAGCTGTACTAGGTGCCATCAGGTAAGTACTGGTACCTCCTGGGGACATTACAAGTGTCGAATAAGTGATAGGTATGGTTATAAAGACTCCACGTTCTCCAGTAAGGGAAGCCTGAGAATCTACTGGAAGACTTGAATGGTTCTTGACCCAAGAATGCTGTTTCCCGGTCTGAGAAAGTTATCAGGCAGATGCGAATAGACTGGGAATAAAGAGAAGGGACCTCCTCCCTGCCAGCCGGACCTTCCCGATCAACTTAGAGGGACGGCAGGTGTCACAGCACAAGCCCCTTCTCTCTCTCGACGTTCTGATTCTGCCAGCTCCCAGCATTCCCCACGGTTGGCCTGACGTGAACCCACGTGCTTGTGCATGTTTCCACCTATAAGGCTCCAGCGGTGGGAGGAGCAAGGCGGGCTGCTTGGACAGAGGTCGTCACTGGGGAGCCTCGGGAAATCATGGTTTCTGCGCTGACAGTTCAGTGAGGGGTTTAAGTGACACCTTGACCTTATCATCTCAGAAGCCGCAGCTTCCTGGTTCTGAGGGGGTCATGGCACAAAGTGCCCTCCTATATCCTCTGGGAGGGAACCCCCATGCCCTCAGAGAAGCAGGACAGTGCAGGGCAAGGGGCCCCACGCGTGGGCTTTGCCTCCAGGGCAGACCTGGGCTGGAACCCTGGCTGAGTCACTCACTGGATTGGCTTCAGAGTCCCTATCAACACTGCGCTGGCTTGCCCCAGGCAGTGGGTCCCAGGTGGCCTGCAATCAGCTCGCCCTCCCTGGATGAGACGCTGCTAAGGAAACTTCCACTTCCATAACCCACAGCTCTAGGTTCTCCATAAGGAATCAATTCCTGCAAGAAGTTAAATTCTCAAGCACATTTCCAGAGCAGAGTCTGACTTTAGCTTCTTCTGAGACTGGGGTGATTCTGTCTACACTCGGAAACCAGCTTGAGAAGAACAGCAGGAGAATCAGCTGCTGCCCAGAGTGTGCATGGTCCTGATTCCAGTGCTGGCGATAGCAGGCTATACCAGGGTGAATGCCTTGCATGGGTTATTTTATGAATTCCTTACTAGATGTTGATTTCTCCCCACAACCAATGTGTAGTTCTCAGCCTGGACTCAGCGTAAGATGGAAGAGTTTGGGTCAGGCTCCTTGCAGGTGGGTGTCAGAGCAAATCCTGCCTCACCCCCACCCCAGCCCACCCTGTTTGGCAGTTTCGCTGCCCTGGTGGTGGAAGTGTAGCTCTGGTGTGATCCTGGCCGTGCCCAGCACACACCTGGAGCCCAGAGGGCTCCCCTGCATGTGAAGGACAAGTTCACAGGTGTCCATCTCCCTGGGGTGTGCCTGGGGACCCAGCTACCACAGACACTAGGCACCTCATCAGAATCTCTTCTCCCCCCAGTCACGGCAGGGGTGGGGGGTATGGGGAGTGTGAACAGAGGGAGGTGGTCCCAGAGGGGTGTGATTTCAAGAGGATTAAGCACAAGGACCTTCTGCCGCAGCACTGTCACACAGCGTTGGGACCTGATGTCCCCTCATTCAGACCCTCCGAGGACTCCTGCCTCAATGCACCTGACCCCACAGAGGAAGACACTGATTTGGCCACTGCTTAGAAGCTCCAACATCGAGCAGGGCGCTGGACAGGGGAGGTGGGGGGAGGGACTTCTGAGCACTGTTGCAGCGCGGCCGGAAGGGTGATCCTGGGAACCAATGGGGTCCTGGTCAGAAAAGGATGATACGGGCAGCCAGAGGTCAAGGGAGAAAAGGAGCTGGGAGCAGGGGCAGCGGCACACCCAGACCCCAGATTCCCTGACTGCAGGCCAGCGCTGCCCAGCAGAAAGAGAAGGTGAGCCACAGGTGGGACAAGAAACCGGTGAAATTAATTTTAATTACAAATCTTATTTAACCCGATATATCCAAGAGTTCACCATTTCACTATGGAATCAATATAAAAAGTTTTAATTATATATATATATACACACATATATATACAGTCATGCTAAGCCTTGGAAACCCAGTGTGCATGTTAGTTACACCTACAGCACATCTCCGTTTGGATGAGCCATGTTCAAGTGCTTCAAAGGGACCTGTGGCTGGTGGCTCCCGTGCAGGGCTCTAGACCTGGCTCATGCTGTCCCTTCTGCTGGGATTGTCCCCCTGCAGAGCCAAGCCCACTTCACTCGCTCCTGCCTCAGAAGCCTGGGACGCTTCCCTATCAGATGCTATGACATGGTATTCGGCGTCCTGGCTGGACGTGGCGGGCCTAGACCAGGGGCTCTCACCCGGGGGTGATTCTGGTCCCCAGGTTGCCTAGATTGTCTAGTTGTCAAAACTGGGGAGCAGGAGGGAAGAGGTGCTGCTGGCGGGTAGTGGGTAGACGCCAGAGATGCTGCTAACATCCTACGACGCACAGGACGGTCCCCCATAGAGAATGTCAGGAGCGCTGAGGTCTAGCGGGCAGTTCTAGAAGGAAGAATTGATGGCTCTGCTCTGCCTGGGGCAGACCCGTGAAGAGACCTGCAGACAGTCCTGTGTCCTATGTTTAAAGTGAAATGCAGGCCCCCTGGCTTTCCCCTGGAGAGATTGGCATGCACAGAGAAGACAGTGACAGACACTCTGGGGTTGTGGTGTCTGGAGAATGGGGGCTGCCCTGGGGAACCCCAGCTCCCTGTCTGCAAATGGGCAGGGCCTGTTAGTAGAGAACAGACATTCTCCTGGGCTGCAGGGAGCAGGATGCGGGGCACAGGTGGAGCTATGGGGGGCCAGGCTTCAGCTCAGTATGAGCAGGGACAGGGAAAGACAGGGGGACCTGGGCACATTGAGCCCCTCCTCTCCAAAGCGCGACTCTGGGGGACGCTGAGGCAGGGTGTCCCTTCCATGTCCCTGCCAAATGAGGATGCCGGGGGATGCAGGGGGATGGGCTGTGCACTCTCTTTCATACAGAGGCACGCGCATGCACACAAAAAACCCTGCACAAATCCTACTCCCAGGCTCCACATCCACCTCCTAATAGAACATCAAAGTCCTTTTTATTGTCACCTGCCCAAACAGCTAAGCCATTTTGGATACAAATTTGTGTGGGTATTTTCCCCCTCCAGTGAGCAAAACTGAGTGGGTGATACTTTTTTTTTTTTTTTTTGCTGGCTTCAACGTGTGAGGAAAATTCTGTAGCTGGAGCAGGTTGGCTTCTGGAACGTACAGCCCTGAGGCCAGCGCACTGCAACCTTGGCTGGCATGGGGGCTTGGGATTGGGAGAGAATGTGACAAGCTCACAATGCCTGGACTAACAGTGGCAGATCCCTGGAGCCGTGGGACAGGTGGGTCCAGCTGGCTGGGCATGCAGCATGCACTGGCCCTGGCTCTGCAGGGTGTCCGGGCTGAGGATGCCGAGCTGAGCTTTCCTGCACTCAGCGGGCAGTAAGAACCCAATCCCTGCAGGGTGCTTTCCCCTGTCTTTTCTCGCCTGTCCTCTCCTTTTGGGTCTCCTGGGGTTGGGGGCTGAGGGTTAGAATGATGTCATTTGGAGATCAAGTGGGAGAGAGTCTCACTGCCTTTCGGTCTGGAGTCTAATGCAAAGGAATTTGAGGCTGAAGAGAAAAAGTGTGTGCCCTTCTCACTAAACCCGTCAAGTTCACTCTCATCCCCTGATCCAGCCTCTGGAAGACATGTGGCCAAGCAAGGCTGGCCACGGCTAAAGGCCACGCAGGCCCTGCTTGGCTCTCCAGAGCCCCGTGCCCGCCCCACCTGCCCCGAGCCCGTGTCCCGCTCGCCAGGCTCACCTGGTGATCACGTAGGGTGCGAAGCACACGAGGAAGGTGCCTATGAAGGTGCTGACTTTCTTGGTGGCGCGTTGCCGCCGCCTTTTCTGCTCCTCTAGACAGCGTTCCCGTACACTGCGTGTGAGAGAGGAAAAGGTGGAGTCATGGTCAGGTGAGTCATGGGGGGGGGGCCTGCCAGGTCACAGTGAGTTACTCTTTGTACACGCAGGCAGTGGCTGCAAGTGTAGGAACTCGACCATGGAGCCAGAAAGACCTGAGCTCAAGTCTGAGCTGTAGGCACATGACCTTGGGCACCTGTGTGACATCACTAAGCCTCAGGGTCATCATCTGTAAAATGGGGATAGTAATATAGTAAGATGCCGCAAAGGGCTGCTTTGAGAATTAAATGCATGAAGCACATGAAGCAGTTAGCACAGTATGCAAGCAAGTGCAAATATAAACACATTAGCACTCACATCCTTCACTTATCACGAGCTATGGGCCAGCCCGGGTGCACACTAGTAAGTAAGTAGTATCTCTAATTCTTATCTTTACCACAACTGGACCTGCCAGGTGGATTTTACCTGCCCTGTTTTACAATGAAGACCATGAGTACAGTGATGCCAAATGATTTGCTCAGCTGGCAAGTGGAGGCGGGATTTGAACCCGTGTCCATGTGACTGAAGGCTGGTCCTCTCCAGCTGGGATGGCCTGGACTCTGTGTGCAGTGTGGCCCAGGGCTTCCTTTCCTCCACACCTTCAGCCCTCTTTCTTCCATCCCAAAGCCTCAGCCCTGCCCGGAGCTACAGGTAATGCATTATGAGGTGATGGAAGGAGAAGTCACTTGATTTGTTCAGAGACGAAGCTCGGTGAAGCTACGGGACCTCCAGGTCCCTGGAGGATCAGGGCCACAGCTCCGCGGGTGGCCACCTACGCCTCTAACCACACCCTGTTCCTGACTCCACTCTGCTCCCGGCCTTTCGAGAACTGACATCTCACGCCACCTGGGAGCAGTGCTTCTTGCAACCCTTTTCCTGCAGCCGTGGGGAAATGCACAAGCAACAGCCAGCCTGTCCATTCCCACAGCCAAGGCGCATGCACGTAAAGGCGAGCCCAGCCGTAAGGATTCACGTGCTCCAGACCGTGGGGCCCAACGTGGGCATGTGTTTCTACTGTTTACTTTTAAAATAAATCATATGATTCCAAAACTGGACGGGGAGGAAGACTGTGGTCAGAGTTGCCCAGGAGTGACGATAACTTGGCAGAGATAGGCTTGGGCTGCAGTGACCTGGCACCGCGATTCGGTCAGTCTGTTCAACAGAAGCGAGGAGTGGAGAGAACGTTCCTGAGCCGGGTTCGTGAGCAGCATGAACGTCAGGGCAGCCTCCCCTGCCTTCCACAAGAACTGTCATTTTAATACTTAATCGAGACTCTTCTTTATCCGATTTCTGATCACAGAGGGACAATGCTATGTTAGTTTGGACTGAAGCCCCCTGAAATTCTTGCAGGATGTTTTTTTCCCTTGACTTGTGTCTTTCCAGGAATTTAGGGAGTTGGGAACTGAAGTCTGGCCCAGTAAAGACAGATTTCCTACTGGCTGAAATTGTCTTACTCGTGACTAACATTATGAATTAATTTCTAATAGCTAATATTAATAACTCACATTTCTTGAGTCTTTAATATGTGCCGTCTTAGATGCTGTGATGGGGGTTCATATGCATTTGTTGCTTCGTACTCACATCTCTATAAGCAAAGGACTGATAAAATTGTAATCTTCATGTTTTCAGATAAGGAGGGAGACTGAGGCACAGGGGAGTTAAGTAACTTGCTCAAGATCACACAGTGGGGCTTCCCTGGTGGCGCAGTGGTTGAGAGTCCGCCTGCCGATGCAGGGGACACGGGTTCATGCCCCGGTCCGGGAAGATCCCACATGCCGCGGAGCGGCTGGGCCCGTGAGCCATGGCCACTGAGCCTGCGCGTCCGGAGCCTGTGCTCCGCAACGGGAGAGGCCACAACAGTGAGCGGCCTGCGTACCGCAAAAAAAAAAAAAAAAAAAAAAAAAAAATCACACAGTGACCTGGTGAGGGGTGGCAGGAGGGTGACCAACTTGTCCCGGATAGCCAGCACTGTCCCAGTTTTAGCACTAAAAGTCCTGCAGCCTGGACGGTTTACACAGGACCGTCCCGGTTTTAAAAACAGAAGGGCCTGCGTCTGAGGATCTCCCCTCCATCTCGGGCAACCCAGGATGGCTGGTCTCCCTAAGTGATGGCAGTAGCTGAACCCAGGCCATCTGACTCTGGAGCTTTGAGTGTCATCTGTCAATTCACTGGGGTCACCACACATCCCTGGGGAGGCACTGGGGCATCACCGCATTCAGAAAATGTGAAAAATACAAGCCGAGGGGGCGGGGACCGAGGGGCGACTTTGCCTAAAGCCACACAGCAAGAATCAGTCTTAAGTCTCCTCCCTTTCCATTTACACTGGGTGTCCGCAGTGTCCTCTCCCAAAGTCCTGGGGCTCTTGTGACATATGCACGATACAGGTGGCACGGAGGGAAGGCACACGTCCCCACGCTGGAGGTCTGTGTTCAGTGACGTGACCAACTCATCTTGGTTTGCCTGAGACTGTTTTGGTTTTCAAACTCAAAGTCCCACATCCTGGGAGCCCTTGCAGTCCCAGGCAAATCAGGACAATGGTCAACCTAGCAGCATGTTTGGCACATTCTCCAGGACACAGGACTGCTTGTTTAATATTAAAATACTTCCCCCCAAACTCTCAGTGCAGTCGATGTAGGAATTGCTGGAGATTTGGGGCATGAGCTGGGTGTCCTGAGGCATCACAGTACACTCACCCCACGAGAGGAGTACAGCATTCTGGGCACCTCCTTGAAAAGGCGCACCAAAGTCATCGTAAATGAATCAAGGGGACACGAGAGAAACTGGTGATGCACTGGGGCCGGGCCCTCCTCCAGTCTGTGACCCTGACCATGTTATCCATTTCTCAGACATTTAGAATAACCCGGAGGAGTGAACAAGTGCTGGCTATGTGTCCTAGTCCCAGCTGTGCCCTCATAGCTGTGTGGCCTCAAGAAAGTCACTCAACCTCTCTGAATTTGGTTCCTCACTTATCTGTGGAAGATTTCATAGTTATGACTATAAATAGAGCTACCATTTATCAGGGACTGAAGTGACTCACCAGCTACCAAGCTCTTAAGGAGTGAGGAGCTTCCTCTGCCCACCCCCCTGGCCCCTGCCCTCAAGGAGGGGCTTGGGTTCCTGCTGAGGGTCTGAGGACTCAGCTGTCTCCCCAGGAGAAGCAGCCCTCCACCCTGCCGCACCAGACAATCCTGCCCCAAAGCCCTGAGGAATATTTAAAGACGGATGTTGGTTAAAGCTTTGAAGGTCTTCAGAAGGATAAACAGAAACATTTCGGTGACTCTACAGGAATAAAACGGACACTTTAGAGGCCAGAATAACCAATGTCACTCTTGTACACTGTAAACTCCTATAGGAAATTAATTTTATTTGTTCCTGCAAAGCTTTGTACGGGAGAGAAGGATTAAATAGCAAGCACTCTGCACGCACATTCCTTCTTTGGGTTCCCACAGTACAAAGCTCAACATCTTACACCCAGAAAACACCTAAGGAGTGTATGTCTTTGAATCAATGAACAACCCTTAAAAACATCTTAGGAAAATTAAGGCTCAATCATTTTCAAGTGACCTTCTCAAAAGAGATGATAGTAGAAATCTGCTCTAGAATAGATTTTTTAAAGTGAGACTTAAAAATCTTGAGCTTTTCGGACAAAGCAAGACTCGTCAGTGGATGTCAGGCCATGCACACTTCCATGAGTCCTGTCTGGTTGACAGTGAAGTGGTAAGCATGCGAGCAGTGCCAGAGCCAGACCTCTGGGTTCAAATCCAGGCTTCCCCACTTACTTGTTGTGTGGCCTTAGGCAAGTTACCCAGCCTCTCTGTGCATCAGCTTCCTCATCTCTAAAATGACGAGTACCTATCTGGTAGCGTGCTGTTGAGATTAACTGAGCTAACACCCAGAAAGTATCTAGGACAGTGCCTGACTCAGAGTAAGCACTTAAGTGCGGATCCGAATCATTCATTCGGCATATATTTATAAAACAACGACTATGTTCCAGCACTACCTTGAACCCCCAAACCACTGGGATCCCTCCCACGGCAAAAATTCTCTTGCTGGGGCTTCCCTGGTGGCACAGTTGTTGAGAGTCCGCCTGCCGATGCAGGGGACATGGGTTCGTGCCCCAGTCTGGGAAGATCCCACATGCCGCGGAATGGCTGGGCCCGTGAGCCATGGCTGCTGAGCCTGCGCATCCGGAGCCCGTGCTCCGCAACAGGAGAGGCCACAACAGTGAGAGGCCCACGTACTGCAAAAAAAAAAAAAAAATTCTCTTGCTGCATTTACAAGGGTAGCTGGGAGAGAGAGAGAGAGAGAGAGAGAGAGAGAGAGAGAAAGAGAGAGGGAGGGAGGGAGGGAGAGAGAGAGGGAGGGAGGGAGGGAGAGAGAGAGGGAGGAAGGGAGAGAGAGAGGGAGGGAGGGAGAGAGGGAGGGAGGGAGGGAGAGAGAGAGGGAGCGCTGTGACCAGGAACTGTGCCAGACAAGGTCTGAGCTTGAGTCTGGGCTCTCGTGCTGTTTCTGTGACCCTCTCTGGGTCTCCAGGGCATGATGGATGCTATTCCCTAATTTCGATGGCACCTGGCATGCTGTGGGAGCACAGCGGGTATGTGGGATGGGTGCTGTGCCTGGCTGACATCCACATGGGCCTGGTCATGTGTCTGCTCTGGGCCGGGCTGGCTAGGCTCTACAGTCCTGTGTAGTATGAAAGATGCTCTCACCCAGCCAACCCAGTACACAGATGGGGAAACTGAGGCTCAAAGAAGACAGGGGCTTGCCCACCTGGAGCGTGGGCTGCAGGCAGGGCTAGCACCAGTTCCTGACACCCAGGCTGGAACCATGTGGCTGCATCCCTGAACTCCTGCCAAGGAAGAGAATGGACCCAACTTCTGTGCCCAGTGCCCCCCACCCCCGTTTCCAGGTGGGACCAGGGAGGCGGCAGCCGGAGGACAGCAGGGCAGTCCCCCAGGCTCCGAGGGGAGCAGTGCAGCTCTCTGGCTTATCGCTAGTATTGTTTAAGCCCAGTATGAGAGCAGCTCACCAGCTCCGAAAACAACAACATAATAAAATCACTTTGCACTTGCTGTCATTTATTTCCCGCCGTAGCTTTGCAACGCTGAGCTCCATGAACTCTTGCAGTCCTATAAGCAGTCACTGTACGTATTTGCAGAACAGGACACGGAGGGCCAAAAAGGTTTATGCCACGCCCAGGGCTGCAAAGTAAGTTCAAGACAGACCAGGACTCATTCCAGGTCTCCTGACACCAAAATCTGGGATGTCCCCGCCTTGGGTCACTGAGCCATGGGCATGCTGTGTCTAGCTACGCTAACGCCCAGATATTCCCGGGCCTGATGGTGGCAGCTGGAGTCCTTGGACTCCCCAGCAGAATCTGCAGTGCAGAGGGTGAGAGGCCCAAAGCTCTCCTGCCGGGGGTTTGTTTGCTCAGAGTGCAAGCACTGTACCAGTGTGGGGAGACCCCAGGGCCGAGATGAGACACAGAGTTTCCTTGAGCCAAAAGGAGATGAGCCCTCCAGCACTGTGACATGTAGGGTCAAAGACATGTTCCCCAGGAGGCTTCCATAATTGAGCAAGGGATGGATGATACTGGGAATATCTGAAAAGTCAGTAAATGAGGCGATTGTGGCTACAAGACGGTGGGTCTGGGTCCTGACTGATCTCCAGAGGACGGCAGCCCGCCGAGACCCGCGCTCAGAGTACTCAGAGAGGGGGCTTCCCTGGCGGCGCAGTGGTTGGGGGTCCGCCTGCCGATGCGGGGGACATGGGTTCGTGCCCCGGTCCGGGAGGATCCCACGTGCCGTGGAGCGGCTGGGCCTGTGAGCCATGGCCGCTGAGCCTGCGTGTCCGGAGCCTGTGCTCTGCAGTGGGAGAGGCCACAACAGTGAGAGGCCCGTGTACCGCAAGGAAAAAAAAAACAAAAAAACAGAGTACTCAGAGAGACATCCAGATTTGCTTTCTGGCGTTTTGGAGAATGAAACAAAAGGCGAAGGAACGAGCTGACCGATTGGTGGCGAAGAGCCTTGAGTTTGGGGTTAGGACTGACGTGAGCAGTCCTGCCCTGCGACCTGGCCAGAGGGGCCCCGTCCTGGGCCCTGGATACTGAGGGACCCACATCTCCCCACGAAATGAAGACTTCAGAGGGCCAAGGGGATGTGCCCACCCAGAACCCACATCCTCCATTCTAGACCAAGCTCTATGTACATGGGACACGGAATTCTTTGCCCAAATGCCCTGATCCTGCTTCCAGAAAGTGCACAGCCATCTTCCCTGGGCCCATCCTCCTGAGGAAGGGCTGTGCCACCTGTGTGCTTGGCTTGAGACCGGAGGGGAGACATCTGTGAGCAACATGTGGAGGCACAGCCTGCAGTGTCCACTTTGTGTGAGGAGGTCCCTTTCCATGCTGGGGTGTCGGGGCGGGGGGGTGAGGTGGGCTGTGGCATGGGGCCAGCTCAGCTCCCCCTGCCATGTACAAGGCTGCACTCCAAGGAGCCCGAGAACTCGAAATTTGACCCCAGCCTTGCCAAGTGTTATAAATGTATATTTCTCAAGGCAGGAGGATAGAACATATTTCATTTAACAGTGTGTAAGCTGAATTTAGAAAGCCTAACTATTCATGTGGATGGTTTGTGAAACTCCATTTGCACTATCGCCCCATCCGTAAACCTTTGGAGCAGACCAAGGTGTGAGTCTTGGGTGAAGCCACAGTCCAGATCTATTAAATACGGCAAGCGTCCCCCTCCCTTGGGGCTCCCGACTTCCTCATCTGCAAAGTCAAGGGCACAGTGAGAGCCCTTCCATCTACTATGGCACAGTTCTGACACCCTCCGGCTCGGCACTCAGCCAGCCCCCTGTAGCCCTTGATCACGAGAATGAGTGTGCTTCACCAACAGTCTAGTCTGAAGTCATTAACCTGTGCTGGCGAGTGGCGCCCTCAGCTGGACGGGGAGAAAAGGGCTGCAGCACCAATGTCCCTGCTCCCCTTTTATGTCTCTGGGGGCACCAGGGAGAGGATCTGGTTATAACTGGTCTGGAGTTGTGGTTTGGGAGAACTGAACCAAGCACACTGAGCAGTTGGAGACCAGGTGGGTGATAAATATTAGGAATTCCCAATTCCTTTATGATTGTAGTAACTCGGGAAACCACCCCAGAAAGGCAGGAGTGGGCGACGTCTCTCAGGGTCCCTGATTTAATTTAGAGCAGAGGGTCCCTGACCTTTTGGGGGGTGGGGGTAAAGCATTGGATTCCAGCCTGTCACTCACTGCATTTAACCCTCTGCAGGAGGAAGCTGGCATCACTAGGGAGCTTCCCGACAAACGCCAGCCTGGGCCTCAGGGAACTCAAAATTAAGTCCCAGGAGGCCATCAGTGTGGTGGCTGTTAAGTGAATCTTCCAGTGAGAAAAGTCACCTTCACCTGCCACCCTGGCTGCCCGGATAAGGAAGCCTGGCTTCTGCTGATCTGGGACTGGACACCCCCCCATCCCGCCCCCAGCTCCCAGCACCAACTGGCCAGGAAATTTCCTGAAGCCTTAGTGCCTAAGGCTCGGGGGACCTAGGGGCAGCACCCCCCTGAGTTAGCTCTGCAGTTTCTCATTTGTGGGAAGGAAGAGTTTGGAGACGCCAAGAAAGAAGCCTGTGAATCGGCTGGCAGGGAGCTGGTGCCCTCCCGTGTGGCCCACCACCCATGCTCTCACCCTGGGAACCGACCCCACAGACAAAGGCAGGTTGTGGTCACTGACGGGACAGTGCTGTCCCACCTGCCCACTATTCCATAACCTCAGGCCAGCCCTCAGCCAGCGGGGCCTGTCTGAACTGGCCGAGGGCAATCCTCCCACCGGAAGCCCTTTCTTTCCCCAGCGTAGGCCGGCATTACTCCTTGGCCCTGCAGGGCCCTGTCCGTGGCTCTGGGAAGAGGGTCTCCTCAGAGCCTCCTGGGCTCAGAAGCAGTCAAATTTCCCCGGAGGGAAGTGGAGGAGAGAAGAGAGGACCGGAGGGCAGCCGAGCAAGCGCCTCTTTTCCTGACACCCCTGGGAGCTCTCTCTGTAGTGTCTGGCCTGGAGTCCGTGAGAGACCGGCAAGATTGGAGCCGACCCTACATCCTAAATGGGCTGAACAGGAGCCGCCGACCTCCTGTTCTGGAAGTTGGAGGGAGAGCGGGGACGGGGTTTATACTGGTCTAGATAAGAACTGATTCCTTTCCCAGCTCATTCCCTCCTCTGCTGTTAGACTCATGGCAAGTGGGCTTACTGTAGACATTGTTCAAGTTCTGAGAGTTAAACAACATTGCCTACAGCTTCTAGAGCAGTCCCCGTGCACGTCCTAGGGATGATGCACCTTCTTAAGTGAGGTCCTCCCGCCCCAAGGTGATAGGAAAGGGAATAGCTCTGCGATCCTTAAATGACATTGAACCGTGCATGGCCACATGCAGTGAGTCAGTGCATGCCTTTGTGTCAGTGTGCAGGAGGGCCACACCTGTGACATGGAATGATCTGTTACCCATGCAGTTGATATATGCACACATAGGACTGTGTGTGTGAGGCTCACACAATTTCATACATGGTTCATATGCCCTGGTGTCATTTACATGTACATATTGTACATGATTCTGGGAGGAAGATTCTGTGACTAGAAGCTTTGGTCCAGCATGTAATCTGGAAGGGCCATCCTGAGGGAAATAACGGACACACGCATACATGTCCTGTGTTCAGACGCAGTGAAGTTCAAGGTCTTCTCTTTGTATTGCTCGTGGGCAGAAAAAACCCAGAACTGAAGGCTCTCTTGGTCACACTGACCCTCTGGTCTGTCCCCCTCGGCCACAAGCTTCTCCCTGGTCGGGGAGGCATCTGCACGACAGGGGCCGAGCTCCCTCCCTGCCGCTGGCCTCCTCCACACTGGTACATTCTGCCTGCCTCACTTTTCATGCCATCTTGACACCAAAACCCCCCTTCTAGCGTCTGGGGCACCAGGATATAAAACAGCAGAGTCTACTGCAGGGGCACCAGCAGCCATTCCCCTTGTTGCACTCCTCTTCTCTGCAGGAAAGCCAAGGTGAGCTCAGGACACCACGGCTAAGAGTTTCCCCCTACTCTCCCCAGAGGCTCCGAAGGATGGCAGGACTTCCCAGGGGCAGGGGCTGGGGCAGGGGCGGGGGGGAACATGAACCTGAACTGCCCGCCCCGGGCAGGGGCAGGGGCGGGGGGTACGTGAACCTGAACTGCCCACCCCAAGCTGCCTTCCTGAGACACAGAGGCCAGGTGAATGTGGAAGGGTGGGCAGGTTTTGTCACCGGAGCCTCAGGATGACGCTCTCCCTCTGCAGGGGTTCCCAGGCTTCAAGTCCAGGAGACACGGGACAGTGCTGTCTGGGAAGGGTAGGAAGTGCACCCCCGTCCCCTCAGAGCCCTTCAGATGCTCCTTTAAGGACCCACAGAGGAAGGTGCAGCCCGAGGACTCTCACACACACAGGAGACAGAGGCAGTGCCAGACACCAGAGAAAGGAAAGACCAGCAGAGCAGCGCGTTCCTAGCTCTTCAGCCGCGCCCTAAGCATCCAGGCCACGCTCTCAGGGCCTGATGAGCACCATTTAGAGCAGTGAACAGAGATGACTGCCTTCTCATATGCTACTTAAAGTGAAAACTACAAACATAAAATAAGTATAAGAAGTCCAGCAAAGTTCGGCTCCTCTGCGGTCTCTACCCTGATGCTTCAAAAAGGTATCTATTTGTTTCACCCACGTTTTTTGGTGGTCCTGCTTTGCTGATGCTCTAAGCACCTGTCTTGAGACAGGCAACGGTGGCCCTTCCCCAACCTCAGCTTTCCAAAGCGGAAACGGAGGCTCGGTGTTAAAGGGTCTTTTGCCCAAAGCCACACAGCAGAGCCTGGGGGAGACGAGGACCCCCTTCCTCCCACAGAGACACCCCTCCCCCACCGAGTCCCCGCAGCCCTCCCCAGAGCCCTCACCTGGGGTGGATGTCCACGAGCAGCACGAGCGTCTGCATGGTGATCACGTCGATGCGTCTGCAGTGGAAGCGGGCCACCTTGAGCACCTTGAAGTATGTGCAGCAGAGAACAACGAAGGAGAGCAGGAAGCTGAGCGCATGGAAGGCACCCGTGAAGACGGCGAAGCGCAGCCGCTCGTCCGGCCTCCGGCTGCACAGCGTGCAGGACGCGTACAGCTGGTGGAAGCCGAGCCAGGACAGGACGAGTGCGGCGGCGGGGAAGGCGAGCGCGTGCAGCCACGTGTAGGCCACCATGAGCGCGGCGTCGCGGAGGCGCATCTTGGCGCGGTAGCTCAGCGGGAAGACCACGGCCACCCAGCGGTCGATGCTGAGCGCGGCCATGCTGAGCATAGAGTTGGCAGCCAGGAAGGTGTCGAGGAAGGCGGCCAGGCGGCACAGACGGTCCCCGGCCGGCTGCCGCTGCGCCACGACGCCGGCCAGCGTGAGCGGCATGTTGACCACGGTGCACAGCAGGTTGCCGCACGTGAGGTTCAGGGTGAACAGCGCCGGCGCCTGGCGGCGGATGTCGGCGCTGTGCAGGAGGCAGAGCAGCACCAGCGCGTTGGACAGCAGCGAGACGCCCATCGTGCCCACCAGCAGACCCGCCAGGCCCGCGTCCCACGAGTTCATGGTGCGCGCCCGCCGCCGGCCCTCAGGGCCCGCAACCCGGCGCCGCCATGGCGCCGCCCGCTCAGCCCCTCGGCGCCGCCGCCGCCGCCCCGCGACCCCCAGTCCCCGCCGCCATGGCTCCCCGGGGGGCGCGCGGCCACGCCGGAGCCCCGCGCCACCTCCCGGGCCGGCACCTGCGCGCTCGGCTGAGCCCTGGCGCCCGCGGCACCTCCCGGGCAAGCGCCGGTGCGTCGCCGGACCGAGAGCTTAGCGCGCCCTGGGAGCCCGGATTGCGGGCGGGCGTCTGCTGCCCGGCTCCGCCTCTGCTCCCCCTGCCCTCGCCCCTTCCCGCCGCGCTCCGGCTCCGCTCCGCTCGCTCTCCGACAACCTTGCTTTCTCCTCCTCCCCTCTCTCTGCTCGCTCTCCCTTTCTGTCTCCCCTACACTTTCCCTCTCCCTCTCTCTCTCCCTCCCTCTCTCTCCCCTCTGCTGTGCTTCTCTCTCTCCCACTGCTGTTCTATCCGTCTGCCTCTCCCACTCTCAGTCTTCTCCCCTCTTCTTCCTCCTTCTCTTCTCTCTCTCTCTCCAGAATCCGGCTGCTTCTCTCACAGAATTCCCGCTGATGCGCGCGGGTGCGCGCACACACACTCTCGGAAAGAACCAGCCCTGAAGCCTCTGGTGCAGGGTGATTGGCTCTCTGTAGCTTCCTGTCCCCCACCCCCACCCCCCGAACCTTCCTTACGTGTGTCAAAGACGGGCTGAGTCAAGAAAGTCTGCCTGAGAAAAGGGAAGGATGTCTGGGCACCTTCATGCCTCAGGGCCACCCGTCCCAGACCAAGCGCCAGCCTGGCCAGACCTTGGAGGTCCTACGCCACCTGTCCTGGCTGAGCCTCCCAGGGCTGATGCTTCTCCCTCTCTGGGCTGAGCTGGGGGAGCTCAGATAAGCTGCATTTGCTGAGAGGGGAAGGAACGCACATCTCTCCAACCTCCATGATCAAGGCCCTGGCCCCAGCTATCTCCAAGGCCTCCCCAGCCTGTCCCCAGGGCAGCTGCTACACTCCTGGGGGCGCTTGGTGTACGGTGCCCTCTTCCCATCACCCTTCAGCTGGGGCCTCAGCAGCATCCTCAAGCCAGCGGGCGGGGGGCGGGGGAGATGCTGAGACACACTGTGACACCCCCTAGGTGTTCCCTCAGCCAGGAGAGGCCTTTATCTGACCCTGAGCGCTCACAGGTGGACAGGCCTGCTTGTGCACGGCCAGTCTCAGCAGAGCCCTGGTGTGGCTGCTACTCAGCACTCCTGGCCTGGGTTCCACTGTGGCCGTCTGTCAGCCCACACACCACCTGCTCCGGGTCTGGTGAGGCAGCAAGTTCCAGTTTGTGAGGGACCTGAATGATATACCATGCAGGAACTCTTTGGAAAAAGGGGAGGAGGGTGGCTTGGTGAAGACCCCAGGGACTCTGGGCAGGCAGGGTCCCAGCTCCCCCTCAGGAGATGGCGCAGGGACTGTGGCCCTTCTGTCCTATCAAGGTCCCACGGGGAAGGTGTGTGGATCAGGGCTCCCCTTTCCACCCTGAGACTGAACACTTACCGACACACCACTGACTTCACAGCATCCCGCAAGTTACTGAACCTCGAGGAGCCTCAGTGTCCTTCTGTACCTTTCAGAGTTCTGGGGAGAAATAGCTAAGATACTGTGTGTGGAGCTTTGCCCAGCAGAGGAGGAAACGGAACAGAAAGCCAGCAATCTCCTCATCTCTTGGCTTGTCATGTGGCCTACAGACTTCAGGGTTGGATATATCTTCATTAGCTACTTGGCGTTGCATCAGAGTGAGATATTCACCTGCACATCTCCCCTGCTCCCAAAGACTTTGTCCCCACACATAGCCCCTGGCGAGAGACTGGTGACCAGGTAACTGTTTGTGGAATAAATGACTGAGTTAACACGTTTCTATGAGCATCATTGGATCCACGATTCTCATACTTCAGTATTTATCAGGATCACCTGATAAATTGGGGTCCTGGCTAAAGAGTTAGATTCTTGGGCCATACTCCCGGGGTCTGGGACTCTGCATTCTTAGTGAGTTCTTTAGATAATTCTGATGAGGGTGGTCCATGACCATGCCCTGAAGAGCCGACTCTATGAGAAGCGGTCAGGTGGAGCGGCTGGGGGCCAACGCATCACGTGGGTATATCCTCCAGCTGTGGCCTGCTGCTCTGGCCTGGAGACTCTTGCTGGAGGGTCATCGGTGTGTGTAGGAAGCACAGTGTGAAGTGTTCACTAATCTCTTACAGCACGTAAGAGTTTATAAAACACGTCCAAACATTATGGCACTTCATTTCATCCCTGTCCCAATGACAAGAAGAAAAGCTTCTCATCCACATTTTCGATATGAGGCTACTGAGGTTCAAAGAGATTAAGTGATAGAATTGGTTAGGGGTGAAGCCAGCGCCTCTAGCGCCATCGATTGGCCCCTTCTGCGTACTCCAGAGGTCCTCAGTCACGTTCTCAAGCAGGTACCTTTGGTCTGGAACTTGAAGGTATGTCAACTTTGCAACATCAGAATGATGTTGGTGACCAGGTAACCAGGTTTAACAGTAATAAATCAGTGAACACACACACACACACACACATACACATACACACACACACTCACATCATTTTGAAGATCATTTGCTTTCTGATTCCTTAAAGGCAGCACTGAAAGGTTAACATGGCAGAAAGACAGTCAGAATATTTTAACTCAGTTTTCTAAAGAATAGAAACTCATTTTCTTCTGGTTGTGAGCAATATTTCCTGCTCCCAGTGGGGGTCTGGGAGGGCTGACCTCCTTAGGACCAGGTCCTCAGCCCCCAGGCTGGGCCTCACTGATCACAGGTTCTGACACATCTCCAGACAAGCAATGAGGTCACACTCACCAAAGAAGCAAGATGCCTGTCCCTGTCCAGGCCTTGACACAGGTTTCCCATTGCTCCTTGTAAAATGAGGCCCATATGACCAGGGGGCTGAGTATCCAGGGCCTGGAGTGTGCCCGCCAGGGGGCCACACTGTGGCCGGATCTGCATGTCATGCTACTCTGAGCTGCAGAGAAGTGATGGGACATTCATGACAGTGTTAACGTGAGTCATGAAGCGCTGTCACTGGGCCCCGAGGGAGGGGCTCAAAAACAGGACCGAGTCTCATCCCTTTACATTGTTTAATAAAGCTCCACATAGAGGCAGGCACATACACACATCATTGGGAATTCTTGCCTCAACCCTTCAACATAGACATCATGATTCCACCTTGATGAGTGAAGGAGCTGAGACCCAGCAAGTTCCTTAATTTGCTCCAGGTCACTCCAAGTTGGCATCAATAAATAGGGTAGCATGAGCTGATTAAGAAGGTAGGGTCATCATGTGAATTGGAATCCACATCTATTGGACACGAAAACTCATGTTCTTTCCACTGTATTTATCACACACATGTGCTTGAACACACGCACACATGCATGACTCATAACCTACCAATGAGAGGTTGGAGACGGAAGTGGTCCTTTCCACAGCTATCTTTAGAAAGGGATGAAAGATTTATATAAGCTGAACAGAAACCAAAGTCACTAATGCCCCCAAAAGAGGTCCAACTGAAGTAGATACAGAGAACACATCCCTCTGGGGACATAGACACAGAGAACACATCCCTCTGGGGACGTAGACACAGAGAACGCATCCCTTTGGGGAATGGAGGATTCAGGATTTCTGCAAGTGGAGGGGGAGCCTGGGAACCGGTGTTCCAGGGGAGGGAGGTGCCTGAGCAAACAGCCAGAGGCCGGAGCCTAGTGTGTATTTGTGGCTCTGGAGCAAAGGTGGGCCAGCAGAAAGGCTGGAAAGAAAGGTGGTGGCAAATCCTGGATGCCAGCCCAATGCCAGACTGAAGGACAGAAAGGTCAGTCCCTTTCAGATGATGACTTCCAGAACCTGGAACCTCTATCTGTTTTAGGGATACATCCCTGCCAGCCTCTCCACCTGAGCCTGCCGGCAGGTCTCTATTTTCAAAGCACGTACACACCTGCTGTTTCACGTGACCCTGGGGAACACTGGGAGGTCTAGGAGTGACGCAGAGAGGCTCTCATGGCACAGGGCCCTGACTCACTGTCCAGTGCTCTCTCTGCTGCCAGCTGCTGCCCACTCCCGGGCTGGTGATTCCTTTCCAGGCAGGCTGTTTTTGCATACCTCCTGGTCCAGCCCTCAAGCTGGGCAAAAGCAGAATCAACTGAACAGAATCTTTCCAAGAGGATCGGGCCTCTGACTCACTTGCTTGCCATCAGTGAGGAGAGGAATTGGATCTCTGAACAGGGCCTTTGTCACTCCTGAGTCTCCATGGCTGTCCCAGGCCCCATAGGCCAGGTGTAGGAGGAAGTGGACCAAGGGAAGGGAAGACGAAGCCTACTACCTGGCAGTCTCTACTGGTGATCTCCTGGGAGGAGCTAAGCCACCTCTGTCTGATGGGACTCAGGATGTCACTTGTCGAAGGCTGGGTGTGACCCAGACACTCTCCTTACCTAAATTTCATTTAATTTTCACAGCAGCCCTATTCGAGAGAGACTGTAGTTACCCCCGTCATAC
Organism: Mesoplodon densirostris; assembly: GCF_025265405.1. Lineage (NCBI taxonomy): Eukaryota > Metazoa > Chordata > Mammalia > Artiodactyla > Ziphiidae > Mesoplodon > Mesoplodon densirostris. The sequence continues at coordinate 8,785,210 of NC_082661.1, forward strand.
AGAGAAGGAAATTGAGGTTGAAAAGGTTAAGGGCTGCCCAGGGGGTCAGAACTGTTGGGGGTTCCCGTCTGACTCAGTGCCTAGGTGTGGAATCACCATGTCTCTGTTCCGGTTCCCGGACTGGGCGCACCTCCCCCGCTTCCTTCTTTCCTGGGGATGCCCAATCAACAATCACTCCCACCCTTCCCTCCTCTACCTCCCTTTCTAAACTGGATCCTTGGGCTGCATGCCACCTGGGTGGTGTAGGAAGTCCATGTGTGAAATGTGTAGCCTTGTCTGAGACCTCCCTGAGACCAGGCCTTACGGTTCATAGGACAGGGACTGCCATCCCACTTCGTGATGGGGTGCCAGAGGCTTGCAGCTAAGCTGCTTGCTTGCCCAAGATCTCATCGCCTGTGGCAGAGCTGGGATTGGAATACTGACGTCCCCCACCACCCGCTCCAGACCAGGGCTCCACCACCTACACCACAATTGCCCCCACCAGCTGGGAAAACAGAAGGACTTGCAGTCCGGCTAGAGTCTGCCTGGCCCAGATATGGAGCTTTTCCACTGGGCTTACCACGTCCACACAGCCAGCCGGTGAGGTTTGCACTCTGCCTTGAAAATCCACTAACCCTGCCCGTGGAGCAGAAGGTTTTTTATTTGCAACCTGTACCAGCTCCAAAGAGACAAAAGTGTGTGATTGATCTTCCTGAGTGTTAGACTGTGAGGCATTGAAGCAGTCCGTGAACAATGCCTTCTCGGAGTTTGGACTGACTTCTGAGGATGACTAGCTCTGTTCATTTCCTGTCTCTGAGCTGCAGTGGAGCACAGGAGCTTGGCGTGTATCCTCAGGAATAGAACCTTCAGGAAGAGCTGTTTCTCTCAGTTCCTTGTCCCACTCCTGTCCCTACTCTCCCACACTGCTGCCTGGAACCAGAGGTCCTAAGCAATTGGAAGCCACGAGGCTCCTGCCTGGGATTGAGTTCCAGGAATATCAGCACTGAGACAGTGGACAGCTCCTCTCTCCCCAGTCTCTCTACTGTCCTCTGATCACTTTTTTTTTTTTTTTTGCAGTACGCGGACCTCTCACTGTTGTGGCCTCTCCTGTTGCGGAGCACAGGCTCTGGATGCGCAGGCTCAGCGGCCATGGCTCACGGGCCCAGCTGCTCCGCGGCATGTGGGATCTTTCCAGACTGGGGCACGAACCCGTGTCCCCTGCATCAGCAGACGGACTCTCAACCACTGTGCCACCAGGGAAGCCCTCTCTGATCACTTTTAAGAAACACTGACTGTGGAGGCCCAGAGCTGGTCTCCAAGTGTCTACTGAGTTCTGAAACCAGGTCTTCAAAGCTGAGCCAGCTCCAACTGCCATTTATTGAGCAGATTCTGGGCCATTTCCTCCCATATAGTGCACTCAGAAACTGAGGCTCAGTTCTAGTGAGCCTCACATCTAGTGAGGGGCAACATCCAGGTCTGTCGGACTCCAGCATGCATGCTTGTATTCACTGAATTATATTGCCCAATCATTTGGGGATGTGGAATGTTTTGAAACCATTTTACATCCTCTGTCCGTCTCACAGTTCCTGTACCATATAGTATATAGGTCATATACAACGGAGCACGTGCCAGGCTGCTTGCTATCCTACGTGTGGCCTGACTTGGCTTCCACTGGGCTTCCTGGAGGCTGTTTCCAGGGTCTTTACCTTTGTGTGTATGTTCCCAGGGGTCTGAAAGGGAGACACCCTTTACTGGTGATTCTGAAGTCACCCTAATTGTGTCCCCACCCCAGGACTGGTGCAGCAGTCACATGATACCCTCAGCATGGGAGGAGCCCCTGACCTGAGTACTACTTTCCATTACTGTCTAATAGGAATGAGCCCACTTCTCTGATGGCAAAGAGACCTTGGACCGGCAGCATCATGCAGCAGACAACACCCTGGATTGGAAGGCAGGAGTTCGGGATTCTGGTCTAGGCACTGCCCCTAACTGACTGTATGCACATGGGCAGTTCTCTCCTCTCTCGTTACTCAGACTCCCCATCCATGAAATGAACTGGGTAGATGAGGCCATCTCACATGTGAATCTAGGCTGCTTGAGGATGGATGTCTCCAGGGACTTGATAAGGGGAGAGGGAGCAGGAAAAGGAGGGCAGAGACAAGTATCGTGGGGCCTTCCCTCCCCATTTGGCTGGAATTCAATCCCTTCTGCTGTGGTGGCAGCTGAAGCCCATGCACCACTTCAGCTTCAGAGGTCTGTGAGGATATGGCGGGGGAGGGGGGCAGGATTCACTCCTCGTGACTGTGCTCTGGTCAGAACAATCACGGGGCTCAGCTCGCCACACCTAAGGGATCTGTGTGTGCTTATCAGGCCCTGCTCTGTATATGCATTCAGGGACAGAGACAGTGTGTGTGTGTGCGTGTGCGTGTGCGTGTGCGTGTGTGTGTGTGTGTGTGTGTGTGAGAAAGAGAGACAGAGACAGAGAGAGAAAGATTTGCTAGAGACATCAAGGTGATATTTCTTATGGAAATTGGTTTGGGAACATAGGGAAACTGAGGCAGACATAAATCTCTTTTACTAAATGACAACTCTTTTTGAGGCTTAGCAAGATTTAAAAAGCACGAAAAATCAATTATTTTGTATGAATACTAAGGGGCACTTTATGGAAAACCACACTATTGGCTCATGGCAGAGAAGTAAGGGAGGGGCTGTTACAGGAAAGGAATTGCCTCTCTCAGACCCAAGGCTGACCACACTTTCTCAAACACCACTTGTCAGCATCAGGAGTTATTCTCTCAACCAGATATTGTAGCTTTAGCTCCTGAGGATCCTGCCAAGGGTGTCACACTAGCCTGACCCAGGCAGATGGGAGTGGATGACTGGGCCCTCCCTCTATCCCGCTCCTCCACCCGTGAGGCGGTCCAGCAGCCAGTCAGATCGCCTGAGTCATTCTGTTCCCTATGCTGTGGCTCCAGTACCAGAAGCAGCTCTTTCTCCTGTGCAGATCCACTTTAAAAATTTTTTATTATAAGAATTCCTTTTCTTACTGAGGTTTGCTTTACATAGTGAGAAGTACAAATCTGAACAGTACCACCGATGCGTTTTGATAAACGCATTGTCTGTAATCCACACAGTAAGACACCTAATGTTTCTATCACCCAAGAAAGTTTTTTCAGGTCTCTTTCCAGTCAATCCACTGCCTAGCTAACTACTGTGCTGCTTTCTATTATCATAAATTAATTTTTCAAGTTCTAGAACTTCATATGAATGGAACCATATGGTGTGTGCTCTTTTATATCAAGCTTCTTTCACTCGGCATAATATTTTTAAGGTTTAGCCATGCTAACCATGTTCTGTGTTTTGCTAGTTCATTCCTTTCTGTTGTTGAGTGGAAATCTATTGCATGAATATGTCACATTTCGTTTAGCCATTTTCCTATCAATGGACAACCGTTTTATGTACAATTCGGAGATATTCTGAATAAAACTGCTGTGGACATTTTTGTACTTTTTTTTTTTTGTGGTACGTGGGCCTCTCACTGTTGTGGCCTCTCCCGTTGCGGAGCACAGACTCCGGACGCGCAGGCTCAGTGGCCATGGCTCACGGGCCCAGCCGCTCCGCGGCATGTGGGATCTTCCGGGACTGGGGCACGAACCCATGTCCCCTGCATCGGCAGGCGGACTCTCAACAACTGTGCCACCAGGGAAGCCCTGTACTATTTTTTTAAAGTATACATATGTTTTAGTTCTCTTCGGTAAATACCTACATTTATATTTGACTTTATAAGAAACTGCCAAACAGTTTTCCAAAGTATCTGTACAATGTGACAATGCAACTAACATTGAAGTAGGCTGTTTGTCTTTTTCTTATTGAATGTAGGAGTTTTAAAATATATTTTGGATATAAGACATCTGTTATATTTATATGTGCAGCTACGCTCCTAATCCATGGCTTGTCTATTCCTTTTCTTAACAGTGTCCTTTCATGGCATATAAACTTTAGAATTGGCTTGACAATTTAGTTTTTTAAAAAACATGCTGGAAAGTGGGTATTTTAGTGGGATGGCTCATGGAGGGAGATGAGGGGACAATTGATATTTGCATACATTATAATTTTTTGTTTGCATTAGAAATGCCTATATAAGTTCACACAATTTGGACAATTTGTTTTCTTATTATTTAATGGGAAATGTATCCTCACAAGTGAATAAGAAATTAAATTGTTTACTGTGTCTCAAAAAAAATCTGCTATTCCTCTATTCTTTAGAGTTCCTAGTAGCCTAACTGTAGTTAATAATTCTTTATATTAAACTTGCCATGTTCAAAAAATGAAAACTAAAACAAAAAACATGCTGGACTTTTGACTAGGGTGACATTAAATCCATAGATTAACCTGGGGAAAGTGTCATTCTTTGTATTTTCTCCTTTATAATGTTAGCCTAGGGAAATACATTACTTAAACTTTCTAATGCTACACCAACTCTGCATTCCTAGTTAGCCATTCTTTTTCAGTAAGATTTTAAGGTTTTTCTGCATCTGTGTTTTTTTTTTTTTTTTTTTTTGTTTTTTTTGCGGTACGCGGGCCTCTCACTGTTGTGGCCTCTCCCGCTGCGGAGCACAGGCTCCGGACGCGCAGGCTCAGCGGCCATGGCTCACGGGCCCAGCCGCTCCGCAGCATGTGGGATCTTCCCGGACCGGGGCACGAACCCGTGTCCCCTGCATCGGCAGGCGGACTCTCAACCACTGCGCCACCAGGGAAGCCCTGCATCTGTGTTTTTGAGAAATATCAGCCCGAGTTTTCGTTTTTCTCTACTGGCTTCGTCTGGTTCTGATGTTAGGGTTATGCCGCCTCATAGAAAGACTTGTGAAATGTTCCCTTTATAAAACACTGCCACACTGTTTCTCAAAATGGTTGTGACATTTTCACTTTACTATCAGAAATGTACAAGAGTTCAAGTTTCTCTGCATGCTCACTGGCACTTGATATTGTCAGTGATTTAAAAACATCCATTGCAATCGTGGATAGAGGTATCTCAGTGCAGTTTTAATTTGCATTTTTACATTGAATAATTATATTGACTATCTTTTTACTCCTTATTTATCTACTAAATATATCCACTTTGGATGTGATGCTGTCCTGGCTGAGATAGTCCCGAGTCCTGGGAGGCGCTCCGCTCGCCGCAGCCAGGCAGATAAGCCTGGAGACGAGTTCCTGGCTTCTTGTGGATGCCCCCACCCCCCCCGCTCCTTCTGTTCCTGAAGACACCCCGCCTTCCTGTCTCCTACACGCCCAGCCCTCAGACCCCTCCCTGGCTTTGTTCAGGAAGCTGAGGTCCTCTCAGGAGAGCACACTCAGCTCCCCCTTTTTCTCATCAGTATAAAGTCGTAACAGAGGAAAGGGCTGGGGGAACACCTCCCAGGTGCCAGCAGCACGCTGGGTGTCTTCATGCTGGTTCATCCTTCCGCTTCACAGCACATTATTATCCCCATTTTACAGAAGGGATTTTAGACATCAAGCAACTGGCCCAGGTTCTACAATAAGAAGTGGCAGGTCTAGCATTAGAACCAGAGTCTGTTTAGTTCTAAAGCCCACATTCTTTGCCACCCAAGTGGTCCCCAGGCCATCTCTCTGGTCAATTAAAAGAGGGAACAGAAGGGTCAGCATGTGAATTAGGGAGAGCAGGTTGACTGCTGCTGGCCGCTTCCGGGAGTTTTCACTCACCCTGTCCAGGTTCCAGTGAGTTGCATCCACGTGGACTTGAAGGCATTTTCAGACATTATATCCTCTCCGTCAGTGGGCACGGTGCCCACAATAGAAAAACAAGCAAAGGGCCAATGAACTTCAACCCTATGGTCCTGAAATCCTGGACTGGCCCCACCCCATCACTGCAGCTTCCAACTATTGGAACCCAAAGCCCTCACATTGAGTCACATGATGATGAGACAAGACCCAGGCTCTTGGTTCCCTTGAGCTGTGCTGTTTTTTGGTGAGGCTAGCTGTATAAATCCAAAGGGGAATCAAGAGGATTTTTTCTTGTGGAAAGATCTGAGCTCCTACGGAAAGGCCCATGTGGGCTGGGGTGGGTTCCTCAGGGCATGGGGTTTTGGTATCGACCCTGGAGAATCTGTGAAAGGCTTGCTCGTAAGAGTCTGTGTTTGTCAATTGAGAAGCTCGCAGTTAGTTTTCACTGATTCTTTAGGACATCAGTTCTGTGTCCATAAGCTAATTCTAAGAAGCCGTCTTAAAGCAATCACATTCACTTTCCCACATGGCATCCATCCATCCATCCATCCATCCATCCATCCTTTCATTCAATAAAGTACAGAGGGCCTCTGGACCTCGTTGAAAGCACAGAGACAAAGATGCTACAGGCCTGCCCTTCAAGGCGCTTGCTAAGGTTGTGTCAGCTGTCCAAGAAACAGTTAACGTATGAGTCCTGAACCTTTCCTACAAGGAAAGGCATCTCCCGCAGAAGGAATGTTTTACGCAAATGCACAGAGATAGAACACCTGAAGGCTTTGAGGAACCGCCGGACGCCAGGTGGAGGGAGCCACACTCGTTTCTCTTTAGCCTTTTGCTTTAGATTTGTGCTGAGAGCTGCCACTAACCAACACAAATGGCACAAACAGACGCTTTCTGCTCCTGTTGGACTGCAGACTGTCTGTCGGGACATAGTTCAGTTGCCTAGGCATCCTGACGGGTGGCAGTGCCCCCAGGCATGAGCCGCTCCAGTCAGCAGGTGACACCCCCCTCCCCTGGCTGGCCCAGGAGAGGTTCCACTCCATCACCAGTCTTTTCCCTGTGAAATATGGTCAGAAACACCTTGAAGAGTTGACAAGAGAGCTGGATTTAGAGAACACCTGTCACCCACCAACACCTGAGAAATAAAACCCTGGGTGACTTAGCACATTGTTGTTTTTGAAGATTTTTCATCTATTTCTGAATATTCAACTGGGGCAGACAGGATGCTGTTTTTGTGTTTAATCTCTCTCTCTCTCTCTCTCTCTCTCTCTCTCTCTCTCTCTCACACACACACACACACACACACACACACACACTTCCTTCTTTGTTTTCTTTCCTCTAGAAACAAAAGAGTATATTAAGACCAGTCCCTCCCATCAGGAAACATCCACAAGCCTCTTAGATAGTCTCACCCACCAGAGGGCAGACAGCAGAAGCAAGAACTACAATCCTGCAGCCTTTGGAACAGAAACCACATTCACAGAAAGATAGACAAGATGAAAAGGCAGAGGGCTATGTACCAGATGAAGGAACAAGATAAAACCCCAGAAAAACAATGAAAAGAAGTGGAGATAGGCAACCTTCCAGAAAAAGAATTCAGAATAATGATAGTGAAGATGATCCATGACCTCGGAAAAAGAATGGAGGCAAAGATCGAGAAGATGCAAGAAATGTTTAACAAAGATCTAGAAGAGTTAAAGAACAAACAAACAGAGATGAACAATACAATAACTGAAATGAAAACTACACTAGAAGGAATCAATAGCAGAATAACAGGCAGAAGAACAGATAAGTGACCTGGAAGACAGAATGGTGGAATTCACTGCTGCAGAAAAGAATAAAAAAAAAAAGAATGAAAAGAAATGAAGACAGCCTAAGAGACCTCTGGGAAAACATTAAACACAATAACATTCACATTATAGGGGTCCCAGAAGGAGAAGAGAGAGAGAAAGGACCCAAGAAAATATTTGAAAAGATTATAGTCGAAAACTTCCCTAACATGGAAGGTAATAGCCACCCAAGTCCAGGAAGCACAAAGAGTCCCATACAGGATAAACCCAAGGAGAAACATGCCGACACACAGAGTAATCAAATTGGCAACAATTAAAGACAAAGAAAAATTATTGAAAGCAACAAGGGAAAAATGACAAATAACATACAAGGGAACTCCCATAAGGTTAACAGCTGATTTCTCAGCAGAAACTCTACAAGCCAGAAGGGAGTGGCATGATATACTTAAAGTGATGAAAGGGAAGAACTTAACAACCAAGATTACTCTACCCAGCAAGGATCTCATTCAGATTCGATGGAGAAATCAAAAGCTTTACAGACAAGCAAAAGCTAAGAGAATTCAGCACCACAAAACCAGCTCTACAGCAAATGCTAAAGGAACTTCTCTAAGTGGGAAACACAAGAGAAGAAAAGGACTTACAAAAGCAAACCCCAAACAATTAAGAAAATGGTCATAGGAACATACATATCGATAATTACCTTAAACGGGAATGGATTAAATGCTGCAACCAAAAGACACAGGCTTGCTGAACGGATACAAAAACAAGACCCATATATATGCTATCTACAAGAGACCCACTTCAGACCTAGGGACACATACAGACTGAAAGTGAGAGGATGGAAAAAGATACTCCATGCAAGTGGAAATCAAAAGAAAGCTGGAGTAGCAATACTCATATCAGATAAAATAGACTTTAAAATAAAGAATGTTACAAGAGACAAGGAAGGACACTACAAAATGATCAAGGGATCAATCCAAGAAGAATATATAACAATTATAAACATATATGCACCCAACATAGGAGCATCTCGATACATAAGGCAACTGCTAACATCTCTAAAAGAGGAAATCGACAGTAGCACAATAATAGTGGGGAACTTTAACATCTCACTTACACCAATGGACAGATCATCCAAGCAGAAAATTAATAAGGAAACAGAAGCTTTCAATGACACAATAGACCAGATGGATTTAATTGATATTTATAGGACATTCCATCTGAAAATAGCAGATTACACTTTCCTCTCAAGTGCACACAGAACATTCTCCAGGATAGATCACATCTTGGGTCACAAATTAAGCCTCAGTAAATTTAAGAAAATTGAAATCATATCAAGCATCTTTTCTGACCACAGCACTTTGAGATTAGAAATCAATTACAGGGGAAAAAAAGTAAAAATACAAACACATGGAGGATAAAAAATACGTTACTAAATAACCAAGAGATCACTGAAGAAATCAAAGAGGAAGTCAAAAAATACCTAGAGACAAATGACAATGAAAACACGATGATCCAAAACCTATGGGATGCAGCAAAAGCAGTTCTAAGAGGGAAGTTTATAGCTATACAAGCCTACCTCAAGAAACAAGAAAAATCTCAAATAAACAATCTAACATTACACCTAAAGGAACTAGAGAAAGAAGAACAAACAAAACCCAAAGTTAGCAGAAGGAAAGAAATCATAAAGATCAGAGCAGAAATAAATGAAATAGAAACAAAGAAAACAATAGCAAAGATCAATAAACTAAAAACTGGTTCTTTGAGAAGATAAACAAAATTGATAAACCTTTAGCCAGACTCATCAAGAAAAAGAGGGAGAGGACTCAAATCAATAAAATTAGAAATGAAAAAGGAGAAGTTACAACAGACACTGCAGAAATACAAAGCATCCTAAGAGACTATTACAAACAACTCTATGCCAATAAAATGGACAACCTGGAAGAAATGGACAAATTCTTAGAAAGGTATAACCTTCCAAGATTGAACCAGGAAGAAATAGAAAACATGAACAGACCAATCACAAGTCATGAAATTGAAACTGTGATTAAAAATCTTCCAACAAACAAAAGTCCAGGACCAGATGGCTTCACAGGTGAATTCTATCAAACATTTAGAGAAGAGGTAACACCCATGCTTCTCAAACTCTTCCAGAAAATTTCAGAGGAAGGAAAACTCCCAAACTCATTCTATGAGGCCACCATCACCCTGATACCAAAACCAGACAAAGATACGACAAAAAAAGAAAATTACCAATATCACTGATGAATATAGATGCAAAAATCCTCAACAAAAGACTAGCAAACAGAATCCAACAGCACCTTAAAAGGATCGGACACCATGATCAAGTGGTTTGACCTGCAACCTTTATCCCCAGCATTTGGGACACCATGTTCCAACCCCATGGAGCTGGCCCCAGTTCTGACCCAGGCTTTGCCAGGGAAAAGCAGACACTAACCTTACTTGAGCTCTTCCTAGATTCCATGGCTTCCACATCATCCTCTCTACAGCACTGCAAGAGAGGTATCAGCATCTCATTTTGCTGATGAGGAAAGTATGGTTGGGAGAGGTAGTCTCTTGCCCAAGGTCGCTTCCACTAGTGAGGGATGGAGCTGGGATTCCATCTCAGGCAAAATTACTCAAAAACCCCACTCTCGCCTCTTTGTCCTGCTGCCCCCAGACAGCGATGAGGTCTGTCCATTCCTTTGAGCTATTTGTAAGTTTACTTTGAGTGAGAGACACTGGAATTGATCACAAAAGCCCATCAGCCTTGAGCCCAGCAGAGAGTCTGTAGCCCACAGTCTGTTTCCTGTTCTTTTTAGAGAAGAACTGACTTTCCATGAAGATCTGAGGGGCATGGGGCCTTTACGATGTCACCAATTCCATGGCTTGGGTCTACCATGTGTCCAGTTGCTTGAGCACGGCACATACACACACTGAGAGCTGTCTTCGTGTGGCTGTCGTTTCCTTCTTTATACTGGAGGCTTGCTGGTGAATTGCAATGCCCCTATTTCTTCCTTTGCTTCTGAAAGTTTTGGGTGCCACATGGAGCCACCTAAAAGCCCCTTCTATGTTCCCCAAGAGAGCTTTCCCCAGGGTTGGAAGTCATCTGATCCAGCAGTTCCACTTAAGGAAGGGTTGGTAGCAGAGCCTCATGTCAGACTAGAGATGAGAGGAATCTAGAGAAAACCTCCGAATATTTAATGCCAGCCCATCCTGCATGCCCAGCAATCTGAGGGCATAAATTAGATGGAGGCTTGGCCAACCCAATTAAATTTGCAGAGATTGGCTGTTAAAGCAGCTGAAACTTCCCTCATTAGGGGTAAAAAAAAATCCAACAACTTGATCCCTGAGGTTTGTGTGGGGCAAATCTCTTTGAAAAGGACGGGAACTTGGCATTCATTTCTGAGAGGAGCTTGTCAGGAGCAATGAGGGAGGAATCGTCTTAGATTCTGTAAATGTCAGTCTCTCTCTCTCTCCTGGCAGGCAAAGGGACAGAAGCTCAAACCACAGTGCCAGAGCCCAGTGCAAGGACACTGGCCTCTTCCCTGGCTGGTAACAGTATCCTCCCTCGGGCCTGCTTGGACAGCAAGAAGAGAGCTCAGGGCTGTGGTTCTCAAACTTCACCAAGAACCGCAACCGCTGGGGAGCTGATTACACGTATCAGTTCCAGCCCCACCTCAGAGCACCAGACCTGCAGCCCCAGAGAAGATGCTGATGTGGCTGCTTCTCACACCTCCTGGGGAGGCACCCAAGCTTTCAGTCTGAGAAGAAGCAAGTAAGCCTGGAGAGAAGACTTTGGATTTGTAGGCAAAGATGATGAGGAAGCTGTTGCAAACATCCTTCCTATTCCATTTTTCTGTGGCCAGTTGAACTACTTGATTCTATTCTTTGCCCAGTGCAGGCAAATGCTTCTCTTTGCTTTCTGGTTTTCAATCATTTTCCATTTTTACTGGCGGGGAAAAATACCAACTTTGTGCACCTTTTGGCATCCTCAAATATTCTATGTTTTTCTGTGTGTGTGCCCAATATTGCCATGGCTCTTGGGACAGAAAACATTTGGTTAGACCTGTAAAAATTTAGCCAATTATATTTTCAAATACTTCGGCGAATTCTCAAAGTGCAGACAATTGACAGACTGTTTCCATTTTCATTAGGCTGTTTGTTTTTGTCATTAGAGGCAAAAGGCCCGGAGCACGTGGGCTGAAGTTTATGCAGAGCTAGCGCCGGCCCAGAGGTGTTTGCAAAGACATTTCTGCCGTATTTATTTCCCTTGCGTGCATATCATCTTTAAATAGATTTTTCATAACAAGAAAGGAAAAATGAATTTTTCATAAATTTGAAAGGACACTCATTTTGATAGTATTTTTGAAGGAATTTTAAAGTCCATGCCTGTATATAGAGAATGCAGTCTGTTCATGACCATATTGGTAAACCCACTGCAGCTTCAGAGGGAGCTGTCCACATGTAAAATATGTCTTTAATAGAATGCTCTGGTCTCCAGAGGGATCAGAGGCATGCCATAATCCTTAATGAAGTATCTACCATATACTCAGCACCATGCTTGGGGCTAGAGATATCAGTTTGGATAAGATTCTGTTTATTATCCCAAGGAGCTTGTGATTTAGATATGGGACAGGTATTGGTATCACTGTAATACGGGCAGAGCAGCTTCATTGCATCATTATAGGTAGAATATGTTATAAGAGCCTCAAAGAAAGTTTCATCTCAACTGAGGATTAGGAAAAGACTTCCTGGAAGAAGTAGCATTCCACCTGCACTTCAAAGGAGGGGCAGCGTTCGACAGTATGAAATGTGGACGGGACTGATGGCTCAGCGTAAAGAAAGACAAAAGCATGAAGGTCTGGGTGTCTTAGGAAAAAGAGACAAGCTCCAAGTAACCAAATGTTTGCGAAATGGACAGCCAAGGAAGCCGAGTCACAGAGGCTAGGAAGTGCTGGGGGTGTGAGTGGAACAGCAATGGCCCCATTGGATGGGAGCAGCAGTCCTATGAAAGGAATAACAGAAAGGAGACCCGGCAAGCTGTAGAGTGTGGCAAGCATGTCAGATGCCCTGAGATGCTGAGACAGCCCACTCTACTTGGAGCATGACAACCACTGGCCTGTCAGATCACCTGAGGATGGGGGCAAATGTCAAGCTCCCTCGGTGCCCTTGGGAGTTGGGGGATAGTTGTCCTTGCATTGACCCCCCAGATGTGAACCCAGAAGCTAAGGTGAGAGTTTTGAGAATCATCTGAGAAAATTATGACAATTCTGCTCTATCCTGGGTCTCACTGTTGAGGCCAGAAAACGTGGAACGCCAGACAAGCCAACCTTGCCTCCCGTGGGGAGGGAATCTTGATTCTTCCCCATTTGGCTTCCGAGTAATTTCTACTCAAATGACACAAGGCCTCTTTCCTATGTGTAGGAGCATCATCCAAGTTATACAGGGGAACAGTCCTGCCCCACATCAAGCTGGTGATGCTTCCAGACTCCTCAAGCCCCACTGGGAGTTTCTTCCTCATTTTAGAAAAGAATGACACTTAGGGGATGTTGACAAAGGCAAGGATATGTCAAAAGTGGCACAGAGAAAACTGAAGCTGTTCTCAACAGACTCTCCCCTGCCTAGTTTCTCCTTCTGGGCAGTGAACCGTGTGTCTCATCCTTGAGTTGCTGTGGCTTAGAAAGATATTTCAATAACATGAGTCACCAGAAACACTGGTTTCCACTTGGAAGCTTTTCATGAACAGTCGTATCACACAGATAAAATTTTATTGGAAGCTCAACTTTGCACTGTAGCCACAAGTTAAAGCCTTCAGGACATGAGCCCATCAGGGGCAGGGTTTTTCTACCATCTATCTGGACAATAGAATCACAGAATTTTCGGCTTTAGAACTTTAAAGTCGATACAATTTAGCATCACCCAGTGGAAAAAGCTCTCAAGTGTTCCTCAAATTTCTGGTCATTATTTTTGCTCAAAAACTTCCAGCAAAGGGTAACTTAATTAATCACCCATTATGGGGTCAACCTGATGCAAAATCAACCCATAATTCTAGAGTATGTGTTTCCAAAGCTACCCCGTCTAAGTAAATGACTGCAATTTTCATCTTTTAAGTTAATACATCCTGGGGTCAAGCTGACCCAGCCTAAGTTTGTAGTTGAAGAGGCCAAGGGAGTTAAAGAGATGAGTCATCCTTCAGTGTAGTCTCTTGATGGTCACAACCGACCAGATCACCTTTTCCTTTTCTGGCCAAGCGTCACTGCTCTGAATTTCATCGTCTCAAGCCTGGATGTGTGCAGTGGTCTCCTGATTTCCCTCCTCTACGCTTGTCCCTCCTATTCCTGACCACTGCCCACGCCATCACTGGATTGTGTCCCTCCTCCTCTATAACCATAAATCTTTACGGCCCCCATTGTCCATGTCATAGAGTCCAACCTCCTCAGCAGGGTGTCTGTGGCTCCAACCCAAGAACCCAAAGGCCCAGCCTTGTCTCCCCATCCAGCGCCCCCTCCCTCCAATGAAGTCACCCATCCTGTGTCCCTTGCACATAAAAGCACTTGTTCACTAGCTAAAGATCTCATGTACTTCTCTGTAATTCCAAAGTCTTATCCTTCCCTCCGTTGGCCAGCTGTCAAGACCCAACTCAAACGTACTTTCATTGTCAAGCCTTCCTCACCTGCTCAGCCCCTCAGCCCTGGATCTTCTTCTCCAGGCCCCTTCTCTGGGCTTCACTGCACTGAGCTTCACACTCCAGAAGCATCCATCCTCACACCACAGAAGTTTGTGCACATCTGCATCTTCTGCTAAACTGTGCTCCTCGAAGATTAAGTCATGTCTTATTCATTGTCCTTGGGGCCAGGCACAGAGCAGGTGATCAGTATGCATTAATTGAATCCATGAATAAATAAATGAATGCATGAAGATATGTGTGTGCCTACACAGAACCACCAGGCGGAGGTGGGTGAGTGCCCCTCATTACCAACAACCATGGCAGGTACTGCTTAGTTCCCCCAATAGATGGTACAAGGAATAAGACACAGCCTCTTCTCTCAAGGAGTCTAGTTGGGAAAACAAGACATAAACATTTAAAGAGTGATGGTCTTGAACAAGGCCAGTCAAGACCATCTTTGCATATCTTTTGAAGTTGAACCAGTCTAGAAGAACTGCAAACACACAGCACTCAGCCAAGGCCATTCACTCGGTGAGTGTTAATGCCAAGTCTAATCCCTCTATGGGGGCTGTGAAGGCTACCTGGGGCGAGCAGGTCTCCTGGACGAGTCTTTACCTTGGAGAACCTTCGTAATGATCAAGCACTTTCTCTCTTTTTTGGTCTCACTTGAGCCTCACAAAGATCAGGGAAGTGGTAGTATTATGGTTTCAACCTTGCAAAGAAGCCATGAATAACTACAGCAAAAGCCTTCAAAGTGAGTCTAGTGAGAGAGCTCACCTTCCCCCAAATCGTTTGTATGTTCCTTATTTCATCTGATACGCACTGAACACCTGTCCGGTGCACTGTGACAGGTGCCAGGAGTACAGACACAGAGATGATGTGGCCGCTATCCTGGAGGAAGCCCCAGCTAAGTGTGACATGTGTACGAGCAGCACATGCCTTACCTAATGCCATCTGTCCCTCCCTAAGTATTGGAGCAGGCAGCATGTCATCACTCATTCATTCTTTCATGCAACCTTAGGTGGGGATTCATGGTTGGAGAGTAACATGCAATTACTCTGACCTCTCCTCTCTTTTCAGCTGTGCTGAAAGCTCCTTGAGGATAGACTGGACCTTGCAAGTCTTTGCACTTATCAGTGTGTTTATGCAACAGCCCTTCAGTACATGATGTAGGCTCTGCCTGTGTGGTGGACATGGCTGTAGCTTCCAACCCACAATAGTATGAAAGCAGCTCCACTAGTCACTTACTGCATGACTCTGGCCAAGTCATGCCAGCTCTCTGGATTTCATTGTATTCATCTGTAAAATGGAGATAACTGTCTCATCTCAAGGAGGAGATTTCTGTTTTTCTCAAAACAGAGAAAAAAACAAGGTTCAAGAGCAATGGGTTTCCATCCTGTAGCATCTTCACTTTCAAAAGTAAGGCTCCAGGAAGGAGGCTCTGAGGCAGTGATTACCCACCAGGGCGCACGTCTCCTCTTCCCACTCTCCTCTCCAGTCTGCAACCCTCATCTCCTCCTTGTTGGAAAAGACTGTTGCTGTGGGTCACTGGCACCTATGTCCTAGCTGCCGGGAGTATTGGTGGGCCAGTTGGGGGCTGCAAGCTTGAGACCCACAGATCGAGGAAAAAATGATTGAATGCCCTTGTGTTTGGGAAATACTAGGATTCAGCTGACATATCCAACCTTGCTCCAGGTCCTGAGCAATCTAAAGACAAGTCCACATTATTTATACATCTACGCTCAGAAACTCTGGTCGGTTTGTCAGATCAGAGCCATCAATTCACTGAAGCCCAGTTAGATGTCAGCAGAGTGGGGAAACCAACCAGGAAGGCTACTTGGTAGAAGGACAGTCAGTTCACTCTTGGATTTTCCTCAGTCATGTTTTTCCAGATGCTACCATCCAGGGTGAAAATAACATATCTTCAGGAGTCCCCTGCCAAACCTGCATATTCCTAAGATCCCTGGAGGAGATGGTGCCACTCCTGCTGGCATGTGGCTTACTGTCTGAAATCTCTTCCTTGAGTGGGAGGCTGTAGCACAGACTCTCTGCCCTGGGCTTTGTTTTCAGCTGGTTTGCCTGATCCCCAGTACCACCCAGTCAAATGCAGGGTTCTGTGGCTGTAGTATCCAGAGGTGGGATCAGAAAGAATGGGCCATGAGGGGCCTGTTGGATCACAGATGTCCCTGTCCTAGTACCATCATGGATCAGACTCCCTGCCCCTCCCCATCTCTGAGGGAAAAAAAGACTCTCCTGAGAACTTCTTTACCAACTGTGACATGGGCGAGGGGACGGGGAGGAGCCACTGAGGTCCTGATTCTGCTGACTTCCTTACTAAGCTCCTTCTACCCTACTCATTGCCCAGATCGACATGAAAAGAGTTTCATGTTCATATAATATTCTCTCTACCTGAGATGCTGCTCCCACTTCTCCCTCCCTGACCTTCCTCAATGGTTAAACCCTCAGCTTGAGGCTGACCTATCTTCTGAATTCTTTGCTGAACATCCTAGCCCTGAGGTGAGGGGAGAACTCACCCCTCTCTCCTCATCCCAGAGACATCTGTCACATTGCTCGTTCTGACTTTTTGACAGTACAGCTCTTCTATTGGAGGAAGGGACAAAGTGAGCTTCTCTGCTTTACAAGATACAGAATATGTCCCAGAACTTGGCCATCCATGAGAATCCACCTGGCCTAACCATAAGAATCCACACATGCTGCTCACAGACCTGATGACACAAACTCTGCAGCATTTGTTGGCCTAGGGGGGATCCTCTCCAAGCCTTCTTTCTCTACTTGCAGAATGAGGGTGGGATCACTGGATGATTTAAAAAGTCTCTTCCAGATGCTGTGAATCTCCAAGGGGGGATCCTCCAGGGACCTACTTTGGGCATCCCCAACAGAAGTGCCTACTCCCAGGCTGTTGTGTTCAGGGAACTCCAAAGAGAGGGGGCACACTGCCTGATAGAGGCATACATCCAGAGGACACACTGGTAACATCTGATGCACGCCCACATGCCCAGGCCCTGATCACACTACCTGGGAAGCCAGGATCCCTGTGCCGTCAGTCGGAAGAAATGTCATCAGGGAAAGCAACACAATAAACAATGATGGCTTCTTGCTGTGGTTCAACATTACTTTTTTCAGACTCATCCACCTCGTTACTGCAGCTCCATTCATCTACTTTAGCTTCTGTATGCTATTCAGTCATATGAATATTCCAGTTTGTCCTGTCAAGGTACACTTAGGTACTTTGCATTTTTTCCCCATTTCAAGCAAGGTTTCATGAATGAACATCCTTGTTCTTGCCCATGTGCAGAGGCGGACAGGGTCCCTGCAGGGAACACAGGAGTAGAACCAGGGTTGGAGGGCTTCTCTTCATCAGCTTTAGTAAATGATGCTGAATTGTTTCCAGTTACTGCAACTTAGACTTCCTTCAGCCATCCTCCACATAGGGAAAAAAAATGAAAACTTTTGCCAAACTGATGGAAGGTTTCTTATTCTTTCAGTTTATTTTTTATTTTTTAATACATTTTGAGACTATATGACCAGATAGGTACCAATTTAGAATTGTTATTTCTTCTCAGGGAACCTTTTATTTTACCATTACGCATTGATCTTCTTTATCCTTAATGCTTTTTTTTTACCTTAAAGTTAGTTTTGTTGAAAACTAATATAGCTACTCCAGCTCTCTTTTTATGAGTATTTGCATGATATATATATATCATGAAAGTATCATGATATATATATATCATGATATATATAAGTATATCATGATATATATATATATATATCATGAAAGTAATAGGTTAGGAATATATATATATATATATATATATATATATATATATATATATATTCCTAACCTATTACTTTCACCTTTTTTTGGTAACCTTATATTTTCCACTGAAGATTCCTTAATAGTTAAAAAAAATCTCATTAAATCATTCCACTCAGGCACAACACTCAGCTGATATGGAGGAAAAACCTTATATATTCTTTTTCCATTTAGCTTATGTAAGCAGTTTGGCTACACAATGCTTTCCTACAGTAATTTTTCTATACCCAGGAAAAGGAGCTTAATAAAAAGTCCATCTTTTTAAGGTGGAGGTGATTCTAAAAAAACACCCAGTAAGAGACAGAGAGAACTATGGGAACAACTAAGACTTAACTACTGTAGACACTAAAACTCTACTATTATAGAACATTTAAATAGAAAAATGATAAAACTATAAATAAGTGCCTATAATAAAAGCATTGTTTCTATTTTGCTAATGAATTTTTGTGAGATTAAAAAATCTAAATCAAGCATTTTTACACACTTCAAATTTATATTTATTAAAAACAAAATATCAATTCTGTTTATGTTACCACATATTATGATATAAACATTCGGAATTATGGAAGCAGAATTAGTTAACAGGTTCAAATTCCTCAATAGTTTTAGGATTTAAGTAAATTACCTTTTGTTCAACCATTTTTAGAAAAATGCAATTTAAAAAAATCAGATCAGTTTTGACTCACCTTCTTATTTTGTAAAAGACAAAAGCTATTGGAAAAAGGCAAGTATTACATTCACTCCAGCTACAAAGTAAAGTTCGAATTTAACCAATGTGCAACAATTTTAAAAACACATGAATCTAATATCTTGCAGCAACAGAATAGAAAAGCATAGTAAGTATTATAACTACACCACAGAAAATATAATGTATTTTCTATTTAGTAAAAGAATGTTTTAAAAATATTCTGATTTGAAAAGTAATTTCTAGGGATTTAAAGTCTAAAATGTAAAAGTAGTAGACATTTTTGCTTTCCTAATACACATCTTTTCCATATCTCAGGAAAGCAAGAATATCAACATCTCTCGAAAAGCAATAAAAACAAAATAAACAAAACAACACTGCAGCATATACATGGAAAGGTAAGCATTTTCCTATATACACATTTTCAACTTTTATTTACATTAATTTTTTCTATTCTTACTTATAACATACAACTCCATACAAATGGAAAAATATGAAGTAAATGTCCCAAACTTATAGGGAAGGATTTAATATTATTTAGACATTCCTCATGCTGAGGACAATGCTTAAATAAGTCCTCCACAAATAGTGATTATTGTAATGAAATATATCTGAACCATAAAATGCAAAACAGTTATCACAGTCCTCTGAAAATTGTAGTTATTCAGTATTATTACAAAATAATTATGACCACTTTTTTTGTAGAAAATATTTTGCCAAGCAATATTGCTCCATTATGGATTATATGAGACACTAAGCTACAGTAAAAGCATCTACAATCCATTCAAAATTGCCATTGTACAGCTCATGTAGAAATAACATATATTCAGTCTCCATTTCTGTTGCCTTTAATTCCTTCCAACAGTATCATACTTCCATCTGAGCTCACTTTCTTTGTTGAAGAACTCCCATTAGCATTTCTTGAATCCTTGAGTTCTCTCAGCTATTGCTTTGTCTGAAAAAGTCCTTATTCCCCCTTTATGTTTGAAGGATTTCTCAATGGGCATAAAATTCTAGATTGTTAGTTGATATTTTGTCCCCATTCAGCACTATAAAGATGTCATTCCACTGTCCTCTGCCTTCCTGTTTACTGCTGAGGACCCAGTCATTGTTGTTATTTTTTTCATTCTTTGAATGTAATGGATCTTTTTCCTCTAGGTGCTTTTAATATTTTCTCTTTGTCTTCATTTGTCAGCAGTTTTATCATGATGTGCTTAAGTGAGTTTTTCTTTGAATTTATTCTGCTTGGGGTTTGTCAAGCTTCTTGGACCTGTAGGCTAATGTCTTCCATCAATTTTGGACTGGTCTTAGACATCACCTTTTTAGATATTGCTCTTCCCTCCTTTCCTCTTCATCTTCTTGGATTCTATGTTGTATGTTGTGTTATTCTCTGCTATAAGAATCTTGTTGGATTCTTAGATGTATGTTAGCTCATGTCTCTCATGCTCTGTTTTTTATCACTATTTTCTTTATTATTACATTTAATATTATTTTATTATATTTCCTATTGCAAATATGTCAAATATTTGTAAACTAAACAACACATTTCTAAACAAACTATGGGTTGAAGAATAAATAAAAAGGGAAATTCATAAATTTTTTGAACATGATGAAGATTAAAAATATCAAAATTGTGGGATTTAACTAAAGCAGTGTTTATCGGGAAACTTATAACATTAAATTATATAGTAACAGAAAAGAAGAAATATCTCAAATACATAATCTAAGGTTCTACCTTAAGAATCTAGGGGAAAAAACACCACAAAGTAAACCCAAGGTAAGTCAGAGGAAGGAAACAATAAAGTTAAGATAAATCAACTTTAAAAAATAGCAATAGCAAAAATGAACAAAACTCAAGATAGTCTTTTTAAAAAAATTTAAAGATTGATAACCTCTAGTTAGACTCATCAGAAAGAAAAGAGAGAAGACCAAATTTCCAATGTTAGAAAGTAAACATTGGACATCACCAAGATGTTACAGACATTATCAGCTACTAAAGAATTTTTAAATAACCTAATGGCAATATATTGACAATGTAGATGAAATGGATATGTTCCTTGAAAGACAAAAATTACTAAAATAGATTCAAAAAGAAATTAAAAAAATCTGGGTGAGTCAATATCTTTCAAGAAAGTAAATTCATAATTTAATATCTTTCCACAAAGGAAATTTCTATCACAGATATCTTATGAATTTTTTTAAACAGTTCAGGAAGAAACAATGCCATCGCTCTACAAACTTTTCAGGAAATAGAGTGGAGGGGACATTTCCTAGCTCAATTGATAAAGGCGAGCATTACCCTGATGCCAAAGCAGAGACAAAGATATTATAAGGATACTACAGACCAACATCTCTCATGCATCTCTCAGATACAAAAATCTTTGACAAATATTAGCAAATCAAATCCAGCAATATATTGAAAAAGATAGTACATGATGACTAAGTGGAGTTTATTCAACGAAGCAATGTTAGTTTAACATTTAGAAAGCAATGTAATTTATCATATTAACAAACTAAAAAAGGAAATCAATATGATTATCTCAATAGGTGCTCAAAAATAATTTCTGAGAATCTAACATCTGTTTGTAAAAAAAAGAAAAAACAAACAAACCAAACAAAAACCAAACCAAAAAAAAAAAAAAAAAAAAAAACCAAAAAAACTCTCAGCAAACCAGGGAAAAAGAAAGAAGGAAAGTTCCTTATCTGATAAATTCTTTTTAAAAATCTGGTAAACGTCACATCTAATGGTGAAGGACTGAATGCTTTCCCGCTAAGTTTGGGAACAAGGCAAGAATGTCTGTTCTCCTATCTTTTATTCAACATTGTCCTAGTGGCCCTAGTGCAATAAAGCAAGGAAAAAAAGTCCTAAAGATTGAAAGTAAGAAGTAAAATTATCTTTATTTGTCAATAATACAGTTGTGTTTATAAAGAGTTCTGTATATCATAGCTATAGAGAAAGTTACTATAACCCATAATTGAGTTTAGAATAGTCACAAAATAGAAGGCCAATATTTAAAAAATCGATTCTATTTCTAAGTATGAGAAACAAACATTTGGAAATACCATTTACATGGTATTAACCTCAAAAGATATAAAATACTTTGTGATAAATTTATGAAAATATGTGCATGACCTGTACACTGAAAGCTATAAAATATTACTGAGGCAAAATAAATAACCTAAATAAATGAAGAAATATACTATGGTTATGGATCAGATGACTCAAAGTTGTTACTATGTCAATTCTCCAAAAGTTAATCTTTAGATGCAACACAATCCAAACATCTTTTTTGTAGAAATCAGCAGTATAGATCAGTTTCTATTAAAGAAATTGAATTAATAATTTAAAATACCTTCACAAAGGGAATTCCATTTCCAGATGTCTTTACTGATGATGTTCTTAAACATTTAAGGAATTCCAATTTATCTGGTAAAGGACCTAGAATAGCCAAAACAATTTTGGAAAAGTTAGAGAATTTGCACTACCTGATTTCAAGGCTCACTATAAAGCTACAGTAATAAAATAATTAACTGTGATATTGACATAAGCATAGATGCATAGATAAATAGAATAGAGATTCCAGAAATATATCTACATATATGTGATCAATTAAAGTTTGGCAAAGCTTCCAAGGTTGTTCAATGGGGAAAGGATGGTCTTTTCAATATATTGTGTAGAAAAAAACTAGATGTACATATGGAGAAAAGTGAATTTTGACTTTTACCTCATGCCAAGCACAAAGATTAAACTTGAAGTAGATCATTGACCTAGATTTAAAAGCAAACACTATACACCTTTCACAAAAAAAACCCATAAGAAAAAATATTCACCACTTTGGAGTAGGCAGAAGTTTCTTAAACAGAACACAGAAGCACAGACTATTTTAAAAAATAGTTGAGGTGAACTTCATCAAAATTAAAAACTCTTTTTCTAAAGACAGCTTTAAGAAAAATTTTAAAAAGCAAGCCACATACTGAGAGAAAATTTATAAAATTATATTTCTGACAAAAGTTTTGTGTCCAGATCACTTTTAACTTAATAATAACACAGCCCCACATTTTTTAAATGGACATAAGATTTAAAAAGACATTTCACAAGAAAATATATATGGCTAATAAATGATAAAAGGGTGGTCAATTGATTATCAGGGAAATAGAAATTAAACCACACTGAAATACCACTTTACATTTACTAGAATAGAAAGAATTTAAAAGACTGCCAATATCAAGTGTTGACAAGGATGGGGAGCAAATAGAACTCTCACATATTGCTGGTGGGAATGTAAAATGATACACCCACTTTGGGACACAATTTAGCAGTTTCCTTAAAAAGTTAAAAAATATATGACCCCAGCCATTCCACTCCTAGGTATTCACCCAAAAGAAATGAAAGCCTAAGTTCACATGGATTTTTATACAGTATTCTTGGCAGCTTTATTCATAATAGCCCCAAACCAGAAACATTGCAAATGCTCATCAACAAGTAGATGTATAAGCAAATTGTGATATATTCATTCAATGGAATATGACAAAGAAATTAAAAGGAATTTATGACTGATATACAACAGCATGGATGAATCTCAGATACATTATGCCAAATAAAAGAAGCCAGAGAGCCCAACTATATAATTCTTTTTATATAAAACTCTAGGAAAAAAATTAAAAATGTAGTGACAGAAAGCACATCAATGGTTGGCTCTGGCTGGGGTTTGCTCACAAGGGACATTTTTGAGGATGGAAATGTTCGTTATATTGATTGTGGTGGTGGTTACCTGGGTATAAACATTTGTTAAAAATCATCGAACTTGACACTAAGGTGGATGCATTTGTTGCACGTAATCTTTACCTCAAGAAAAGTGATTTTAAAATATGCAATATGAACTCTATGCTATTAAAATAAATTTGCTCAATTTTACCAATGAGAAACTGATGTACAGAGAGGTTGCTTAAATGCACAAGGTCACAGAACTAATAAATGGTGAAGCTGGGACTGCAAGTGACATCTGTGAGACAATACATTTCTGCTGTTTAAGCCATCTAGTCTATGGTATTTTGGTATGGCACCATGAGCAGACTAAGACAGACTCAACGATGCAAGGTGCTTTTGAGAGAGGATCGAATTCTATCAAAGTAGTTTTAGACAGGGAACAACCCTAGCCTAGCAAGAAGGTAGTCCTGTCTAGTGCCGTCCAGAAGTTGGTCTAAGTGAGTGGAGCTGGGCTAGGTGTGACCCCTGCTTCTTACGACCCCAGAGCTGATTGAAACAGAAGCCATCTCCACTCTTTCTGGGGTGGAAGAATATCCATGGCCCCTCATCTCCTCCATCATCCTGTCAAGGTATGGTCCAGGTTCTGGAGCATCTTCCTCCACGCCTGCTGAGCTACCCCACTTGCCTTATATTCTCTTATCCAACCATGCTGAACTCCCTGCCCTCCCAGGCAGGTCATGGACTTTTCCTTCTGACCTGGGCCTGGAATTCCCTTCCTTCTCCTCCTCATGTCCTCCACGAACTTACCCTGGTCCTTTGAAACCAGAACAAATTATTCTCAGTGATGGCTAACATCACAACATGGGAGAGAAACAACATTATGTGCTTTCTGGTGGAAGAACACAGAAGGTGTTCTTTGTGTTCTCAGCACATTGAATTTTGCTGCCGAGTTGTGGGGTATGGTGGTGATGCTATCTTAGCTTTCCTTGTTTGTCAATCCCAGGTACTGAAGCAGTTGGATTTAAGGTTCAAGCCACAGGACCAGCTGTGAATCCCAGTGGGTGGGCTCCTCTCCTGTCTGCCCTGAGTTTTCTGATATCTGCCAGGCATTGGCTCCAGGTTTGCAGGAGAAACTCAGGCAGAAGTCTTGTCTGTTCCTCTCACTTTACTCATTGACGTTCTGATCCTCTACTGTGTACATTTGTTAGTCAACATGGATGACATTTCTCAGCAGCACTATCTTCCCAGGCAGAACTCGGTGGGAGGAAATCCTGATTGCTTCCTTCTGTATTTTACCTTTCGGTTAAAAATAATATACAAATGCCCCAGGGAACTTCTATGACATTTTACAAAGGCTCAGCCTTCACTTGGATTTGGTAATTTGACATTTGCATTTTCTTTTGCTGCTTCATCTTAAATTGATGGGCCGGATGAAACTCAAGATCACCAGTCCTGTTTCAATATTTAATCATTTGGCTCAGTCTGGAATGTCATTAAGCTAAAATAAGAAACTTGTGTTCAAAGCGCACTTTGCAGAGGACCTGTTACTTTGCTAAGGCTGTCTGTCTTGAGGCATAAAAATAGACATTTTCCCCTCTTTCTCTCTTTCTTTTTGAACTGTTCTTAACCTTTATAGCTTACAGGTTAGCTAGAAGCTGTGATTTCTGGGATGTGATTTCCTCACATCACTAAGCTTTCCAGTGCAGTAAAAATGTCTCAAGACGTAGGAATGGGCTTACTGATGTCTGCATCCAGCTGGTGAGGCTGGGACAGGCCAGCTACAGCTGCAATAATAATAATAATAACCACTCCACCAGCAGCAGAATGTATTGAGTATTAACTTTGTGTCAGATGCTGGAATAAGTACTATACACACGTCATCTTTTCTCATGTGTATTGAGTATTTATTGATAAGGAGACTGTCAGTTTATGTGCCAGAGTCAGCACGGTGTAGGGTGGAAGAAGCCCACGGGCAGCTGGAGCAGGACCGTGTGAACCAGTGAGTTCCCGGCTGCATCTGAGTGACAGCACTGGGGTCAGAGAAGAGTTGAGGTTGCAGGTGGTAGGGACAAGCTGAGCACTGAGCTGGGGGTAGGGAAGTGGATTAGGGAGGAAGAGCGTGAGCTTTGGAGTCAGCCACACCCCGATCAAATCTTTGCTCAGCCACTTACTGTCCACGTGGCTCCTGGCGTGTCCTGTGCCTCTTGTGACTATCAGTTTCTTGATCTTTAAAATACCTGACCTACAGGTGGTCCTGAGGCTTAGGTGATCCAATGAGCATAAAATGCCTGGCCTGAGAATGACCAGGTGATAGGGCTGGGAGAGCCAGTGTCCTGACTCTTCCACAGCTACAGGCATCCCCACCCCAGAGGATCGCCCTGAGGATTCATACAATAAATCCAGGAAAGGGCTTAGCACCAAGTCTGAGAAATAACCCCTTGTAAGAAATGTAAGGGACTTCCCTGGAGGCACGGTGGTTAAGATTCTGCCTGCCAGTACAGGGGACACAGGTTCGAGCCCTGGTCCGGGAAGATCCCACATGCCGCGGAGCAACTAAGCCCATGTGCCACAACTACTGAGCCTGCGCTCTAGACCCCGCGAGCCACAGCTACTGAGTCCACACTCCTAGAGCCCGTGCTCTGCAACAAGAGAAGCCACCGCAAGGAGAAGCTCATGCACTGCAAGGAAGAGTAGCCCCCGCTCAATGCAACTAGGACAAGCCCGCGCGCAGCAACGAGGATCCAATGCAGCCAAAATAAATAAATAAATAAGAAAGAAATGTAAGAAGCCCCTCTGCTGTCGTTAAAGTGCAGAGGAAACCCTGACTGCACCTGAGGTCCCTCTCTGGTTCCCAACTCTAGTGACCCTGGCTGGGTCGCCAGAGCTGCAAGGACCCCCTCTGCTGGTCCTAAGCAGCTTGAACAGCATCTCTTTTCCTCCATGTGGCCAGCCAGTCCCTTCCTGTCTTTCTAAGGAAGAGATGAGCATGTGCTCCCAAACCAAAGGAAGCATTGGAAGCAAAGGAGCAATCCAGAAGCAGACGATTCTAAGAGAGAAAGTGCTTCCAGGAGTGAGTACCAGGTGAGGGTACCAGGAAAGGGTACAATAGGAGAGGTTCAAATGCCTTCATCTTGATTCTGTAACCGCCTGTTGGACAGGACCATGTCCAACA
The DNA here is from genome assembly GCF_025265405.1 of Mesoplodon densirostris. Lineage (NCBI taxonomy): Eukaryota > Metazoa > Chordata > Mammalia > Artiodactyla > Ziphiidae > Mesoplodon > Mesoplodon densirostris. The sequence goes on from NC_082661.1 coordinate 8,811,791, forward strand.
GGCCTCTTGCCCTGGACCAGATGACCTTGACTTTCCTCAGTGGAGGATGGGGGTGAAGGCCAGGGAGAGGAAGGAGAGTTCCAAGAGAGGTGGGGAAAGATCTCTCCTTTCCTAACTTTAGCAGGCCTTCTCTGAGGTGTACTACCACCAAGGATGGGCAGAATGCATTTGTCCATTTTTTCCTAGTGGGATAAGCCATTTTAAATAAATTTATCCAGACTGCCAACTATTTGAGAGCCCCCACACCTCTCCACACCCTTCATTTGTTCAGAACACAGTTTACTAGTTACTCCCCAGTAAGTACTAGTTACTGACATGATGGATGTGCCATGATGCAAAAAGCCTGGCTGCCACCCAAACACCCAAACACCACATGCTGCTTTTGCTGTTATGAGAGGTCATTGGAGGCCACAACTCCTATGGGTCCGCGGACAGGCGAGGAGCAGGGAAGGCAGCTTTAACGTACTCCCAGGCCCCCAGCCTCCTGCTACCCTCCTCCATTCTCTCTCCTTCTCTCTTCAGGGTAGCCCTCCCACATGGGCAGCCTAGGAGCCGTCTCTGAAGCCATTTGAAAACACTAGAATTTACATTACAATTTCTTTAAGAATGTTTTAATTTTTTATGGGAGTAGTGTTGATTAACAATACTGTGTTAGGTTATTACAGTTTTTGATGTGCTACCTGAGAAGGCGGCAAGGCTGGCCTCTGTTGCAAATGACCACTCTCACGGCATCACAACTGGGTCCAGGGAAGGGCACCTCCAGGGTGTCCTGGCCTTTCCAAGGGGACCCTGTCGGGGGCACATTGTGCACCTTGATTTTTTTTCTATGTAAATATCTGCAAGGAATGTCTTCCCCAATCTCTTCCTTCAGGGAGCTCAAAGAGCTGGTTGATGCAGTGGAAAAATCCCCACAGCCAGTAGCTGCAGTTATTTAGGTCTGTCTGGAAATGCTTGGCCTCAGGAATTAATTCCAGACAACTTTAATATGCACACTCCAAGCACCCGTCAATGTACAACTCAGACAACAAGAGAAATTATGGGGCAGATGACATTGCTTCCAGCTGGAGCTCTGGCTAAACACTGAGTAATAAATTAGCTTACTACCTAAAGATTTTAACTTGAACTAACTGGCTCTGTAATAATTGTAAGTGAGGCCATGACCTAAATGTAGTCTCTAAAGTCCCCTCCTTGCTTTGTTTGTGGTATGTGTGATGTGTGTGATGTGTGGAGTGTGTATGGGAGGTGTATGTATAATGTGTGTGTATGGTTTGTGTGTAGAGTGTAGGGGTGTGTCTGATGTAGGGGTGTGTGTGTGTGATGTGTGTGTATGTGTGGTTTGTGTATGGCGGGGGTGTGTGAGGTGTGGCAACTGTCAGCGGTTTGCTTTTCCATTAGGCAGAGCCTGGCTGGGCTTTGCTATCTGAGCTCCATCTGCCTTAAATTTTAGCCTCAGCTCACATATCATCAATCTTAGTTTTCAATGTTATTGTGACTGGTTGTCTTGCTCTAAATTTCATGGGTTTTTTAAGGGAGAGGTTTGGGAATGCTGTTTAAGGAGCTGTAGCCAGATGCTACTTTTCAGTCTGGGAATTTAAAGTTTCTTTTGTTACTCATCCCACCTTTTCAATCAAAGTTTGACACTTCCCAGGAGCTCCTGACACTCTATGTGACAAGATCTTGGCTAAGTGGCTTTTGGTTGGGACCCCTGCCTGGACCAAGAGTGGTCTGGGCCCTGGAGGAAGTGGAGGCCAGTGCAGAAGAGTCCAGGGGTCTGTGTGTGAAAATATCCACCAGCCTGCCAGCTTCCAAGTAGCCCAGCCAAGCCCTTCACCCACCATCAGCTCTGAAGTACAGACATCACCAGTCTTCAGTGATACTTGTTTGATTCACTCCACCAGGAAGCCTGGAGCTGGGTTTCCACTAGTCTCTTTAATAGGAGCCCACTCAGGACATTTATTTGGAGGGGATGGAGCTGGCCAGGATCTCCCCACAGTCCCACTGTAGGAAGTGCTGGGGAGCTGTCCACAGTACTGACCGCACCTCCTCCCATTACTGTTTCCCTGTTTCTGCTGGATCCCCACCACTCACCAAGCTTGCTGCCTGCTGGTTTAAACAACTCTTGGCCCTCATTTCTGGTACAAGCTTTGTCCTCTTTCAACCTCTGCCTGGACCACCTCTGCTCTGAACTGTGGGTTAGCTAATCAGGTGGCCATTGCTGACCCTATCACTGACAGGGAGCCCCACACTGAAGGTTTTGGGAGTCACCTCGATGGTTATCAAATGCTACTCTGCCACTTCCTATCTGTGTGACCTTACGTAAGTTGCTTAGCTTTCTGGTGCTCTAGTTTCTTAATCTGAAAAATGGGAATAATAAGGCTGTTTTAAAGATTGAAATGAATAACAAATGTGAAAGAAACTGGCATTTACAGTGCCCAAAACAGAGTAGAAAATCATTCAATATGCATTTCCTTCCTCTTTCCTGATCTTTTCCAAATTCTTAGAATGACCTTGGGCCAGTGTCCAAGTACTTCCCAGGGAAAAGGTGGAGGAGAAACCCCACTGAGAGCTTTTCTTTTTGAGTATCAGGAACCAGATGTGCTTGCAGCTAGAGTACTGAGTTTAGGATCAGCCATGGAATTTCTGGGGAGAAGACATACTTGCTGTGTTGAAGAGCAGATGAGGGCATTGTTTCATTATTAATTGATAACTCACTCTTTGATGTAGCAAACTGTCACTGAATGTCTGCTAAGGCACATTGATAGGCATTGCATTATGGTGTGGAAGCCAAGTTAATAAGCAGTGGTCTGTGCTTTAAGGAGATCACAACCTGACAGTGATGACCAGAATGCACTGGGCATCTACTATATGCCCTTCTGACTTCTAAGTCTTCACAAGCATACTATATCATTTGACTTCATAGAATCCCTAGGAAGTCAGTACTCTTATTATCTCCCTGTATTAGTCAGCTCTGGCTACTATAACAAAATACCACAGACTTCATGGCTTAAGCAATAGAAATTTGTTCTCACAGTCCTGGAGGCTGGAGAGTCCAAGATTAAAATACCAGCTGATTTGGTTCCTGGTGAGGGCCTGCTGCCTGACTTGCGGACGGTTGTCTTCTCACTGTGTTTTCACATGGGGGAGAGAGAGTGAGCTAGCTAGCTCTCCTGTCTCTTCTTATAAGGGCACTAATCCTATCATGGGAGCCCCCATACTGGCAACCTCATCTAAATCTAATTACTTCCTAAAGGTCCCACTTCCTAATAGCATCACATTAGTGGTAGAGGCTTCAACATATGAGTCGGGGGGGATATTCAAATATTCAGTCCATAACACTCCATTTCACAGAAAAAGAAACTGAGACATAAAGTAAAAGTAGACCCAAAGTCCAGCTACTAACTGGTGAAGCCAGGATTTCAACACAGGTCTAACTACAAAGCTACTGAAATGATTTAAATAGTATGTTAATCTATAATTATAGTAGAGAACATATAACCTATATAGAAATAAACTGTGATGGAGTGATCTAAAAATAAAAATAGCAAGAACCCACTTAAATCTGACTTTCGGAGAAAGAGAAAGAGAAAAAGTGAGTGAGCAATGATTGATCATGGGAGTTCAAAAGAGAAAGATAAAATCTCTCCATAGAGCAATCATAGTAGGTTTCCTGGAAGAAGTCACATCTAAGCTCGCCTGGCAACTTATGCAGTTTGGAAGATGACACTTCCAAACTATTCCAGGCAAAGTAGGCACTCAGCCAAGGACAGGCCGTGAGGATGGTGCAGGAAGCAGGAGCAAAGCTCAGAATGGCACATGGGAGTCTTGAAGACTTTGATGATGAGGTTGGCTCTACTAAGAAGGTGCTACAGAGGGAATTACCTGGCAGTCCAGTGGTTAGGACTCGGTGCTTTCACTGCAGGCGTCTGGGTTCAATCCCTTGTCATGGAACTAGATCCTGCAAGCCTCAAGGTTTGGTGAAAGAAAGAAAGAAAGAAGAAAGAAAGAAAGAAAGAAAGAAAGAAAGAAAGAAAGAAAGAAAGAAAGAAAGAAAGAAAGAAAGAAAGGAAGGAAGAAAGAAAGAAAGAAAGGAAGAAAGAAAGGAAGAAAAGGAAAGAAAAAGAAAGAAAGAAAGGTAGGTGCTGGGGAGCTAGTGAGGTTGATTCTATACACATTCCCCAAATACTTGGTTTGAGGAATTTCTCTCATTGTTTCGCTAAGATCATAGGTGACTAGATCAAATTGTCCCCAAATTTCACTTTATTTAATATCCCAGCTGCCCCTTTCCAACTCTTCAACCTGCTGACCACCCCATAGGAGCCAGCTGGGGAAGAGAGAAAGCCTTCTTTCTGTCCCCTGACTCCTGTCTCCAACTGATGTGGCCTGGGCTCAGGGAACTATCTCAAGCCACCTCTGGCCTGGCCACTTCCCAGCCAGGGCAGGGCCCTGAACTGTGCCCCAGACCTGCCTCTCCTCTGGAGGTCTGTCCTCCAGGACAACCACCCTGCTGGGGGCAATCAACCACTGTCTCTGCCCAGGTGAGGCATCAAGTGGAGAATGTCCCCTGACCGCCTAACAGAATTCAGAGCAGGGGGCAAGTCAGCTGAAGTCAGGCAAACATCTTAATTGGTGACATCTAATGATATCACTAAGCTAGCATTTGCTTACATTGTTAAATCTTCCATCTCAAATAAACTTTATAAAATGATTCAGGCAAAACTCCTGACCTTCCTCAACCTCAGGAGCATGACCTCATTCTGATTGGGAAGATTCTTTCCCCATTTTCACAAACATGAGTTCAGGCAATGACTGGTTTGGGTTTTACTTGGCTGTTTAAAAATGTATACAACTCAACAGCAAGTAAACAAAACTTTGTAAATGGATTTAAGTGCCTCTTGCCTGTCAAGATTCATCTTCTGATTCAACAGTGCATAACTTGAAATCCTTCTGAGTGGATCCCATTTAAACATTGAATAAAAAGGGGACTTAATGAGGTTATTTTTTCCCACTCTTGTCAAAGGCCTACAGATAATCACAGATAATATTTTGGGTTACTAATAAAACTCTCAGTTGGAAGTAGGTATGAAAGTGCAGTATCTTGACAAAGAAGATTAGAAAAATAGGGCTGATCTCCGTCAAGCACCAGGATGTTAAGGAAGCGGGCCCTTTGCAGGCGTCCTTACTCAGGGCCCCTCCTGAGACCTGTGTCCCGCAGGCCGCAGCCTCTTGCAGCTGAGTCATCCTTCTGATGTCGGGCACCAGGCAGGGGATGCGTGGGAGGAAACGCAAGCAGTGACCTGTGAGCATCTCTGGGGATCATTCTTGCCCAAAGTCGGGGAACAAAATCGGGGTGTTGCCAGCTCGCTGTCTTTACTGTTCCACAGGCATGTCCTTGGGACCTTGGGGGACAACCCCAAAGCTTCCTTCCTGAGGTGACAGTGTTGAGAGGAATCTCTTCTGACAAGGTGACTATGTGACGTCGGTTGGGTCTCTGGGGACATCCACAGTGTCTGTTTCCCAGGCGGGCGGTGGTGGGTGGTGACTGCATTTTGCATAGGTCAGTTACACCCGTAGCTGTCTATTCTGACCTAGAATCTTTGCTATGTAATCCTCAAAACCCACAGTCAGTGAAGGTGCAAAAGGAACAAGCTACCCATCTAGAGTTTCTCAACATGAATGGGCACAAGAACATCTCAGGAGCTTGTTCAACATGTGTACATCTGGACAGAGGTTCTGATTCAGAGGGTCCAGCCCTGGGATCAGCATGATTAGCAAAAGCACCAGGTGACCCTGAGGAGGGAGGTCTTCTCACTAAGTCTGCTCCCCTGACAGGCAGGCCTGGAGGATCAAGCTTTGAAAACTTGAATTTTCTGATTCTGAGGTATGGAGCCAGTCACCTCAGGTAGTGCCCATTTGGCAAGAGCCCAAGCAGTTAGAAGTCAAGTGAATGGCTTTGCAGGGTCCTAAGAGGGCAGGGACCACTGGCTGCCTCTCAGATGGGTGGGTCGCCTCCCCAGTCCAATGATGGCAACTTTACTTTCCCCAAAATTTTACTTTTAAAAATTAAAGACCTACAGAAAAGTAGGAAGAATAGAACAAAAACAGTACATTAAACGGCTGTAACCTGTATATATACAGGTGTTCTTCACATTCAAATAACCAATACAATTTTTATACATATCACACATATATATACACACACAGACACATATATACACACACATATATATACGCATATATCTTTCATTATATACATGTCTTATATGTGTCCATACATATATGTACACTTTTTAAAATAACATATATTTATCTCACTGTTTCATTTATAATAGCTTTATGGAAACATAACTCACAAACCACGAAATTCACCCATTTAAAGTGTACAGTTCAGTAGTTTTTGTATACTCAGAGTTGTGCAGCCATCCATACAATCTAATTTTAGAACATTTCATCACCCCAGAAAGAAACCCTGTACTCATCAGCAGTTATCCCCATTCCCTGCAGGGAGAACGTAGCAGGAGTGGACCCGCCTGCCTCCTGCTTCCGAGTCCAGACTTGCCCCACAAGGGGCTGACTCTTCCATACTTCCAGAGAGTGTCACCCGGCCCCACAGAAAGCCATCCCAAGCCCCACGGGGTGATCTTCCATCCAAATCCAGAGTGGAGTTCTACTGTGCATAAAGCTCAGCATGTGGGGAGTAGGGGCCACTCAGGCCTGAGGCTCCAAATGGGCCCCAGCAAGCTCAGGAGCTCAGCAAGCCTGCCAGTCGAGGCGCTCCCAGCTGTGTGGTCCAGGGTTCAGATTTTTCACTCTATCCACTGCCTCCCTCAGAGCCAGCCCTATCCAACAGCAAGGGCTGACTGGGACACTTGTGAGTTTCTGACCTCTGGAGAAGTAAAAGCAAAGGTGAGTAAACCACATCACAGGGACACAGCGGGAGAGGGTCAAGCGTAGCATGAGACCTAGACAAGATGACCTGTAAAGTCCTTGAGGCCCGAGGATCCATTTAATGAGAGCTGAAAAAAGATGGGGCCAAGAGGCATTGAGAATGAACTACCACCCAGGTCTGCCCAGGACTGAGAGATCTCCTGGGATGTGGGACTTTCAGCACTGACACCTGGAAAGTCCTGGGCAAACCGGGATGATCTGGTCAGGGAGGTGTGTCCTAAGTGTCTCTGGTGTAAATGCGGTTTCCTTCCACCACATGGAAGGCTGCCCACACTAACTAAGACAGAGACCAGTGTCAAGTGGCCTGAGTTTAAACCCTGGCCCCCAAGCCTGCTCCTTCCTCATCTGTAAAGTGGAGTTAATAATAGTGCTGGCCCCTGTGCTGTCATAAGGCGAGAATCACTTGACACGATGCTTCTAGATCACTAGAGAGCATGCCAGGGACGTAATCAACTCTCAGTAACTGCTGGCCAGGTTTGGCCATGTGCCCTGTGCTGACTACACAATGGCTGCCCAGTGAATGCAGGAGGATGCCTATGAATGTATAGAAGCTTGCTTAGTAGTCTCTGATACCCCCAGAAAACTCTATGTCCTGACTGTTGCAGGCATGTTTATTGTGTCTCCAGAGCTGCCTGACCCGCATCTGGACTGGAGGGAACGCCTTATGCCCTTGAAGCTCTATTTGGCTTCAGACACCAGGTAAAATAGCGTCATTGACCAACCTAGCTTGCTGAGGGGATGACCCTGTGTTTTTTTACCCAGCACTGTGAACACGTCTTCCAGGGCTATGTTTGAGCTTCAGAGGGTGGACAGACACCCATGGCTTAGGTAGACTGGGAAGTGCCTCGTTTTCTGAATCTCTTGGTGCCTCATGGGTTATAGCAGTAAAGCTGCACTTGCCTTTGACTAGAGCCCCCAGAAGGCACACCCTCACTGCAGTATATTCTAAGGACAAAAAGAACAGCAAGCAGATATCACAGGTTTGTGGTTGGTAGTGGTAATAATGTAGTAAGTCTGAGACTATTGGATGTACATTATGGGATGGAGCAAATGAACAAACATAGTGACAATTTAGAACCAGGGTTCTCACTGTGGAAGAAAGGGAGGATCAAATTTGGGTTGGTAGAAGGTGAGGAAGAGCCTGTGGCATTGACTTTGCATTGGAGGTATCAGGATGAATGCATGAGTTAATATATCCAGTCCCATCCATGGCCTAGCAGCAATGATATCATAGTCGTGATGAGATCTATAGCAGATGCCCAGTGAGGAGCAGGGCGGGCAAGATACACTGTGTCTGAGATGATAGAGAAGACTGGCCCCCCTGCAGCTTTCTGCTGGTTCCAGCATGTGAGAGAGCTGGCTGCACTTGGTTTCCTGTCCTTGGAGTTGTGGTACCTTAACAGGACTGTCCCTGGTCTCCTTTACCTCTTTTTACTTGAACTTGTGGTTCCCATCCCTCGCAATCTAACTGCCTCTCCTGGAATTCTCTGCAAATCTCATTTTGCTGAATCAGGCACACCTTTTTGCCCCAGAACAGCACCAGAAGTCCTGCTGGATGGAAGCCATGAGCCAAAGAGGTGAGGGATGGGAGCAGGGGTCGGGGAGGGCCAGAACAGATGCTGCAGGTTGAGCTCAAGGCCTTGGAGTCCAGGTGTGTGATCTCTGGAAAAGCTGGCAAAACCCCAGAGATGGTCTCTCTGAGAAGTTGGACCTCAGCTCCCTTTCATTGGAAGAGGCATCTCTGCCCTACCCCCTCTTGGGCTGCTGCCAATGAAGGCCTGGGTCCCTGGGGCACTGGGGGGAGGAGCTACAGATGGGCAGAGCCCAGATGTGTATATCAAAACGTGCATGCCAAAAGGTGCCCCAGACCCAGCCCAGAGCCTGTCCTGGGTTCAAAAGACCCAGGCTTAACCCAGGGGGAGGTTCCAGTTGCAGCAAGAAGATGCCACACAGAGATGCCTGCAGAGGGCGGAGGAAGTGGAAGAGGTGGGGCTGGTAAGGCAACACGCTTCAATTGTCCCTTCCGATCCTAGGCCCACATGTCCCAGTACCTTCCCCCCATCCAGAGACTCTTTAATAACAACAATGATGATAATGATGGTGATGTGCTGATGATGGTAGTGGTAGTGAGGATGAGGATGGTGATGTGATGATGATGGTAGTGGTAGTGAGGATGATGATGGTGATGTGATGATGGTGATGTGATGATGATGGTGGTGGTGTAATGATGATGGTAGTGACAGTGAGGATGATGGTGGTGATGTGATGATGATGGTGGTGATGTAATGATGATGGTAGTGATAGTGATGTGATGATGGTGATGTGATGATGATGATGGTGATGTGATGATGATGGTGGTGATGTGATGTTGATGGTGGTGATGTGATGATGATGGTGGTGATGTAATGATGGTGATGTGATGATGATGGTGGTGATGTGATGATGATGGTGGTGATGTAATGATGATGGTAGTGATAGTGATGTGATGATGGTGATGTGATGACGATGATGGTGATGTGATGATGATGGTGGTGATGTGATGATGGTAGTGGTAGTGAGGATGATGGTGGTGATGTGATGATGATGGTGGTGATGTAATGATGGTGATATGATGATGATGGTGGTGATGTAATGATGATGGTAGTGATAGTGAGGATGATGATGATGATGTGATGACGATGATGGTGATGTGATGACGATAGTGGTGATGTGATGATGATGGTGATGATGTGATGATGATGGTGATGATGTGATGATGATGGTGATGATGTGATGATGGTGATGTGATGATGATGGTGATGATGTGATGATGATGGTGATGATGTGATGATGGTGATGTGATGATGATGGTGGTGATGTGATCATGATGGTAGTGGTAGTGAGGATGATGATGGTGATGATGTGATAATTTCAGTTCGTTGAGCACTTAGTCTGCAGCAGGCACCACACAAGTCCATTTTTATGCATTGTCTCATTTGATCCTCACAACACCACTGTGTGGCAGGTAGTTTGATTATCTCTATTTTACAGAGAAGAAAACAGAGTCTTACAAAATTTAAACAATGTGCCCAAGGTAATACAGCTAGTAATGGGTGGAATGGAGACTTGAATCAGGCAGCCTGACTCACCTGCCTCTGTTGTTTTAGTCTATGTGGTTCTCCAGGCATGAAATGTCTACTGAAACATTATTGAATTTTAAAAATCCAGTTTAAAAGTGGGGCTAATGTATTGGTCTTCTACTGATGCTACAATAAATTACCACAAATTTAGTGGCTTACATAGTACAAATTAATTTTCTTTCAATTCTGGAGGTCAGAAGTCCAACACGGATCTTACTGGGCTAAAATCAGGCATCAGCAGGGCTGTATTCTTTCTGGAGGCTCTAGGGGAGAATCTGTTTCCTCACCTTTTCCAGCTTCCAGAGGCCGCCTGCCCTCCCTATTCATGACCCTCTTCCTCCATCTTCAAGGCCAGCAATGGCAGGTGGCGTCCTTCCCCAGCTGCCACCTTTTAGTGCTCTCTCTTCTGCCTCCCTCTTCCATTTATAAGGACCCTTGTGATTACATTGGGTCCTCCTGGCTAGTCCAGGAGAATCTTGTCATCGCAGAGTCAGCTGATTAGCAACCTTAATTCCATGTGCAACCTTCATTCCCCTTTGCCATGCAACATAACATATTCACAGGTTCCAGAGAGTAAGGCGTGCACGTCTTTGGGAGGCCATTATTCTGCCTACCACACGTAATAGCTTTAGGAAAGACAAACTTCAGTTTGACTGTTGACTTGGGTACTTTGCTTCACCTCTCGGAACCTCCTTTTCTTCGTCTGCAAGCTGGATGGTGACATCTGATTTGTAGAGGTGTTATGAGAATTGAATGGAGTCCTGTATGAGAAGCCCTGCCACCAGGCTCTGGGGGCATCACTGGTTCCCCAGATATGAGTTGCCTTTGCTCCTCCCTGGGTTCCCAGTTGACCCCTTATCTCCTCCTCCCCCCATCTCCTCCTTGCAGATCGCATCTATTCCTTTCACCTTTGGCATTCAGCCATGTCTCATTATCCTGCCAACATGCTAAGGATTTCTTGAAGGATCCTGCAGCCCATCACACCTGTGTCCCTCTGGCACCTGGCTGGTGCCTGACACAAAGTCCTCAAAGCAAGCTGTCAGGAGCCCTGGAACTTGGGGTGGGAAACCTGGGCAGGACATACTCATCTTTTAAATTCAGATGAGCTCTCTCTTTGTCACCATCCCTGTCTCTCTCTGTATCTCTGTCTCTCTTTTGATTTACCCATGACTGTTCCTTGTTGAACACAAGAGACATACAGAGTAAATGTATTGAAAAAGGCTGCACTTGATCCTTCTTCAGACCCAATGAATTTCATAGATGGTTTTTTAGGAATTTTCTTCTGGTGCTGCTATAAGCCAGAAAGGCTTTTTGAAGGACAAACTATCGTAATCACCTCTCATAAATTGAATGAGTGTGTGTGACTTTTCACGGGAGGGAAAATGAACCCATTTTTGACCTTGAAATCATGCCAATTTTACAGCTGAAATATTTGACCGGAGCGGATGGCAGAGGGGACAATGGGTGTTGGAGATGGAGAGAGGGAAAGAAAGGATGACTTTTGTGTCTTGGGGAACGTTTTTGACTACGTTCAAGGGAAAAGTGAAAGACGATATCTTCTTTATCAAACTTCCAAAGATATGATTTTCTTGTCAGTTTCCCCAGCAGTGGAAATCTTTTTCACAGCCTGAAATTGGAGGTTGCCTTGAAGTCATGGCTGAGAGGCAAGTTGCAGAAGATTGCCGCATTTTTGTTACAAGGTGCTGGATTTTTTTCAGAGAAGTTAAGTTTACTGCTACTTTGTACTTTCTTGAATTCCCTTCATTACATGTACCTTTCTCTTTTGGATTTAAGAGTTAAAAAAAGTTCAGCAAGGTCCCAGTTAGACGTTTAAAGGTCTCCACTTAGATTTACCTTGGTGACTTACCAAGTGGGGAAGCCAATCCTTCTGCTGACAGATATTTTTTGAGCACATTCTCTATGCCAGGGACTACACAAGGTTTGGAGAATGTAGAACTTCAGAAGACATGATGCCTGCTGATGAGAATTAAGAGCATTTCTACACCTTCCTGTTATGTGAGCCTCCTCCATAGAAAGCTGAGCTGCATCACTCTTGCCTTCCTGTTCCCTTTAAGCCAAGCACCAGCTGTGTCCATTCTACCTTCAATTCATCCACTCCCCTCTCCAGCCCCTGCCTCCACCTTGCTTCAGGTCCCGGTCATCTCTGCCTCCCAAATGCCCTCCTCAACTCCAGTTCCTTTCCTTCTCAATCCCCCGCCTGTTCTGCAGTCAAATTTATCTTTTGAAGCGAAGCTAATCATATCACCCTCCTGCTTGAAACCTTCCAACTTTCGCAACTCCTTCAAGACCTTATCCAGACCTGTTCTCGTGGTTCTCAGGACCCCTAACGGTCTGGTTCCTGCATAACTACAGCTAATCCTGAAGCCTTTACAATGACAGGCCCCGTGCTAAGTGCCTTCCATGTCACCACACATCTCACATCTCACAAGTGTATGAGGTAGGTGCTGCCATATCTTCACTTCCAAGAGGAGAAAATTGAGGAAGAGAAAAAGTAAATAGTTATCTGAGGCCACCCAGATGCTAAGTGGCAGGGCCAGGACTCAGACTCGACAGTCCAGCTGGCTCATGACCGCTCCATGAATCCGCCTACTTGGCACACCAGACTCAACTCTCTCCAACCTCCTGGTACCCTGTGTCCATGTTCCAGCCACATGAACTGCACTCCCCACTGATACAGCCCATCCCATGCCCCCGGACAGATTCACCTCGGTCTCTGACATCACTCTTTCTGGGAAGCTTTCCTGGACAACTCCCGATTCCTAGCCCCCACTGGATAACATTCCCTGCAACACCCTGTGCTCACGGACTGACAGATGCCTATGGATCTGTCTCTCTACTAGACTAAGTTCCTTGGGAGCAAGCAGCCTCTCTTAATTCACTATTCAATCTCCAGTCCCAGCTCAGCACCTGGCTCAAAGTAGGGTTCAATAAAGAATGACCAAATGGACGATTGAATGACAAAGTCATCTTCCAGCAGACCTCACCTGTTCTTTCTCTGAATACCCTGAGATAGAGGAGAATGATACACCAGGTTTCAAGTTTACATGCGTAAATTTTCACCTGCAGGACTTCCAGCTTCCGTACAGGATGAAAAGAGCTGGAAAAAGCATTGCTCCCACCCCTAGGCGTTAGGAGGTCTGCAGGGTCACACATTTTCCTGAACCCATCAGAGAGCCCAGGTCACGGGGCAACCAACTAACCAGACATCTGAGGAAAGACTGGTACCTCCACCTACAGACAGCTCTCTGAGGACTTGTGTCACTGGACACCACTGAGGAGAATTCAGCTAAAATGTTAATAAGTTGCTAAAGGCTAGGTAGGCAAATAAGAGATTAAAGATGCCCAGGGTGGGGCGGGGGGGAGCACAGATACAAGGGGGATTTGTACCCACGTCAGGTGCTCTTCACGGACCTCCTCGGCTGCTCACACAAAAGACTAGGGGCCAGAGACCTTCAAAAGTCTCCCTAGGGCTTCCCTGGTGGCGCAGTGGTTGAGAGTCTGCCTGCCGATGCAGGGGACACGGGTTCGTGCCCCGGTCCAGGAGGATCCCGCATGCCGCGGAGCGACTGGGCCCGTGAGCCATGGCCGCTGAGGCTGCGCGTCCGGAGCCTGTGCTCCACAACGGGAGAGGCCACAACAGTGAGAGGCCCGCTTACCGCCAAACAAAACAAAACAAAACAAAAACAAACAAAAGTCTCCCTGGTGGGGCCCCCTCAGGAAAGGAACAGCAGGAGGAGGGGCAGAAATACCATTCTGCTCCAAGGCTCTCCTATGGAACAAAAGCCTAAAACCCTGGAAAACTAGGTGGTAGTTTCTTCCAGAGTTAAACATACACTCACCCTATGACTCAGCATTCCCACTCCTAGCTATTTACCTAATGCTTTGAAACTCAGGTTTACAAAAAACCTATATACTAATGCTTAGAGGAATTTTCTTAGTAATCGTCAAAAAACTGAAAACAATCCACACGTCCTTCAACTGGTGGATGGATAGTCAATGGATATGGTCCCTCCCTACCTGCAATAAAAACAATGTGCCACTGAGAAGTGAAACTTATGTGAACTCATAAGCATTACGCTGACTCAAAAGGCTACATACTGCCTGATTCTTTTTATATGATATTCTAGAAAGGCAAAACTGTAGAGACGGAAGACAGATCAGTGGTTGCCAGGGACAAGGGGTGGGGGAGAGCATTAGCTATAAAGGGATACAAGGAAATTGGGGGGGGGATTGACGAAACTGTTCTGTATCCTGGTTGTGATGGTGGTTACACAACTGCATGCATTTGTCAAAATTGGCAGAAATGAACATGAAAGCGGGGTGGGGGGAATTGTACTGTATTTAAATTATACCTTAAATAAAATGAAAAAGAAAAAAGAATGCACAGAACAGCAGGGGAAATTTTTTCACCAGCCCGTACATATGGAGCACCAGCTCATCTGCCTGAGGGCTCATAATGATTAGACTCTAGCCACCTCTCCTGAAACTGCAGCGTTCTGGCCCTCATTAAACCAATATTCCCCAGACTGGGGTTCCATAGAACACCAGTCTGGGAGATTTAATAAAGTGCTAAGACAACTGGTTTCAATAACCCCCCTGAGAGATTCAGGACATCGCCTGGCCATATTCAACCTCAGGATGTTTTCTAGTAAAGAAAACATCTTTAACTTTTTATACTAATTTGGGAACAGGACCCCCAGGGCAAGCTCTGGTCTTCCCCTCCCCCAATGATATGGCCTGTTGGTGTCCTATGGAACTGTTTGATAAAACACGATTTGGAAAAATTCCATATGTCGCTTCAATAATTTCCTCTTTAACATTGGGTAGTCAGGAATCTCAGGAACACAATCAATTCTAAATTACAATAATCTTAGGTTCTGATGAATTTGCCTTTTTCTTTTAATCTCTATAAGTTGTTCCCACAGATTTAATGCTCTTCCTATCACCTCTGTTTTATATGTCACTGATGTCATTGTATCAGATTCTTTTTGGATGTAGGAGGTAGGATAGAACTCATAAATTTTTGATAAAAATTACTATCAGCAGAGACAGCTATACAGCAATGTGCAGAGCAGACGGAGAAACCAATATAATTCAAATAATCATTTGGGAGATGACGCTGTTGATTAGTTTATGACTAATCATAATTGCTTGAGGTATCAGTATGTGCTTGACACTGGGTTATGAATTAATGGCATGAAGTTGAAGAAGATGTGGCCTCTGGTATCAGGTTCGCAATTTAATAGGAAAGAGAGATGAGCGAACAAATGACTCTAGGATTCAAGGTAGTAAGCTCAGTGCTAGAGTGTAAGAGCTTGAGATAGAGCAGGGGTGCACATCCATCTGGGGGATCAGCTCCATTTGGGGTGGGGCTTCAAGAACTGAACACTTCCATGTGGCTCTGAAAAGACATGTTGCTCCTGGGAAGACAGACAGGAAGGGGAAGTCCATTTGAGACCTCGTACAGAGCATGCACCAGCTCCTGTCTTTTTTTTTTTTTTTTTTTTTTTTTTTGCGGTACGCGGGCCTCTCACTGCTGTAGCCTCTCCCGTTGCGGAGCACAGGCTCTGGATGCGCAGATTCAGCGGCCATGGCTCACGGGCCCAGCCGCTCCGCGGCGTGTGGGATCCTCCCGGATCAGGACATGAACCCATGTCCCCTGCATCGGCAGGAGAACTCTCAACCACTGCGCCACCAGGGAAGCCCAACTCCTGTCTTGATTCAATCAAATTTTTGCCCGGTCCCTGTTAGTGCAACTGAATCTCCCATGAACTAATTAGAGGCACCTCCCACCACCCACCCAGTCACCCAGACTACAAACCCCTGGGTCAGATCACCTCATCCCGTCTGTTCTTCCTCCCAAATATTTCCTCTGTTCTGTCCCCTTCTTTGCATCTCCCTTTTCTTGATTCAAGACTCTTACCACTCATCCCATATTCTAGCTTTTTTTGCTGATCTCTTTCTTCTGATGCCGGCCCCCACCCCCTTCAATCCATCTCCAATACACAGTCAGTGATCTACCTGAGAGGCCGAACCAATCACATCACTGCCTACTTAGAATTCTTCAGGGGTTTTCCACTGCTGCAGGGAAAAATCTAACCTCCTTTTTGAGCCATATATGACCCATCATGAGTTTTACGATTCCCATTAATCATGAAACAATAACACATTAAACATTGTACTCTAACTTAAAACCTACGTCATTCATTAAGCGAGAATTTCATGGCATGCCAAGAGCTTTTCTTTGAGACCAAGTCTTTTGTCTGGAGTTTACAGTCTTCTTTTTTTTTTTTTTTTTTTTAGTTAATTAATTTATTTTTGGCTGTGTTGGGTCTTCCCTTCTGTGCGAGGGCCTTCCCCAACTGCGGTAAGCGGGGGCCACTCTTCATCGCCGTGCGCGGGCCTCTCACCATCACGGCCTGTCTTGTTGCGGAGCACAGGCTCCAGACGTGCAGGCTCAGTAGTTGTGGCTCACGGGCCCAGTTGCTCCGCGGCACGTGGGATCCTCCCAGACCAGGGCTTGAACCCGTGTCCCCTGCATTAGCAGGCAGATTCTCAACCACTGCACCACCAGGGAAGCTCCCCAGTCTTCTTTCTTACGTAAACCCCACCCCAAACACATCCCCTATAATTTCCAATTTTGATTCCGTTAAAATAAGGGAGAACTTAAAGTCTTATGAGTGCAGGTATTTTTAGATTTATACAATTTTCCTCAATATTTTAAAGTCATCTCGCCCATGCCTAATTCAATTGCAGTTATTTTTAGTGACTTCCCTTTACAGGAAGAGCCTTTCCAAAGAATTAAAATTAGTTTTCGTGGAAACCACTCTCCTTCAGCACGCTTATTTCATTGGTCTTTGTAAACCGTTTCATTACAATGACACGCACAGCTGACCCAGGGAGGCATTCCCCTGAACCAGGGAGCAGAGAGGCTGGTCTATGAGATAGTGAACCCCAGCCCCAGCATGGCGGGCGGTGGGAGGCTGGGAGCACAGCTCAAGAAGACAGCACACCGAGGAGGAGAGCTGTTCCTTGGGAATTCTCAGATGCAATAAGTGCTCTTTTAACTGACTTCTGCTTGACTCACCAACACTCCCCTTTCTTTTTATAAAACTTTCCACCCGATACCACCCCAAGCCAACGCTCTTCTCCAGGGCAGCCTTTGGATGAAGCCACCAACTGTCATTCCAGACCCAAGAACTAAGCTGCTGCTTATTTGAGAAATTGCTTTCCACGTTCACTTCTAGATTTCTGTCTCTTCTCGTGCAATCCAAATGTTCAGATTACGATTTACCAGTCACACATTTTAAAAATCTCAGCCAAGAGCAGAGGGACTGGGCAGTGCAGCAACACTTGATTGAATTGCTGTATGGGGAGCCAGATGAATGAATATACAAAACAGAAAGAGACTCACAGATACAGAAAATAAACTTGGGGTTACCAAAGGCAAGAGAGGACGCGGGAGGGACAAATTAGGGGTATGGGATTAACAGATATCATCTACTATATATAAAATAGATAAGCAACAAGGATATACTGTATAGCACAGGGAATTATACCCATTATCTTGTAATAACCTATAATGGAATATAATCTGCAAAAATACTGAATCTCTATGCTGTACACCTGAAACGAACACAATATTGTAAATCAACTATACGTCAGCTGAAAAGAAGGCACTTTATTCTCCTGCTTGCCCTGGCCTTTCTTGGGATAAGGGCTGTTTGGCCCCCAGGATCTAAACGAGTCATTGCACTTTTAAGTGTTCTGACACTTCAGAGGTGGCTTCTAGGATGATGGTGAAGACTGGAAGACTGCCGCTTAGCTTGTTGTTTTTCTAGAATCCTCTTCAAAGCTAATTCCTTGCCTTGGTAAGTGTTGAGATGCCTCCCTCTTATCCTCCCCTCCCACACCCCATACTTTCACATATCACATAACTTTGGCTTATATAGCATTTCTTTCCAAAATTAAAATGTTCCCAGGATGTGGAAGTAAAAGAGAAAAAAAGGGAGGGCAGGGGAGGTGGGAGGGGGAGAGGAAGAATAAACAAGAGGGGAAGGAAAGCAGGGAGGAAATTTGCAAATTGTGTAGCTTCCCCCAAGCCCAGCCCATTTTGCTTTTCTGTAAAGATTTTTCTTTTTTTTTTTTTTTTTTTTTTTTTTTTTTTTGCGGTACGCGGGCCTCTCACTGTTGTGGCCTCCCCCGTTGCGGAGCACAGGCTCCGGACGCGCAGGCCCAGCGGCCATGGCTCACGGGCCCAGCCGCTCCGCGGCATATGGGATCCTCCCAGACCGGGGCACGAACCCGTATCCCCTGCATCGGCAGGCGGACTCTTAACCACTGCGCCACCAGGGAGGCCCTGTAAAGATTTTTCTAAACATCAGTCTCGCATTAGCTCATTCTCAGTAGCGAGTGCTCTAGCAACATAGTAGTATTAGAATTGGATTTGGGCAATGGACATTCCCTGAAGCAATTTGCGCATATTAGCTTCAAAGTTTCAGAAGCTGGAGTTGCTTAGAAGCAGAGAAACTGGCTCCCTGGCTTCTGGTGAGTGAGGAGCACAAACGACAGAATCCAGGGCTGCCCGGTGCCCACGGCCCGGAATCTCCCTGCAGCCCTAGCTCACAGGGCAGCGGGGAAGGAAGAACTGGTTTTATCAGCTTCGATCTTCACTATGGCTGATTGTCCCTTGCAGATTCTCCTGAGGTCAAAGCAGCCTATCACCGTGGCTTACAAATGTACTGGGTCTTAGAACCCCCCGGGTTAGATCCCATCCCAAACCTACTAAACCAGAACTGAGGAGAGAAAAGCGTTTGTGTTCTTAACAGGTTGAATGCAACGGTTTTCGAAGGCCTTCCTCAGACTCATTTGTGCTAGCTCCTCATTGCTCAGACCGGGAGACTGAGGATATTCTTTCTTCTGGCAAGCTCCCTGCAGCTTCCAATGGCTTCTGGAAAAGGGACATTCTGACATCTGACCCTGAGCCCAGCGACGGTGCTGAAGGCTGCTCAGGGGCAGATGGCATGTAGGGGAAGCTTTCCTTCCTCAGAAACCCTCTCTCCATGGGCACAGGGACTCTTTTAATCCCTCAAGGGCTAATGAAACATCCCTGCCTGCTCACAACTGAACCTTCCATGCTAGGAGATACCAAGTCTGCTGTGAGGAATTTTAATAGGTAGATGATTGGATCAATCAATAGATAGACTAGATAGATAGATAGATAGATAGATAGATAGATCATTTCATGATAGAACATCTGGTCTAGGCAATTCTGGGTCACCTCCAAAGAGCTGTGGGTCCTGAGCGATCTCTTGGCCTCTCCAAGCCTCACGTTGGCTATCTGTGAAGTGAACGAGTGGAGTTAATGCTGGCATCCTGTGCCCCTCTGCCTGAGAGTGTTCTGGACAGTCGGATGGGAGGGAGATCACTCTAAGCGGCCCGCATCCCGTCCTCATCGTGGAGCTGGTGCAGATACAAAGAAGCGATGCAGGAATAAATTCCACGTGCCGTGGAGGATGGAGTCAGAATGGAACGTGAGGAGGAAAGAATTTCCTTTAAAGAAAGTAGGTAGAATAGAGCTGGCTTCTCCTTAAGGGAGACACGTCAAGCCTGGAGGTTCGAGGTGGTTTTAAGTGAAGTGGGTGCAGCAGGTGGCTTCTGATTGAGGTCACCACTTCCTGAGAAAGACAACCCTGGGGGTGAGGTGGGGAGAAGGTGGGTGACTCAGATTTCCCTGAACCCTTTTCCCATTACTTTGTAGCTCTGCTCTTGGGACAAATGTGACAAACAGGTTATTTGAGGGGAGGGGTTCTGTCCCTTGGGGGAAGGATAGATGGATGCTGAGAGAGGAGAAATTCTCCGAGTAGCATCTTCTCCATCAGGAAGCCTAGGCCTTCCAATATGATTGCACTGGTTTCTAGCTTCCTTGAGAACAACCTTTTCAAAATGAGCGCTGGACAGAAAGACTGCAGCTGGAGAAGACTCACCCCTACAGGGAGTTCCCAGGTCTGAACATGGGGCCGGAAGAGCTCCATGGCTTCCAGGCACTTTTTTCCTAGGGAAATGGCATCCTTCAGTATCCAGCAGTGACAGAGCCAGGTAGGGAAGTGGGGGTGATGGATGAATATGAGGCTTGGAGGATGGCCCCGTGTAGGAATCTGGAGACCATCTTCCCACAGGTCCAGCTTTGCAAGCTCATTCTAGGATCTTGAGCAAGACACTGCCCCTCTGTAGACTGTTTTCCTATCTGGAAAAAAAGGGGTGATGGAGATCTCCTAGGGGACTTCTCTCTCAGATCATCCAAACCTAGGGATCAGGGAAATACTCTAATACCAGGAAACTGAATTAGCACTGTGTTTCACCTATGTCATGGGAAACTGAGTCTCTACTTTGTAACAGTTATGTCATCGTATGAGTGATGTAACTGGGAGGACAGGGAAGCACTGGGTGCCTCCATTTTACAAATGATGACACTCTCCTAATTTACTGTGTCACTCCAGTAGCAATGTGCACACCTAGCACCCAGATCTTGGTTTCTAATACCCTTCTCCAATGAAATGAACCAGGGCTCCTTGAAGAACTGACTGATTCTAGGACTAGGGAAGGAAATATGCAAGATAAGCTTACAGCATCTTGTACCAGAAAGTAAGGACACACACACACACACACACACACACAGACACACATGCAAAGATGGGGGTATGTCAAAGAGACACAGGAGCCAACTGAAAGAGCTCCCAATTTGAACAACAAAATAAATACGGTAATGTCAGATTATAACCCAAAATATAAAATAAATATCTATGAGTCCATACTGATAACTAAATGAATGAATAAACAAATAAATATGAGGGAAGAGACAAATATCCTACGCAGAAGAATTCCAAAGAATTGATGTGGGCTTCATGCAGTGACTTTCTTTCAAAGAGTAGAGTATGAAAAGGAAGTAAAACAAAACAAACAAAAAAGAGTAACATTACAGTGGAAAAATCTTACAGACACTACATGAGGCAGATGATCAAGATTAACATCAGTTGTGATAAGTCACAGTGATAGTATGTACCCTTGATGTAATGTGATGAAAATAACACTTACCTCTGTGGTTTTCC
Organism: Mesoplodon densirostris; assembly: GCF_025265405.1. Classification (NCBI taxonomy): domain Eukaryota; kingdom Metazoa; phylum Chordata; class Mammalia; order Artiodactyla; family Ziphiidae; genus Mesoplodon; species Mesoplodon densirostris. The sequence continues at coordinate 8,832,984 of NC_082661.1, forward strand.
TCCCCAAAACCCACAGCACCAGTCTAGTAGTGAGAAAAATATCAGACAAATTCCAATAGAGGACATTCTACAAAACACCTGCCTAGTACTCCTCAAAACTGTCAAGGTCATTAAGAAAAAGGAGAGTCTAAGAAATTGTCAGAACCAAGAGAAGCCCCAGGAGACATGACAGCAATATAATGTGGTATCCTGGATAGGATCCTGGAACCGAAGAAAAAGGACATTATGTAAAAACTAAGGAAACCTGAATAAAAGACACACTTTAGTTAAAAATGCTGGTTCATTACATGTGACAAATGTACCACAATAAGGTAAGGTGTTAATAACAGGGGAAGCAGGGTTTAGGGTGTGTGTAAACGCTGTACCATGAAAGGAGAGGGGTAGAGTCCAATCATACATCCTTGGCGTGACTTTGACATGTGCTATAGGAGCTGTGTTCACTTATTCCTCTCAGGGTTTTGGTAATTAATCATGCATAATGAATAGATTTAAAATTAGTCCAGGCATTTTGGTAACAGCTGGTCCCCCCAGCCCCCCAGAATCCACAATATACAATTTATTTTGACAGGCCGTTCCTGGAAGCACTGATAGGGAGACACAAAAGATCTGCCTGCACTTGGAAAATGGGCCTCTGGATCCCCAGCGGAGGGTGTGTCCGGAGGAGCTGGGAACCTGGGTCTACACTCCCGTTCCCGCCATCAAAGCCCTGGCCGGATCCCATTACTTCCCACTGATGGGGCTGTGTCTGGCCGCCTCTGCTAGAGCAAAGGAAATACATGTGGATGTCAACCAATGCCAGCAGGTGAGGGATGACTGGCTCTGCCCTCTGCCGAAGGACACAGCAGGCTCCTCCTCCTGCAGGTTGCAGGTGCCCCTCCAGGCAGAAGGGCTGGTGCTAAGGCTGCCACCAGGGGAGCCGGGGTGGAGGCCACAGCTGAGGGTGGAAGTGGCATGTGATAGCCCAGCTCCGAATTAGGAGTCAGAAAGGCATGGCTCTGGTGGGGGTTCTGACCTCACAAGGCTAAAGGTTGGTGAGAAATTTACCTCTTCTGTTCTAATGAAATAACACCTTATAAAGGTGTAATGTGGGGCCATGAAGAACTGTGTCCACTGGCAGAGTACCGAGGGGAGGTTCTGCCAGTGCATCCCCCCGCCTCAGCGTCCACATCTGTCTAATGGGAACACTAACCTACCCTCAATCCGTCAGTAACAGGGCTCAGGTAAGAGTAACAGAAGACCTGACAAATGTGACGTAAACAAATCAGGGGGTTCCATTTCTCACGAGACAGAGTTCCAGAGGAACTAAATTCTGCCAGCCACCCAAATGAGCATGGGAGAGGACTCTGCCCTCCAGGTGGGAGCGCAGAGGCCAACCCCTGGATCTCAGCCTGCGAGAACCCAGCCATGCCATGTTTGGACTTTGGCCTCCAGAACTGTGAGCTAATAAGTGGTGTTTTTCTAAGCTGCCACATTGTAGTAATCTGTTCCACAGCAATAGAAAACCAACACACCTGCTATGAGCGACAGGGTGATGGCCAAGAGTGCGGGCAGTCCCAGCAGAGGTGGGCAGACAGCCTCACGGAGACTCAGAACGCAGGGTAGCCTCCCAGGTGGAGTTAGCAAAGAAGAAAAGTTTTTGAGACCAGGATGTGGGCTCACGTTCGGGCCCTCCTCTGACCTCCTATGTGCTCTCGGGCCAGTAACTTCCTGTGTCTGAGGCTTAATCCCAACTCTGTAAATTAGGGATCATTGAAAGTAGCACTTTTCTAAGCATCCAATTAGATGTGGTGAGTGATGAAGCGGTGGTGGGTCCTGTTCTTGACCACTGTTGCTGTTTGGTGGGATGGGAAGCCGGCCCTGGACTTTGGGAGGTGACAGGGAGATGTCAGGCATCTGATGTCCTCAGCACTGGGCTCCTTGCCCATCCCAGGTGGGCAAGATGGTCATGCTCCTCTGAACACACACACACATGCATGTGACATTCTGTGGCTGATGCAAGTCTTTGTGTTCCAGCCACTTGTTCAGCCTCTTTATGTCTTTACAGAGCATGTTCCAGCAGACCCCAAATCTGCCCCAGGACCACTCTGACATGGAGGCTGAGACTTTCAACTCACCCTGCTCAGAGAAAGAGGCAAATACATCAGATGGGTCTCAGCTGCTGTTCATTTCCTCCACACTCTGTTTTTATTTAAAAACAAACAACCTCTCCCGGAAAGAAACCCACAGATCCACTCTTTACAAAGAATGGAAATAATGATCAGACATTTTTTAGATGATAAAGGGCAGTTTTTAGAACATTTGTGGCCCAAATCTCCCAGCATAGGGTGCGCTGTGCTCTGGAGAGGTTGGGGAAAGTGTTCAGGAGACCCTGCCCCTGTTTTTCACTTGGAGCCTGAGCTGCACAGTCACCTCAACTCCAGCTTGGGGGGCTTCTTGTTAAAATCAAACCTCCACAACCTGGTGTTGGTGGAGGGGGTGAGCCCAAAGGTTGGCAGCAGGTGGTTTGTTAGCAAAGCCCTGGCGTCTCATTTTTTTATCTTCCTTTTCTCTCCTTACCATGTTCATGCCTTCCTCTACTTCCCTGAACAAATAGAATACATTATCAAGCTGCTTTAACATTCTTGTCGGCTGATTCTATCATTTCTGAATTTCAATTTCTATGTTTTTTCTCCTGATTCTATTTTACTGTTTTTGGTCACGGATTTTATTGTATTCCTTTAAGTTGTGTTGGGCTTTGTTCTGGAACACAGGTGAGCTCCCTGGAATGCATTTGATCCTTTTCAGCACTTATTTCAAGCTTTACGAAAATGGAAGCAGACTAGCCTTCAGTCTAGGGCAAACTTTGCCCGCTACTGAAGCCCATATTTTGAAAAGTCTATTTGATGTCCAAGCATTAGGAAGTCTTCCTGGGCCTGGTGAGTGCTGGAGCTGTTCTGTTTACTCCTTCTAGATGTGCTTTCACTGGCCTCCTTTCACACGCGCACATGTCAGCATGCAGTCAGAATCCAGGGAATCCCTTTTCACCTCCTGGAGTTCTTTCTTTCTGAGCAGCTCCCTCTTCTCACAAATTATTATGTTATCTCACAAATTATAGCCCTTTTGGCTTTCATGAACTCTGTTTCCTAAGCCTTGTGAGACGACTAAGCTCTGTTTGCATTCCCCCTTCCTGTACTGTCAGCTGAAAACTTTCTCAGGTAGTAATCTAGAGCAGCCATTGGGTTGACCTGTTTGTTTCTTTTCTTTGGGGGAGATCAGTGTTTTGTGTTGCCTGCTGTTTCATGGATGTTATTCAGTTTTCTGTTTGTTTAAGGTGGGAGGGAAAATCTGGTACTGTTGCTCCATCGTGACTGGAAGTCATGTCTCTATCACTTTAAGAAGAGGATAACTGAAATCCAGTGTGGGGAAGAGTCTTATGCGAATTCACCAGAGTCAGTGACGGATATAGGTCTGAAGTCTACACCTCTCAGCCCCGAGTCCTGACTATCATGTCAACTCTCCTGCCAGCTGAATACTTCCCTAGAATACTCTTGGCTCTTCCCTTGAATATCTGGACAAAATAACGTTGTAAATTTTGGGAAACCACAAGCCCTTAACATCCTGTGCCTGTATTTTTAAGAGAGCCAAATTATTTACACTTTTCCACTATGAAACAGTGGAGTTGATTAAATGTCATAACAAAAGTATTCTCTCTCTCATGGCATGCTTCCACATGGCCCCAAACCACCAATAATCTGAGTGTCCCAAACAATCATCTTCATGGATCTCTTGCTTATACTCATAGCAACTTGATTTGTTCTGATTTTAATTCCTTGTATTCCAGAAAATAAAGGCTAGTGGGATAAAATATTTGGTACCTCTCTGCAGCCTGCAAAAGGAAGGAATTTCTTTTCAGGGTTCTTGCCCTTGAGAAATGCTGGAGTCTCGAGCCAGGAAATCTATGTAGCTACAAATGGCTGCAGGACACAAAAGGGGCTGTTGAAGTTCAAGGTCAGGTGAGAACCCAGTCTTAGAGTGTCTGGGTGCTGGGTGGTTCTAGTAATTCCTCCGCCCCATTGTTCAAGACTGGCCCAACTTTCGTATTTCTCCATACTTTGAGCCATGGTCCCGGCATGCACAGGATGAGACTTAGGTCTGGATGGGGAATCTGCGTGCTGGAATGCAGGTGCCTCAGTAGCCTCTGAAGGTGTGGCTGGTGTGGCAGAGGTAAGACACAGTCTCAAAGGTCCCCTCTGCCCTGCTGCCTGACCACGTGGGCCTCCAAAGGCCAATGCAGCCAGCTTAACACTGTGCCTCCTCTGGAGCCTTTGTGTGAATTAGATACAGGCGTTCCCTGCAGGCAGATGAATTGCAGAAGTCTCAGCTTCCTCTGAACTGAGAGACCCTGGGGAAGGCTGCGCAAGCAGATTTCTGGCTGGTGTCTAGCCCCACCTACACCCTGTGGCAAGGTACCTGTGGTCCGGGTACAACTTGTACCATCTTAAACGGCAGTCCTGAGAAGCGCTTCTTGGCTGGTTCCACCTGTTCCATCACCCACAGCCTGTGAGCTCTGCCCACCTCTGAGCAGGAGCCATCACAGGGTGCTGGGAAGGGTCCTTGGTGCCTCATCAGCTCCTCCCCCACGGAGACCAGTCGACCTTCTCCTCCTTCTCACCCTCACCATGGCCCACATCTGCCGAGAACCTGGTTGACATTCCATGTGTTTCTGTCTATTCATTCACCAGAGGCATTTTCCATAGGAGAAAATGCACATGGCCCGTGGTAATAAAAGAAATGCACATTAAAACAACAATGAGAGGTTATTTTCACCTATCATGTAATCAAGAATCTAAAAGAAAGATAATATCAAGTGTTAGCATGTATGCAGGGAAATAAGCATGCTTGTATATTGTCACGGGAGTGCAAATCAATGAGGGGTTTTTGAAGGTAACTTGATAGTATATATATCAAAACTCCACGTCTAACAATTCCACTTCTAGGACTCTATCCCAAAGAGATGATCTACTTGTCTTCAGAGATTTACGTACCAAAGATGTTCATTGCTTCATTGTTTACAATAGTGAGAAACTGGAAACAGCCTAAATGTTCATGAACAGGGGGCTGGTTCAATAAAATAAGTTACACTTATCCTATGGAATATTGTGTGGTCATTAGTAAGTGGAGTGGGCCTCCGTGCACAGCATGGAAGGGTCTCCAAGACACAGTGTTAAGTAAAGAAAGCATATCTGAAATGAGGCAGATAACAAAATCCTATTCATACAAGAAAAAGGTAGAGTGTATAAGCACATATGTGTGTGTAAATGCATGGACAATGCACCAGAAGGATGGCGTAGGCTCTGGGAGAGGAGTGGGAATGAGGGAGGGGATGAAAAAAAAAACAGGGTTAAATAGCTGATGGTGAAACAGGTGCACTAAACAATTGAGATAATTGATTTGCAGTCTGATAGAAATGAAGAAATTTCTAGATTCACACCTAAAACACAATTTTCAAAAATTGAAGAGTTAAATATAAAATTTGAATCATAGAAAAAGTAGCCAAAATTAAGTATTTACGACTTTTGCAGAGGAGTGAGTTTTCTCTAAACTTTGCGGCTCTGGAAGAAATCACAAAGGGAAGGTTGAAAAATTCCACCGCAGAACAGTTGGAAACTTCTGTGCGAAATGCCCTCTACAAATTCAAGAGAAATAAACAGGCTGGACAAAAAGGATTGTTGCTATGTGAATTGTGCAATAAGTAATTACTCAAATCAAGGCACAAAAAAAGCCATATGACATATAAATTAGGACATATTTGCATTAGAAAAAGATTCATCTTTTTAAATGGGAAAATCTACTGGAGCATCTGAAATATAACTCATTTTTTCCCAAAATTCCTCTACCCTAGACTTTCCAGTCCAAACCATGGCATAAATTAAAAAGCCATCTCCGGGGGCTTCCCTGGTGAGGCAGTTGTTGAGAGTCCACCTGCCAATGCAGGGGACATGGGTTCGTGCCCCGGTCTGGGAAGATCCCACATGCCGCAGAGCGGCTGGGCCTGTGAGCCGTGGCCGCTGGGCCTGCGCATCCGGAGCCTGTGCTCCGCAACGGGAGAGGCCACAACAGTGAGGGGCCCACGTACCTCAAAAAAAAAAAAAAAAAATAGCCATCTCCGGCTCCCCTGGTTCTCTTTGCTCCTACCTCAAAGGATGCAATGGTCTGGTCCACACGTGGCAGGTGTTAAATGCTGCCGTGGGCAGGATAAGTTTCCAAGACTATGGCACAGGGCACTGCTCAGAGTGTCCCATCCGTGCCCACAGCACGGTGGCTCTGGAGTGCAGCGAAAGCTTCTCTGGGCTTCCTTTTCCTCGTCCTCTCTGTCCTGCCCCCTCAGATGATCTGAAGAGTTAATACATCTATGGAGGCAAAGTCAAGTTCTGTTCCCTGAGGGCCTGGGACCACATAGTAGCCTGAAGTGGTTACTCTGTCACTGCATAATGACATAAATGCATAAATGTCTGCTCGTGTGAGATGCTAAATGTCCTGCAGGTGTTTGGGTCTATGAATCAGGGTCTCCCTTTTCTTTTCTGACTAAATAACATACCAGGCTCCGAGCTCTCTCCTCAGAGGGTTAGAGGATGCCTGGAATCTTAGTATTTCTTTCTGAACCTTGTACAGAATGAAGGTAGCCTCTCCATCTGGGCCAGGAGGCTCCTAGGAGACCTCATCTGCTTCCTGCATGGGCACAGCCCTGGCACTGCTGCCCGCATCTGGTCCTGGAGGAACCCCGGAGGCTTCATAGAGGGGGTGACACTGCAGCTGTCTCTGAAGGATGACCAGGAGCTCCCCAGAGAGATGAAGGGACGAGTCAGCAGGTGCTAAAGAGCATGGTGGGGAGAGATCAGGGCGGAGCCCCTTGGGCTCGGGCTGTGGGGCTGGGGTGGAGGTCAAGTTGCAAACAAGGGCAGGGCAGGAGCCAACAAAGGCATCTGACCATGGAGACTGGTTTGCTGGGTTGGGCCTGAAGACAGGGGATGGATCAAGAGGTTTAAAGCAGAAAACAAGCGGCGAAACAAAACATAGGATATAACCCTTTTTATATAGGTAAAGGATTCGTGTAGAGACACAGGTACACGTGGGTAAGTGCGGGACAGTAGTGCGAGCTGGGGGCTGTGCACAGGAGCAAACGCAGCAGTAATTCGCTCGTTCATCTCTTGTCCCTGGTGTCCATTCCAGCCTTGAGCCAGGCATACGGGACCCGGGGGGACTCAAAGGTGTTTTCTTACCTCAAAGGAACAAGGGAGTCAGTGGGCTTCTTGGAGGAGGTGACTCTTCCAGCAGAGGACAGGAAGCCCAGGGTAGAGTAAGATGCAAGTGGGCTCCACGGGAATCACGTGCATCCGGGCACCCTCCACCCTGCTGCTCCCTGGTCCTCAGGAGAGAGGCTTGGAGGGAGATGAGCTGTTGCCTCTGAGTGAGATCCCAAGGACAGGGCACCGCGCTGCCTGGAGCGCCCCCTGCAGGCGCCTGGAGCCTCCTACCTGGAGTTCTGGCCCCATGCCTGCTTCACCTGGCGGGTGGGGATCCCTTCCTTCTTCCCCAAATGGGAGGGACGCAGGGCTCTGTCTGGCCCCAGGAAATGTGTTTAGGTGTCCTGCTGAGCCAGAGCCCTGCTGAAGGGCTGGATTGGCTGCAGTGGCGAGGTGGCCATCTGCGCAGTGGGCTCCTCCAGCCTTGTTGAAGAGCAGGCACGAGGCATCAGACTCTGGCCAGAGGCAAAATCAGAGTCACATCTCTCAGACGGGGGAGCAGGGCAAAGGTAAATTTCTTTTTTTGTTTTGTTTTGTTTCTGTTTTTTTTTTTTTTTTAACATCTTCATTGGAGTATAATTGCTTTACACTGTTGTGTTAGTTGCTGCTGTATAACAAAGTGAATCAGCTATATGTATACATATATCCCCACATCCCCTCCCTCTTGCAACTCCCTCCCACCCTCCCTATCCCACCCCTCTAGGTGGTCACAAAGCACCGAGCTTATCTCCCTGTGCTATGCGGCTGCTTCCCACTAGCTATCTATTTTACACTTGGTAGTGTATATATGTCCATGCCACTCTCTCACTTTGTCCCAGCTTACCCTTCCCCCTCCCCGTGTCCTCAAGTCCATTCTCTATGTCTGCATCTTTATTCCTGTCCTGCCCCTAAGTTTATCAGAACGATTTTTTTCTAGATTCCATATATATGTGTTAGCATATGGTATTTGTTTTTTCTAGATTCCATATATATGTGTTAGCATATGGTATTTGTTTTTCTCTTTATGACTTACTTCACTATGTATGACAGACTCTAGGTCCATCCACCTCACTACAAATAACTCAATTTCATTTCTTTGTATGGCTGAGTAATATTCCATTGTATATACGTGCCACATCTTCTTTATCCATTCATCTGTCGATGGACACTTAGGTTGCTTCCATGTCCTGGCTATTGTAAATAGTGCTGCAGTGAACATTGTGGTACATGACTCATTTTGAATTATGGTTTTCTCAGGGTATATGCCCAGTAGTGGGATTGCTGGGTCGTATGGTAGTTCTATTTTTAGTTTTTTAAGGAACCTCCCTACTGTTCTCCATAGTGTCTGTATCAATTTACATTCCCACCAACAGTGCAAGAGGGTTCCCTTTTCTCCACACCTTCTCCAGCATTTGTTGTTTGTAGATTTTTTGATGATGGCCATTCTGACTGGTGTGAGGTGATACCTCATTGTAGTTTTGATTTGCATTTCTCTAATGATTAGTGATGTTGAGCCTCCTTTCATGTGTTTGTTGGCAACCTGTATATTTTCTTTGGAGAAATGTGTATTTAGGTCTTCCACCCATTTTTGGATTGGGTTGCTTGTTTTTTTGGTATTGAGCTGCATGAGCTGCTTGTAAATTTTGGAGATTAATCCTTTGTCAGTTGCTTCATTTGCAAATATTTTCCCCATTCTGAGGGTTGTCTTTTCATCTTGTTTATGGTTTCCTTTGCTGTGCAAAAGCTTTTAAGTTTCATTAGGTCCCATTTGTTTATTTTTGTTTTTATTTCCATTTTGCTAGGAGGTGGGTCAAAAAGGGTCTTGCTGTGATTTATGTCATAGAATGTTCTGCCTATGTTTTCCAGAGGCTAATTTCTCTGTGAGGGGTAAGGTTGGCAATAATACTTTGGGGCTTGGGTCCTCCATACTAGGACCACCTTTCCCTACCAATGTCATCGTGCTTTGCAGGAGGCAGATACTTCCTTTGTTTGCCAAAGACAGACTTCTGCCAAATTGCTGAAAATAAGCGGCAGATCAGAATACAATTCCAGTCCCTGAGCCGCACCTCCTGGCTGGAGCAACCGGGCTTGGAGATGCATCTCTCAAGTCAAAACCTGGCAGCATTGCCTGGCGGCACCGACCGCCCTCTGGTGGTCAGTTCGTGCAAAGACGCCAACTCCCTACCTCTTGGGCACTACGCAGTTTGGCAGAAAATTCCTAAGGAGCATTTGAAAAATCAACACGTGTTCTTTTTCACCTTCTGGGCTTCTTCACTTAACGTCTAACAAAGAAATATATGTCATCCCCACTCCTGATACTGACTTGTATTCAGCAAAATAAGAAAATTTTCTCATAAAAATGAACTCTACAGACAGAAAAGTGGTTTTGTCATTAAACCACAGAGACAGGGAAGGCCTTAAAAGAACCAAGAAACTTCAACCCGATGTGAACGGCTGCTGTTTGGTCCATTTCTTGGGTAGCAAGAGTCGTGAGGTGTCTAAAGGAAATGCCCATCAGGGCAGCCTAACATAGGGTTGAGAGAACCAGACTGCCTGGGTTCAGATCCCTGCTCCCCCCTCTTACTAGCTGTGTGACTGTGGGTAAATTATTTAAACTCTCCAGTTTCCTCATCTGTAAAATGAAAATGATAATAGAATTTATCGTGTAGAATTGTTCTGAGGATCAAATGAGTCTCTCTCTCTCTCTCTCTCTCTCTCTCTATATATATATATATATATTTTTTTTTTTTTTTTTTTTTTTTTTTTTTTTGCGGTACACGGGCCTCTCACTGTTGTGGCCTCTCCCGTTGTGGAGCACAGGCTCCGGACACACAGGCTCAGCGGCCATGGCTCACGGGCCCAGCCACTCCGCGGCACGTAGGATCTTCCCGCACCGGGGCACGAACCCGTGTCCCCTGCATCAGCAGGCGGACTCCCAACCACTGCGCCACCAGGGAAGCCCCCTATTATATATATATATTTTGAATAATGTCTGACACATGCTACATAAGTGCTTGAGATTGTGATTATTACTTTAGGGTGTAAGAGCTCAGGCTGATCCAGCCACTTGCAATATAGAGAAGGAATGTGGCAAATATTGGTCACTTTTAGCCACCAGCATCTGAAACCCTTCCTATTGGGGATTAGTCATTTCTGCACTGTGGAAATAGGAGGGAGAAGATAGCCCCTCTCCCTAGCCTTGCACAGATGGCCCATGGCCATGTGACCCCATCCAAGACAGGAACAAGTGGGGAAGGGACACACAGATGCAAGGACGCTCAGCAGCAGTGGCAGAGCCAGAGTCCTTCAACCAGGCGGGCAGGTAGTCACGGGGGAAGGGGACTGATGTGGCACCTCAAGCCAACCAGTGCTGGGACTGACTGTGCTTGGTCCTGGGTTGCCTGCCCCCCTGTTTTTTGCTTCATCCAGCTCTCTGCCTTCCTCTGAATTCTGTGAGCCACTCAGCAGCTCCAATGAGAGTCTGTTCTGTCACTTCTACCTAAGAATCCTGACTGGTATAAGGACACTGGAGCCCAGAGAGGGCAAGGGACTTACTCAAAGTCACACAGCGCCAGGTCCACCTGCTTAGGTTGCTGGCCCTGGTCCTCCACCCAGGGGGAAGGTGAGCTGGTGTGTCCTTCCCAGCTCTGCCACACCCAAGATCAAGGGCACAGAGCCACAGCATGTTTGAAGGAGTAGCAACAAATTCTCAACTTCTGTGGGACACAAGAAAACCACAAACCAATACATTTAAGGCACCAAGTTTCTTCAGGGGCTACAAACTCCCTCTCAGCTACATATCCCTTCAGCCAACATCACAGTATCAGTGATTTAAGGCTCAAGGGCTCCTCCCAGTGGCTGTCTTGCTGGCAGCAGGGCCCTGGGGGCCTTGACCGCTGACTTCCTGAACTGAGGCAGGGGCCCTAATAAGAGGTGTGACTGTACCTTGACCTCTGACTCCCCTGCAGGGACAGGTAAGGCAGGAGCCCTGGGGCAGAGGAGGCCGGGCCCAGACACAACACAATCGGGTCCGACAGCGAATGTTTCCCAGGACGGCATCCTCCCTGGGACGCCCCCTGGAGGGTTCTGTCCCCAGGCCCCAGCTGCATGGCCAAGCCTGTTACTCTATGGATCCCAGAGGGCCCCACGTTCTGAGTGCGGGGATAGGCAAGGCTCATCTCCACGTTACAGGCTCCAAAGGTTGTCCAGAGTCTGCTGAAAAGTGAGACACGTGTGCACCAAGATGTGGGTGTGTCCACGCATGAGCTCACACTCACACACACACACACACACACACGGGCTCACACTCACATGGTCCCCCACACACACACATGCACACACCTACTCCAACAACAAATAGTTTTGTCAATAGAGATCGTTAACTGAGGGGTCACTGATTTTTTTTTTTACTTCTTTCTGCTGTGGGAGAGAGCAGAATAGAAAACACAATTCGTTTAAGGCCCCCGAGCCTCAGTTTCCCCGTCGGCCTCCACCATCAGGGAGCTGTGCTGAATGCCGGGCACAGAGCATGATGGCGGCTGGCGGGCCGCTCTGTCCTCTGAGGTGAGACGGAGGTGGGGACCAGAGGCTGAGGGACCCGGCTGGGGAGCGCAGCCCCACTTGTAACTCTGCAAACCTGCACACCCCTCAGCACTCACGAGGAGCCGGGCCCTGAGGGCACCATGATGAGTAAGACACCGGCCTCCATCTCAAGGAGCTTACAGTTCTGCACGAAAGACAGATCCACAGACAATTACGGGTCAGTATGTGTCCTGACAAGAGAAGGAGAAGGTCAAGGGGACAGAGAGGAAGGAGACCCTAAGCCGAGGTGGGACGAGAGAGTAAAAGAAAAATAAGCCTAAGAGCAGGGAGCAAAGATGAGTGAGAGAGAGACAGACAGAAGCAGAGAGATCTATATATGGTGTGTGTGTGAGTTGGGCAAGGAGGGTGGGTACCGAGGGGCTGGACACTCCAGGTCGAGAGACCCAGAGAGGACTAAAGACAGCAGAGTGTCTGGGAAACTTTGGGAAACGTGAGCTCGTTGGAGGATGAAGGTCAAGGAGGACGGGGTGGCCGAGGTGAGGCTGGAGGGTCAGGAAGGTAGAGCTGTCATTGACGAGGACGCTGGGAAGTGATGGTGGCTCTGACCAGGGGCAGCCGTGGGGAGAGGAGCGCAGGGATGAGCTGAAAGCCACGTGGGCATGGAGCTGGTAGGACTGGGGGAGGCTTGGGGGAGGGCTCAGAAGAAGGAGGGTTCAAGGCCAACTCAGGTTTCTGAATCGGGTGACTTGGTAGCTGGAGGTGGCATCTAAGGCAACGCAGGAAGGAGAGCCCGATTTCAGGGGTATTAGGGGAAACCTGTAAAGGTAAATCTGTTTGGACGTGAAATTGAGATGCCCGTGGACAAGCTGGGGGAAGGCAGATGGACACGTCTGGAGCTGAGGGAAGAGGAGGCAGAGAGGGGCGATATGAAGGGGGAGCCAGGCCAAGGAGGGATTTCTCATTAGAGGAGAGAGGCCGGACCGTGCATGTCTTCAATGGGAAAAGGCCACCGCGAAGGAAAAGGAGTCAGCTGAAGTCGAGAGCGTTCGGCCAGAGGGTCAGCTTCCAGAGGAGCAGGGGGCATCCTGAGCCTCTTGCAAGGAGACTCCTTCCCACTCTTCCAGGAGGGAAAGAAGGAACCAGCCAGGGAAAGTGTCCACATCCCCATTTGTACGTGCAGTGGCCAAGATAATGGGGACATAATCAGAAAGGTCTTGGAAGAGCCATTCAAATATTGGTCACTTTTGCCCACCAGTACCCCAAACCCTTCCAATCGGGGGCTGGTCCCTTTCTGCGCTGTGGAAATAGAAGAGGCAGATTGTCCCTCTCCCCACGCTTGGGCAGATGGGACGTGGCCATGTGCCCTCAGCTCTTAGGCAAGTGGCTTGAACTCTGGGCAGCTGTAAAACAGGTGATGAAAGAACCTGCCCTTGACTGTGCTGTCGTCGTGAAGGTTAACTATGAGAAGGCAGGGCAGGTACCCACCCAGAGGTCATTCTTACTAGAAGTTGGCCATGACTGCTCTGATAGCCAAGCACCTTCTCACCATCTAGATTTGCTTGTGTGTGGATTGCGTTTTCCAGGTGTCCCTTGGACACAATCCAGGGACACGGAGGCCTGAGCAGCACTGTCCCATGATGAATGCTCTGGGGACATCTGGGCAGAAACACACAGGTTCCCACTGGGGAGAGTAGCCAGACCTCAGAGAGTCAAGGGAGTTGCTTTGTATTTCAAATAATAATCTGTATTTTCTTATAAAAATGATGTATATTCATTATGAAATTTCAAAGAAGATGAAAAACAATTCCAAATCCTGATTCTGAGAGATAAGCATCACCAACTGTTGTAGACAGAATATAGGCCCCTAAAGCTGCTCACATCCCTCTCCCCAGAACCTGTGAATAAGGTACCTTACATGGCAAAGGGCACTTTGCAGGTGTGATTAGATGAAGGACCCTGAGGTGGAGACGTTGCTCTGGATTCTCTGGATGGGTCGAGGGTAAAATCACCTTGAAAGGGGAGACACTTTCCATTCCAGCTCAGAGAGATGAAACAGACATTGTTCTGTTCTCCTTTTATAAACACAGGGATGTGCATGACTTTGCCGTCTCTATCTCTATCTACCATCTTCTCTAAGCTCCCTTTCATATCTTTGTTCTTTTCTCTGCTTTGTGTTGATTTCCTTCCTCAAGGACTCCTATGTGACTCTAGTTGTGGATGCTACTTTTTGTTTTTCCCAATGTGACTCTCCACACTTCAGAAGAGTGGGAAAGAGGATGCTTAAGTGACCTGGGAGAGTCTGCAGCTTTGGTTGATACACCGTCTTGTTTCATTTTCCTTCTCTTGGAGCAGCCGTCTTTCCCTTAGCTTTCAACATTTGAAAATTGGGTTGATTCAGAGTTAGTCTCTTTAATTCACAGACCCTCTGTGGTGTGATTCAGTCACCTCCAGCCCCCTCCCACCTCCCCTTTCCTTTGCCCTCTTCCAGGGGCTCGGATGTAGAGAGTCGGAGTGATATACCAGCATGGTCTCCCTCTTGTCTCTGCTGGTGCTGGGTCTGTATCACTGCATAACAAACAGTGACATAACAACGACCATTTTGTCACATCTCATGGTTTTGTGGGTGAGACGTCTGGTGTGGGCTCTGCTGGGTGCATCTTCTGTTCCAGGTGGCAATGACTGGAGTCACTTGGTGACATTCAGTTGGTGGCCAGTCTGGTGTTGGAGCATCCAAGATGGATCCTGGTGGCTTGGTGGGGATGCCTGGCAGGCTGGGCTCTCCATGTGGTTTCTCTAGCTGGGCAGTCATGTCAGACTCTGAGACAGGAAGCACCACTGGAAATGTTCTTTTAAAAGTCTAGGCTGGGGGCTTCCCTGGTGGCGCAGTGGTTGAGAATCTGCCTGCTAATGCAGGGGACAGGGGTTTGAGCCCTGGTCTGGGAAGATCCCACATGCCACGGAGCAACTAGGCCCGTGAGCCACAACTACTGAGCCTGCGCGTCTGGAGCCTGTGCTCCGCAGCGGGAGAGGCCGCGATAGTGAGAGGCCCGTGCACTGCAATGAAGAGTGGTCCCCGCTTGCCACAACTAGAGAAAGCCCTCGCACTGAAACGAAGACCCAACACAGCCATAAATAAATAAATAAATAAATAAATAATCACATTACAGAACAGTATTTAAAAAAAAAAAAAGTCTAGGCTGAAACTGGTATAGCATCATTTCCGCCAACCCAGAGCCAAAGGGAAGAGCAAGAGACCTGCTTCTCAATGTGAGGAGTGTCTAAAAATTTAAAGCCACCTTCAATCCACCCCATTGCTACCCCTGTGGGAGGAGTCAACAGCTTTCTTCTTAAAGATCCAGGTAGTAAATATTTTAAGCTTTTTGAGCTGTGCAGTCTCTGTCACACCTACTCAGCTCTGTCATTATAATGTGAAAGCAGACATTGTCAATGTGTAAGTGACTATGTCTGTGTTCCAATAAAGCTCTACTCATAAAAATAGGAAGCAGTTTGTGAGCCATAGTGTAGCAAACCCTGTGCTAATAGGAACAAAGTGGATTTCTCTGGGGACATTTCCCATTTCTTCCGTCACCTCTAAATCTTATTGTAATCAACAGATCATTCGATAGGCCTTGGAGGCCAGCACTCTTTCTCTTTGGGACTCCGTGTCCTACCCGTAGCCTGAGGACGCATGTGTGCGTGGGCTTCTTGCTTTGGTCCAGATATCGTGGGATTTGGTAGGTGTGCTCTCTTTTGCGATATTTCCCCTCCCCAATGTATGCCATCTAGGAAGTATCAGCCCTGCATTCCCTTAAGCCAAGGGGTGGGCAAGAGACCATGTTGAGCCAGTTGGACTGTCTCCCAGCCTTCTAGATCTAGAAGGCACAGAGATGCAAGAATGAACATTCTTTGGATGATGGGAGCTTATTCATCCCAGTGGTCAAACCTCAGCAAATCTCTTGAGTCTTCCTCATTGCCTGTGGCAGAGATGTGGCAGAGATGTGGCAGAGATGACAGGTGCTCTGCAGCGCTCCTGCCCCTGTGTCTTCCTGGGAACATGCTCAGACTACATTTCACAGGCTCCCTTGCACTTGGGTCTGGCTAGTGGGATGTGAATGGAAGTGACGTGTGCCATTTCCAACACAACCCATTACAAACCCCCCATTCGTGGTCCTCACCCTGTATCATCAATGGTTCCATTCATTCAATGGTTGAATGGAGATGATCCCAAGGACTCAGACCAAGGAGGAGCCACAAAATGGAAGGAACCTGGGTCCCTGAATGACTGGGTAGAGCAAAGATCACCACCACTACCACCACCACAAAAACCCACTTGACTAGGCTGTGACACACTGAACTGTGTTAAACCACTGAAATGTCGGGTTGCTATTGCAACAATTACTCTACCTTGATTAATACTAGGGGTGCCCATTTCTGAGCCTCCAACCTTTCCATAGATTCCTCCCATTAATATTGTTTTATACTCAAGGTCTTCTACCCATGGCCATATTCTGTTGTTAACAATCAGAGAAACCTGATGATAGGAGCTGGAAGTGGCCACAGAGACCCTTTCCCAAAACTCAGGTCTAGAGAGGAAAAGTAAATAGACCTAAATCACACAGATGTAAATGGTAGATCTGAGCTGGAACCCAGGCCTCCTGACTCCCCATTCAGCCCCTTTTCCATGATCTTGGGATATATCTTACCCAGAACATAAATCTGGATTCCTGTGATGGCAGTGAAATGCACAGAGTCACCTCCAGACATCAATTTTGCCCAGAGGACCCTGCGCCTTCACTGGGGGCTCAGAACAAGGATCGATGGGAATCTGGGTGCTTGGCTGCAAATCACAGCGAAGAGAGCAAGCAGACCTGTTTTCTAGCAGTAAATTCAGCTCCAGCTAGTAGCAAGTGGTTCTCCTTCTTTCATGATTCTACCTTGTAGATCTGTGTTTAAGCGAGAGACAGAGAGAGCATTCCTTGCCTCATTTATTTTCCCCTCAATATGTTAAAAAAAAAAAAACATTAGGGGCTTCCCTCGTGGCACAGTGGTTGAGAATCTACCTGCCAATGCAGGGGACACGGGTTTGAGCCCTGGTCTGGGAAGATCTCACTTGCCGCGGAGCAACTAGGCCCGTGAGCCACAACTACTGAGCCTGCATGTCTGGAGCCTGTGCTCCGCAACAAGAGAGGCTGCGATAGTGAGAGGCCCGCGCACCGCAATGAAGAGTGGCCCCTGCTTGCCACAACTAGAGAAAGCCCTCGCACAGAAACGAAGACCCAACACAGCAAAAATAAATAAAATAATTAATTAAAAAAAAACTAAAAACAAAAAACATTAAATTTTGAAATAATTTTAGATTCAGAGAAGTGTTGCAAAGATAGCACAGAGAGGTCCCATATCCCCTTCACCCAGCTTTCCTTGACATTAACATCTTACACCAGAAAAACGGAGAAATGAAAACTGGTACTATTAACTACAAACCTCTTTTGAATTTCCCCAATTTTCCCACTAATGTCCTTTTTCTGTTCCAGGATCCAGTCCAGGATAGGATGGTCCATCTGTTACAGCTTCTCATTTTTTCTTGTTTTTCATAACCCGGCTAGTTTTGTTGTTGTTGTTTTTGTTGTTGTTTTGCGGTACACAGGCCTCTCACTGTTGTGGCCTCTACCGTTGCGGAGCACAGGCTCTGGACACACAGGCTCAGCGGCCATGGCTCACAGGCCCAGCCGCTCCACGGCATGTGGGATCTTCCCGGACCGGGGCACGAACCCGTGTCCCCTGCATCGGCAGGCGGACTCTCAACCACTGCGCCACCAGGGAAGCCCAACCCTGATAGTTTTGAAGAGTACTGATCAAGCCCTTGTAAAATGCCCTTCCCTTTAAGTTTGTCTGATATTTTCTCACAACGAGAGTGTGGCTATAGATTTGGGAGAAGAATATGCAAAGGTGAGGCGGTGCCCTTGTCTTTGCATGATCCCAAGCTGTACATGATATCAGCATGATTCATTATTAGTGATTTCACTTTGATCACTTGATCGGGAGGTGCCTGCCACTCTCCACCGCTAAATGGTCACGACTGTCCCCTTTCCATACTCTATTTGTCCTAGTGGGGCCACAGGTCCCCACACTCCAGGGGAGAGGAATTCTCCCTTAACGTTTATGAAACGTGATCTGTGACTTCAGTGGCCTGATGACTCTTGCGTAGCCCATAATCAAAGACCTGTGGGGATGCAGAGCTAATGCGAGGGCCCACATGCCAGCCGGCTCTCTCTTCCATACAGATGTCCAGTTGCCCACTGGCTGCTGGGATGTTTGTACCCCTCCATCCTGCAGGGTTCTGAGTGAGGAAGCCCACACACAAGGAATAATAGCCAGATGGGAAAGAAAGCGCTGCTTTAAGCGTCACTGGGAAAATGTCATATACCCAGAACCGCCAGTGCAAGCTTTGGTAAAAGGCTCCCTTGGAAGGAAAAACTTTGGCTTGAGGGCAACTCATATTTTGGAGATCTAGATTCTCAGGTGTGCATAGGTGACAGTAGAAGGAGGAGGGTGAGGAGAAATCATGTCTGTGGAGCAGAATCCTGGCACTGAGTTAAATCAGCCCACTACCCATCTAGCCACAGGTGGACAGAGAGCCAGGCCTGCTTCTAGAACGGTAGCTCTCAACTTTGGTTGTATGTTAGAACCTCCTGGGGAATGATAAAAAATACCTTTTCTCCAGGATCTGCCCCTAAAAGACTGCAACTTAATTTGTCTGAATGGGGCCAGGAATCCAATACTTTTTAAAGGCTCCGCAGGTGATTGTCCTGTTGCCCTGAGGTTGTAAACCGTCGCTTTAAAACCTCGCTTCTCAAAGCGCGGTCCTCTGCCATCACCTGGGACACAGTCCCGGGCTCCGGCCCAGAGCAGCCCAGGTAGGACCTGCACCTTCAGGAGGACCTGGGGCAGTTTGAGGCGCTCAGGGTGGGCGTGCTTTGCTCACAGGAGCAGGGCGCCCGCTGTTCCCGAATGGAGGAAACTCACCAGGATACCTGGGAAGCTCGGAAACTTGCCCACCAGGAAATGTTGCAGATTCCCACCCAAAAGAAGGGGGCAGGTGCGGCGCGGGGGCCCAGAGGAGCTGCAGGCGTCCCTTCCACATTTCTGCCTCACTGGGAGAGGAAGCGCAGGTGGAATTTTCAAGCTTCCCTTGGACGGGGCAGAAACATTAAGGCATAGAGAAGCCTTCCCGCTGCCCAGGGCCGCCTCCTTTACTCCGGCGGCTGTGCCATTTCAGCGGACCTTTCATAACTGGCCCTGAGCCTCCGTTTCCCTCTCTGTAAAGTGGAGAGAGTGACTACCTGGTGGATAGGTCGTGGGTGAGATTGTGCAGGTAGTGATGACCTTGTGACCGGCCGGTGAGGGCTGGGCCAGGGCTGGCTTGGGACACTTTGCCTCCTGCTCAGCTTAAGGAATCGATTCCTCACGCCTCCTGAACAATACTTCTACTCGGATCTCCTCTCGAATTAAGTTTTAGCCTCACCTTCGAGGCTTCCAACTCTGCCAAGGCAGTACAGCCCACATCTAGGCAGCAGGCAGAAGCCACTGCCTGGGAGGTTCATACACTGTTCATTTCACCAAGTTCTCTACTTTTGATACACTAGGCGGAGAACCTCCTGAAAGATACATAGGAACGAATATTTGAATGCCTGCTCTACCAACCCCTTCATACCTGCTATTTCATTTCATCTTCCCCAGAACTCTATGAAGTGTGTATTGTCATCAGAGAGGGGAAGTAACCTGCCCGAGCTCACACAGCCATGAAGCCCATCTGCTAAGCTGTGATTGGATTGCAGCCTGGTCCCATCTGTCTCCAAACCCTGCTCCTTTCACTCTCCTTGCTGTTTTCCTTCTCCTTTTCCTTCTTCCCTCATTTGTTTTTGCTGAAACAAACCTGTATTAATTTTTACTGAAAATGAAAAATAATGTAATAGGAAGATACAATTCCATAAAGAACTGTAAATTGATGCAACTGCCAGAAAATAAATACATTTAATGATCTATGAAGCCACATTCAACAATAATCCCAATGTTTCTTGTCATCTGTGGGTAAAATACATGTGTCTGCATAGACACGACAGCTTAGCAATGCCAGGGACTCGGGCCCAAGGTTTATCTGTTGGGTGCACACACTGAGGTCCTCAGGACCCAGGAAGCTAACACCCAGTGCCTGGGGAAGCAAGTCCTCAGCGACCGATGTTCGGGGCTGGCAGAACAGCCCCCCATATCACCAAATGCACAGGTCCTGCTAGGCTGGGCTACAGAATAGGTCCACGTTTCCTTTAATGCTCAAACAGCTGCCACTGCTTGAGCCCACCTCACCGTGAGTCTGATCTTTTCTCAGGGGTCTCCTCTGCCCCACCCCAGAAGCTGGCCCACGTGTCATCATGGAAGACACCTGTCAGGGGAGCGGGGCTTGGCCAGGCAGCCCCTGACTCCAGACCTCTGCAGTCCCGGGAGAGCTGTGCTGGCTTGTTCTCAGGAGGACAGCCATCATCCTGGCAGTCACGGATGGCTGTGGCACACTCCCACTGCCCCACAGAATGGGCACGATGTCCTGCTCGCCGATGGGCCCCACCCAGGTCTAGGTGGTTCCTGGTGGCACAAGGGGGGCCTCCTCTTCCCTCAGAGTCCTGCTCAGCCAGGGGACCTTGTGGCACAACCGTAAGGCCTGGAGCTTTCTACTCAGGCAGTGTATTAGATTCCCAGGGCTGCCATACCGAACGCAGTGGTTTGAAACCATGGAAATGTACTTTCTCATGGTTCTAAACGCTAGAAATCCTAAATCGAGGTGTTATGTCAGGGCTGCGCTCTCTCTGGGGACTCTCAGGGGGACTCTTCCTTGCCTCTGTCCCAGCTTCGGGTGGCTTCTGGCAAGTCTTGGCTTGTAAATGCATCACTCCCATCTCTGCCTCCATCTTCTCTCTCTCTCTCTGTGTGTGTGTGTGTGTGTGTGTGTGTCTCTATTATAGGGACACCGGCCATTGGACTTAGGCCCTTCCTACACCAGGATGAAGTCATGTTAACGTGATTATATCTGCAAAGACCTTATTTCCAAATTAGGTCACATTCACAGGTACCAGGGTCAGGACTTAAACAGATCTTTCAAGGGGACACAATCCAACCTACCACATGCTGTTCTGTCCCCAAAGACCCCGGAGTCCAGCGGAGGGGATCCAGCACCAGCTTCTCCCTGAACCCAGAGGCAGCCCCCTCTCCTGATGGTCTGGACCTGTCCCCCCTCTCTGTTCCCTCTTGTCACTCTGTCACACTTTCTGGTCTCCTGGTCTCCCTCAGAGCCTCCTGAGGTCAGCGGGTCTCTAAGACGAGTGCTCAGCAAGGGAGGGTACAGTGTCCAGCCCTTCTGGGGTCACCACACTCTCCCTGGGGACCTTCCCAGCCCTCAGAGCATGTGCATATGCATATGTGCATATCCAGAACCCCATCTCACCGTGACATAGGGATCATTGACTCCATTGCACAGATGGGGAAACTGAGGCTCAGAGAGGGCAAACAACTTGTCACATGTCACACAGCTAATGAATGGCACAGCTGGGACTTGAATCCAGGTTTTCAGATGCCAAGTCCAGGATTACTGTTGAGTGGCTGCCTCTGTGACATCACATGGAGGACCCTCTCCGTGCTGGGGCCCAGCATAAGGCAGAGGGGCCTTCTGACCAGAGCAGGACTGATTGGCATTGATGCCAGAGACAGTGAGGTGGCCACTTCTCCTGCTGGCCCCCCCCCTCTAGCCCTCCATGCCCCATGCAAGACACACGGATTCGAAGTCATGAGAACGATCTCTTCAGGAACCCCCTCCTGATGGCCTGGCGCCCTGCCTTTCATCTTATTATGGCAAGCTTTTTTCATTTTTTAGCATCTGCTCTTCAGAATGTTTCATACCCTGAAAAGAAAATGAAGCGGGGCGTAAATCAGGAGCACAGTGCCCGGGACTTGGCTTCTCAGTGTCTCTTTGCTGGGCTGCCTGATACGTTTGCTCCTACTGATCTAGTAGTTATTTTAACTGTTGCTTGCTTTTAAGGCCTGTTGATATATTGGTGGCTTTTTTATATGTGGTGGGTCACTTGTGTGACTGATTTCGCGGCTCTTGTCAACCCCGGGAAACAGATCCAGCAACTGGGCTCTCAGGATGCAAACAACTGCAGGGCAGCGCCTGCGAGAAGGGCCATGATTACCCTCTCCCATCCTCAGCCACGTGCACAAGCCCATTGGATGTGGTGGTGCGGAACTAAAACGGGGGGAAATTGACAGAATTCAGGTGTCAGTCTGTGACGTTAAAATCCTTTCTCACTCGGTAAAGGATAAATGATGTAGATGGAGGGAAACAGCAGCCTATGGCCAAATGAGCCTCCAAGAAATGGTCTTGTCCTGCCTGTTGGAGTTTTAGCAGCCGTGAGAATCCCTGGGCAGACTTTGCCAGAGGACTGTGAAAAAAAGAGAGAAAGAGAGTCATTGTTCCACTTCCAGAACACAAATCGAACAAATAGCTCTGCAATGCGGGCTTCTGACTCCTTCTCACATCACTGGGGCTGCTCCACGGCAGTTGTGTGTTGCTGGCAAGTGACAGGCACTGTCAGAGTGGATTTGCCCAAATGCCCAACTTTCTGGGGTGTTTTCCCCAAGGTGTGGTCATGGGGATGCGTCTGTTTGCTTCAGAGAATATTCTTTTGCACCGTGTTTGAACAATTCAACAGGTGGAGAAGGTGGCTTTATTCCCGGTTCTAACACAGTCCTTTTCACTTTTCTTTTTCTACTTTTTCCTCATTTTTCCCCCTTCCTCCTTTTCTTAAAAAAAACAACAATGTTATTTAAGATACTGAAAGCTTTAAAAACAACACAAGTAATTATAAACTTATCACCCAGCTTAAGAAATAAAACATTGCATATGCATGAAGACCACCTGTGTCCCCCACTCCAGCCGCCTCCCAACCTGTCACCCTGCAGGTGGTCTCTTCCAACCTGAAGCAGGTGCTGTGTAATCCCATGCATTTTTGTACCCTAAGCGACGTGTAGCGTGGTTTTCCATGTTTTGTTTTACATAAACGACGTCATTTATATATTATGAATGATATGCCTGCTTTCACAACTAGGTTTTTTTCTTTCAGTGTTGTTCCTGGGGTGTATCTGGGTTGATACGCATAGCTCTGGTTCAATTATTTTAACTTCTGTAAATATTCTATTGTGTGAAATGTTCACGATTTATCCATTCTTGTGGATGAACTTGGGGGGGGGGTGCGCACGCCCGTGTGCGGACACGTGTGTGTGCGTGTGCGTGCGTGTGTGTGTTATGACAAACCATGCCTGTGAGCTTGTTTCTTCATCCTCTTCCCCAGGATGGCGGCCAAAACACACTTCTTGCACCCTGCCCAGGCCGTCCTGGGCAGCATCTCAGAGGGAAATAGCGCCCCCTGCTGCCCGTGGCCTGGGGCTCAGCACTCGGCTGCCCCCTACCTTTCAGAGAGGCCCTCAAGGGCTGCTTCCAGGAGAGAGACTTCCTGCCCCTCACCTCCCACGGGGTGCAGAGGATGCGCTGCCCTGGCCTCCGCCCTGGGTTCCGCCCCTGGCTGGGCCAGCACACAGACCCCTCAACCCCACAGGCAGCTGGCCAGGCTCTGGATGGGGAAAAGACTCTACCTCTATCTGAAGTCCACTTCCCTCAACAGGGATGAGATGACAGGTGTGGTGGGGAAGGGATGGAGGGAGCAGCTATGGTCACTGGGAGGGTTCAGGGCCCAAAAGACACAGGCAGAGCTGGCCAGCAGAAAAGGACATCCCATAGGACATTAAAAAGTGACACTGAGATTGACATGTACACACGGCTCTATTTAAAATGGATAACCAAGCAGGACCTACTGTACAGCACAGGGAACTCTGCTCGCTATTCTGTAACAACCTAAATGGGAAAAGAATTTGCAAAAGAATAGATACATGTATATGTATAACTGCATCACTTTGCATTACACCTGAAACTGACACAACATTGTTAATCAACTAGGCCCCAATATAAAATAAAAAAAAAATTTTAAGTGAAACTGAGAATTTTTTAAATGCCAAGCTTTTAAAATATCAACCTTTACCCAAGAGAATGGGTAAATTGTGAAAATTTCATATAATGGAATATTACACAGCAATAAAAATGATTGAATCAGAACTACGCGGATCAACTCAGCTACATGCAATAAGTGAGGTTGACTGGGAAAACCTAGTTGTGGAGGAATGCACGCAGTAATCGATGCCAAACTTGAAACTTCAGCAGAGGGGGCCTCAGCTTGCAAAGCCAAGCAGTCATGTGACACGGCTCAGGACATGATTCCCCACCCACATGGCTGCAGTGCGGACTATTGGAGCTCGTCCTTGGAGAGCTGAGCACAGTGCTTAGGACACGGTACCCACCCAATTCATGCGGGCTGTTTTATGATCACTTATACCATATCTGATTTATAGAATAGCTTTCATTGAAGATTTACTTTGAATGAAAAAGTTCTCCTGCGGAAACAAAACATTTGAAAACTCCTGACTTGTCTATCTCAAGGACAAGAGAAGACACGGAAACCAGAGGGGTACCATGACTAAGCCAGCCTTCACCCAGCCCATCCGTGGATGCTGGGCTTTCAGCTGATCACATCGCTTCTGGGACCTGGGTTTCCTGTGGACCAGACAGTCTCGTGGTCCCTGCAGTGCTGGTATTCCTCCTCTTCAGAGATCACAGAACAAGGCAGGATGGATAGATAGGAGGGGGGCATGAGGGAGCCAGAAACACAGAATTTGGGAAAGAACAGACTCAACCAGGACACCAAGACCCTGTGAGAAAAGGCCAGCCTGCCTCCGGCTCAGGGCCATGTGAACAAACCCCGAACCCCGGGCCCCGTGGCAGACAGGAGTCAGCGTGCAGGGCGATGCTGCACATCTGAGGAACCTGCAGCATCAAAGGCCATGCAGAGCCACCTCTTCCTGCTGTTCTGCATCTGATGAGGCCCAGATCTCTGGGCACAGAGGAGCAAATGCCTGGACCTACTGAAATGGACTGACTAGTGTGATGCTTCTAGAAAAACAAAATCAAGTCCTCCCGGCTGGGGCAGTACCAGCCAAGGGAGGTAAAGACTCTGACCCAGAGTCTCAGAGCCGTAGGGGTCGGGGGGAATCTGGGATGGAATCATGTGGCTAGAAAGACCTTACAGCATCCCTAGCATAGAAGTCCAAGACCCTCCCCAGAGGAGGGCTGGTTTCTGATTTCTCAGAAGTCCATGGCCACCAAAGACCAGAGGCAGCCTTGCCCACCAATACTTGGGTCCTTGAGGAGCCCTGGGGGAGTGGGATCCAGCACATTCCCCTGCCCAACGGGGAGGGCATGGTGGGGTATCCCTCCATCACCCTGGGCAGCTTCATGGTCTCCAGAGCTGAGTCAGCAGGTGCTGGTCCAGTTGCGGGGTGAAGGTTCAGAACAGTGTCATCTATTTTGGCAAAAACCCTTCCCTCAACTGTTTAATTATTCAACAAAGAATTCTATACCAAGTTTGCCACTGTTCTAGGTAGAGCAGTAAACAAAACAGACCCAGACCTCTGTTTTCATGAAGGTTACAAATAACAAGAAGTAAAATATGTCATCTCAGGAGGTGGTAAGAGCTAGGGTAAAAAAAATGAGGCAGAAAAGGGATGAGAAGCACAGTGCAGAGGGACGAGGTGATATTAGATGGAGAGAACAGGCCTCGTGGAGAAGGTGGCATTTGAGCAAGGAGGGAACAATACAAATGTGTGGGGAAGGAGCATTTCAGGCAGAGGGCACAGCAAGTGCAAAGGCCCTGAGGCGCGAGTGTGCCTGGCCTACCTGAGGAATATCAAGGAGGCCAGCCTGGCTGGAACAGTGTGAATGAGTGTGAGAGCTGCCAGAGAAGAGCTGTAACGGTCATAGCCTGGAGGTCACATGGGGCCTTGTGGGCCATTGAGTACTTCAGCTCTTCTTCTGTACCAAACGGAGTCATGGAGAGAATTTGAGCAGATAATTATGAACATGAAAATCCCAAATTATGAGTAGACACAAGAGTTTTATTTTATTTTTTTGCTAATTTGAGTCAATCACATCCAACCAGTGTGGTGTAGTGTTGTATAAAGCTGCATTAGTCAGGTTTCTCCAGAGAAACAAAACCAATAGGATGTGTGTGTGTGTGTAAAAGAGATTTATTTTAAGGAATTGGCTCACACAATTATGGAGGCTAAGTCCCAAGATCTGCAGGGTGAGTTGGGGAAGCTTGGAAACCCACCAGAGCTAATGGCGTAGTTCTAGTCTGAATGTGGCAGGCTTAAGACCTGAAAGAACCTGTATTCCAGTTCTTCTCTTGCAGGAAGACAAGAGGAGTTCCCTCCTACTTCAGGCCTTCAACTGATTGAACGAGGCCCACCCACATTAGGCAGGGCAATCTGCTTTAGTCATCCTGTCAATTCAAACGTTCACCTCATCCAGAAACACCCTCAGACACACCCACAATAACTTCTGGCCAAAAATCTGGGTCCCGTGTGGTGCAGTCAAGTAGACACACAAATCCAACCACCACAGGGGTTGAGAAAAGAGGAAAAATCCCAACAATGTGGGATTTTTCTAATTATGTGACCCTGGGACCTTAGGTAATCACTTCAGCCTCAGTTACTTCATCTGCAAAATGGAAACACAGCTGGCTTCATAGGCATTTAACCTTGGCAGTCATACTTAGAAGGGTTCTCTTTGGCTTAATTCTCTGGTATCATCACCTTGCAATTCTTAGTCTTTTAACACAAGACCCTCATCTTCATTTTGCTCCACACTGCACAAATCACGCAGCTGGTCCTCGATGGGGATGACCTCAACTTCTCTGCAAGGTTCTTGTGAGGATCAAATGAGACGACACAGGTAAAACCCTCAACACCTGGCCTAACACACAGTACGTGCTTCCTACATGTCCACTGTCAATGGCGTTACTGACCAGCAGGGACAAGCCCCACTTGGGGCCGACCCGAGGGCCATGGAGATAATAGTTCACAGCGCCTGCCCTGGAGGAGTTTACAGTCCAAGTGGAAAGAGTGTGAGATGCTGAAACAGCGGCCCTGGGGCATGTGCATCAGTATAAAGGCAGCCCCGAGGAAGGACCCCTCCTAATTCTTCCTTCTTGTTGGAAATTAGGGGTGTTGGAAGGGTCCTGGGACAAAGGTATGATGATGAGGAAGCGGCCAGGGGGAGGTCCCAGGAGCTGGAGGAAAGGCCTTGCAGGGAGACGGGTGGGGGAGAGGGCGTGAGGACTGAGCCCCAGCGCTGGGGTCCTGATGAGGGGCTGTGAGGAACCAGGCCCTCTGAGGCCACACCCCGTAGGGTCACTCCCCACTGGCCTGGGACCTGGGAGACCAAGGTCCAGCTAGCTGGCTGTGTTCCCCCCCACCCCCCGCAGCGGGCCCCATGGTCTCTGTGAGCCCCAGGTCTTCACCAAGTAAATAGAGAAATGAAACTGGTAAGGATAAATGTTAAATCGCACACAAAACGAAATCTGGTAGGGGGTAAATGCTATTGTACAGTCCAGGGGAGTAGGAAGGGGCTTCTAGAATAACTGCAGATGCAAGGCGCCTTGGCCTTAAAGGGCTCACCCAGTCACCACCAGGCACTGTTCTAACCTGCTCCCTGGCAGAAAGGCCCAACCTAGCTCTCCAGCCTCCGGACCCCACCTCACCTCCACCACCGCATCCCCGCATCTTTTCTCCACAAAGAACTCAGAAGGATCTTTTTAAATGCCAGATGGGATCATGCCACTTCCCTCTGCAAAATGCCCAGGGGCTTCTGTACTAGAGACTGAAATGCCCCCTCCATCACCTCCATGACCTCATCTCCCTCTAGTGACCCCCAGTTACAGCATTAGGGACACACGGCCTTCTTCTGTACTGTAGGGCTGATCCTCTAGCCCATGACATCTCAAGGTCTTTGCCCTTGCTATTGCCTCTGGCTGGAACAGTTCTCCACCAGGGCATCTCCTCCCCATGGCTTTCTCCTACCCTTCACTCAGTTACTGTTTAGATGCCCCCTCCTCAGCCAGGCTTCTCCTTATCCCACCCTCTCCCCCATCTTAACTTTAATCATCATCACTCCCTTTTCACCTTGTTTTATCATCATTGTCCATATCATGACATATTATATTTCTTTTGTTTATTTTCTGTCTCCCCACCAGAATACAAGCTCCACAAAGGTGGGGACTTTTCTTTTGTTCATGGTGTGTTATATCCCCAACACTGAAGATTGTGCCTGGCACAGGATAGGCAATCAAATATTTGTTGAATTGATGGATTCCAATTTTGTAGGTACAGAAACAGGCTCGACGAGATCATATGCTTTGCTAATGACCCACAGCTCCAGAGC
This sequence comes from Mesoplodon densirostris, assembly GCF_025265405.1. Classification (NCBI taxonomy): domain Eukaryota; kingdom Metazoa; phylum Chordata; class Mammalia; order Artiodactyla; family Ziphiidae; genus Mesoplodon; species Mesoplodon densirostris. Next base: position 8,861,217 of record NC_082661.1, read on the forward strand.
TGAGACTGGTCCCTGGGCAGTGGTGTGCTGGCAAATGCTGAAGCCCAGCTCTCCCCAGGGATCGGGTAGGTGGTGGTGGGAGGAGATCCTGGTTGCATTTGCTGATTTCCATGGTGTAAATACTTTCACCATTGCTGACTTCAAGCTATGAAATAACATTACAGAACATGAAATTGGGAAGAGATGTGTCCCACAGGCTCTGGAAGGAAGCTGGTATAAGCTAAGTCCAATACGTCACTGCCCTCGACCCTCTGATGCAATTTTATATATTTCCTAGACTTGGTGTTTAACACAACAGGGGAAGTAATTTCTGCTTCACTTCCCCCTTCCCCCAAATCCCACTTCAAATTCAAGAAGATGACCTGAGTTGAGCCGCTGGGTGCTCCTGGGCCTCCGTTTCCCCATCTGCATGATTTCTACGTACAGGGTCACCCCAGATCATCCTCGTCTCTGGAGGGTCCAGGAGGCCTGATCATGTGCAGTACCCCTACACGACACCAGGAGGCAGTCTTTTCCCATCGAATACGTCTGCTGCTCTAATTTCCTCTATCAGCGCATCCCTCTTGAGCTGAACCCAACCTGGGCATAGGGGCCGTGCCTAGTTTATGAATCAGCGATTGTGCCCAGCCTGGGGCGGGCAGTCACATAAAGGACCCATTGTCCGCACTGAGGCCTTTTGTTCCAGTGGTGGCCCAGGGAAACGGGGACTGGGCTGGGGGCCTGGAGGGAAGGTGGAAGGACCCCTGCAGGTCCCTCTCCCCTCTCTCCACCCCTGCCACTCCCACTATCTATGGAGGATGCTTCGAGAGGTGGCACTTCTTACCTGTGCCCTGGCCCTGTCTTGTCCCTTGCGGCCCAGCTCAGCCTCCCCTAGAGTTTCCTTCCTCCCACCTTGGGGGTTCATCTGGTTACTCTATCTAACCCTATTTAATCCAACTGGAATTCATGGGGCGAGTGTTGTGAGCTGGGGTGTTAGCTGGAAATGTGGCTTCATTCCTTCTCCTGTCCACTGCCGTGGAGGGACAGGCCTTGGGGACAGGGCGGGGGCTGCCCTCTCTGGCCAAAACTGGAGAAACTGCCCCCCAACGCCATACCAGTTACTGATTCTCTACAGTTGGACGGGTTCCTTCCCTTATAGCTCTTACCCCCAATTTGTAATTAGGCATCTCTTCTGTTGTTTTCGCTAGTCTTGGGGGCCACGAGGATGGCGTTGCATCTGATTTATTCACATCCCTCTCCTCAGTACCTGCACATACTACTAGGTTCTCAGTAAACACCATAGAGTGGACGGGTGAACCCAAGGGCAGGTGCAGAAATAGTGGCGATGACCCAGAGTCAGGTCTGTACACCCACCCCACACCTCCCAAGAGGCCCAGGCTGTGAGGACCGATGGGGCGTGTGGTCCCAGCAACACAGTTTGCCCCAGACACAGACCAGGTGCCCACAGAGCCGGCTCTCAGGAAGTGGGCTCTGGCTCTGAAGCAGCCCCCGGGGGAAAGGGGCTGGGGCGGAGGGGGCCAGGCAGTCTCAGGGCTCCCCCTCCAGCCCGGGGGTTCTCCTTCCAACCGCCGTTTAGACTCCTGCTGTATCCCCTGCCACACACGCCTGTCCACCCTACCCGCCAGGACTCTGTCAGGGAACCCCAGGCTGGGCCTAGAATCCAAGGCTGCATTTGGGTCAAAGCCATTTGTTCTGGCCTGTAAAGGTGGGTTAGGTTCCATTAAAGAAACACGGCAGCTTGTCCTGCTGGGAGCCATTTCCCCTCCCTCTCCCTCCACGTCGCCCCGCGCCCCCAGCTCCCCCACAGATTTCCACCTTCAGACACTGCTGACGCTGAACCGGGCATCTGAGACCCCGTTCCAGGTGGAGGAGTGTCCAAGGAGGTCAAGTGAGGCTCAGACTTGAGCAACAGCCAGGGTCCTGGCTTGGAAAATAAGCCTGGGCCTGAAAGAAGTCAGGTTCCGAGCCCCCAGTGGAGCTTTATCTGCCTTGTAGACAAACCCAGCCTCAAGGGGCAGCACCATGGTCTCAGGGACAGAACAGTGTCTTAGAGGCAAACCAAAGGTCCAATTCCAGCAGTGTGACCCCAGGCGAGTCAGCTCACAGGGCTGGGCCTCAGTCTCCAATCTGTGAAATGGGACTCAATGCTACGTGCATTCCAGGGTTGTGGCCTGGGTTCTGCTGAAGACCCAGGAACTGGCTTGGGTGGCAGAATCCGAGCTCTCCCTTGGCGCTGCTTTCACAGATAGTGATGTGAACAAAAGAGCACCCGTCTCCTGAGCCCTGCTCTGGGCAGGCAGCTGGTGGGAGCTGTATGTGCCTGACCTGGTTCAGGGCCACCTACAGCTTGTGAAGTCCCCAGGGCCACCTGGACCCCATAGCCTCTTTCACCACAAAATGGGAATCATTGGGTTCCTTCTTTGGGGGACGTGGTCTGTCGTGAGCCTCCATCACCTTTGGAAGCCGTAGGAGTGGGAAGAAATGGTTGTCTTATTTGTGATCCTTCGCCTACCTTCGGGGTCTCTTAGGGTGTTCGCCCTGAAAACCTTGAAAACATCACCTGCCTCGGCCCCAGGCAAGATCTTTTTTTTTTTTTCTTTTAAAAAGATTTTATTAAAGGTCTTTATAAGGCGATATCCAGGCTCCAGATCCAGCAGCCAAGGCGACCCTATTCTGCTGTGGGCACCGGCGGGGGCACAGCAGGTGGCTCTGGCTTCCCATCCTTCCGTTCAGAGGTGCAGGTCGTGGGCAGTATTTCGCCTTTGGGTTCCACAATTCTCATGTGATCAGGCAGGGGTTTCTTAGGGCCAGTCTTACCAGTTGGGTCCCAAGGCAGGGTGATCTTTACCTGGATGCCCAGCACACCTAGAAGACGCCATGGTTAAGACCAAGCTATGGTTCCATCGGCTCGCCCGCTACACAACAGGATAGTGCAGAAGGAAGAAAAGAGCAGATTACTCAAGCACCCCTGGGCCCTTGTCTACTCCCCCAGGGCAAGATCTTGACTGATCCACCAAAGGAAAGAGAGGGGCGTCCTGGGGGAAGGTTTCTGCCTGCTGAGGTCTCCCTACCCCAGGGGATCGGGCATAAAACCCCCAGAGCACAAACTGGTTGGGATACACCCGGGTTTAAATCCCAGCTGGCCCTGGGGACGTTCTGGCACCTTCTCTGAGTCTCAGCTTTTAAATGAGAACAGAAAGGACTCCACCCTTCAGGAAGGGGGTTGGGACTGGTGCTCCGTCCAGGCTCTGACATGCGCACCTGGGCCTCATAAGACGCTCTATTTTATGAGCAGAAAACGTGTAGCTCTTAAGTAGGCGAACAAACGTCACCAGGCTGTGTCTTATTCTGTCCTTATTGCAAAAGAAGCAACAAGGAGTGTAGGGCAAGAGAAGGTTTAACTTTCCAGGACGAGTCCCGTAAAAACGAAAGCACATCATTGGCTGTGGGACAAGCCTTGAGCGCTAAAATATTTGATACTGGCGTTTAAAAATTCAAAACTACATACAGGGCTTCCCTGGTGGCGCAGTGGTTGAGAGTCCGCCTGCCGATGCAGGGGACACGGGTTCGTGCCCCGGTCCGGGAAGATCCCACATGCCGTGGAGCGGCTGGGCCCGTGAGCCATGGCCGCTGAGCCTGCGCGTCCAGAGCCTGTGCTCCGCAACGGGAGAGGCCACAGCAGTGAGAGGCCCACGTACAGCATAAAAAAAAAAAAAAAAAATTACAAAACTACATACAAAAACAACCCTCCTCTGTGAGGAGTTTTACCCACAAGCAGCTTTGGTGGGTTTGAGGCAACAGTGCACGGGAGTCCCTTATGGTCTTAACCCTGAAGCTGAACCTGCTTTTCTACCCCCTATAAGTACCCACTGGCACATGGGCCCGTCTGCTCCAGGTGCCCCTAGTGCCCCAGGGAGGGCGGGAGGCCCAGGTCACAAGACTGGGTTGAAGAGGAAGCAGCAAGGGCCTGGCTGGTAGGGCTGTGACCTCAGGTCCCCGCCTCTGCTCAGGTACAGGTAACTCAGCTCACGGCCCAGCCTCCCTTTCCATGAGGAAACCTCTTTTCTCCCCACCTGTTGATTCACAGCGTCTATAATTCAGTCTCCTTTAAATCATGTCTCTGAGAAACACATGCTTGGTGCTGAGATTACATTTCTTTCTCTGTTTTTTGTTTTTCTTATTTGTTCAACTCTTCTGTGAGGTAGGTGGAGAACAGATGCCATTTAGGGAAACCGAGGCACGTGGCCACAGGTTGCCATGCTGGACTGTGGGATGGTGACCTCCCTCCCGTCCCCACTGTCCTGGGCAGAGCAGTCTCGGGTTTTGTTGAGGGCTTTCTGGGCGCCCAGAGTGCTGGCTGTCCGTGAGGCCAGCTCAGGGAGGAGGACACCTGAGCAGGAGACACCGGTTCCTAAGGCCCCAGATCATTGTCCTCAGGCTCCCACTCCCACCTCCGTCTGCTCCCCCAGCTCCTCCCAAGCTCCCCAAGATGTCAAGCAGCTGCCATGTAATTCCAGGATCAGTGGTGAGCTGTTCTTTTCCAGCCAGTGACAGACGAAGGACATGCTCTCTGATCTCCTAGTGCACCCGTCTGCCACTCCCTGTGGCTTTGGTGTCCCAGGGGCGGGCCAAGTGTGGATCCCTGGTTCCCGAGGGCTCCCCCAACCCCTCTTCCTGGCTGGAGGTCAGAGAGGTGGACTGGGGGGCCAGCAGTCACCAGCCCCCTCATTCCTGCATAATGACAGGCTCCTGCTTCCCACCCCCAAGGCCCCTCGTTCCTTGGAGCCCAGCCCAAAGCCCCAGCCTCCGTGAGCCCTCCCTGGCCCCATGAGGATGTGGAAGAAATACCGTGGTGAAGGTCATTGCCCCAAATGTTCTGCTTCAGGTAGGATTCTCGGTGGCAGCTTGAGACAAACACCAGAAAGACACTGAGTGGTGACCTCTGCAAGATCGATCAGTTCCCAGGAGAGACTCCTGTTGGCCCACGGGCCCTCCTCTTTCTTTGTTGTGAGTGGACTGGCCTCTGAGATGGACAGGACAACACCAGTGGGAGATAGGTTCCCGCCAGATGGACATGCTGACAGTGTGGCAGCCAGGCAGACAAATGCCAGAGCACGTGGACGCCCAGGAGGCCTGGGAGCTTGCTCTCTCCCCGCCAACCCCGCAAAGTGCCCAGGCCCTCAAGCCCAGCAGGGCAGCCTGGAATGATGCTGCCCAGACACCGGAGACCTTGCTGGCTGGGGAGTGTCAAGTGCGGGGCAAACACCTGTGCAGGTGAGGCCGGGAAGCCACGCCCGCTACCCCTGGATAATGGCGCTCGGCTGAGCCCGGGAAACTTAACTCCCGCTTGCCTCTGAGGGAATGTAAGCCCCGGTCCCACACAACAGAGGGGGATTGTTGTAGAGCAGTGAGCGGGACATGCCTTGGGCCTGTTTACAAGGCGGCTACCCAGGGTCCGTGCTGTTCCCTGTGTACTGGGGGATCGTAGGTTTTAAAGGACTAGCCAAGGTCAGGGTGCTCTCAGCAGCTTCTGCTTTCCCAGGTGAGCCAGTGGTGTGGCTGTAAATCTTTTCAGCCACAAAGACAAAACAAGTCTTCTCCCTTTACTTTCTCCTTCCTCAAAGAAGCCTCTTTAAGGGCGAGGCTTATCAGCTGTGTCTTTGAACCTGGCACCAGTTCAGGCCCTGGTCACTCCGCTCCCAAACCTCTGGGGGCCTGTGGTGCAGTTCACACACGGAGGCCCAGCGCAAGCCCAGGCCGGCCCGGCCTCCTCTCAGCCTCCTGCCTGCCCAGCTCCTGCCTCCCCGGCTTCCTCTGTACACCCAGCAACGCAGATCAAGTGCCTTTCTGCAGGGTCTCTTCTCTCAGTCCCCGATCCCAGCCCTGGGCAGCCCAGTGAGTACTGGCAGAAAGTGGAACAGAACAAGGCACGCGGCAGGCGGGCAGAGAGCCGTGAAGATGGCGGCTTCGTCCTTGACTCTGGGGCAAACCGTGGTGCCACTTGTTCAGGAAGGAAGAGAACACAGGGTGGTAGCTGGGTGGTGGGGATCGTGACAGGTGGGGAGTGATGACGAGCCATCAGCCTCTTCCCCCATATACCCTTCTCCCTCCCTCAAAACTCTCCCCCTTTCCCATCACCCTCCTTCGCCCTGCCCAGGTGTCTTATGTGGGGAGAGAGGATTACACCCCTGGTGAATCACTCCACATTCAAGATCCAGGGTTTTGCAGGAGGAAGGCATTTCTCATGGGAGGAATACCCGCCCCCCCCCGGAGAAGGCACCCTATGTGCTCCGACTCTTGTCCAAACCCACCTTCCCACTGAGCATCTCTGGGCAAATGACATACCTTCCCAAGTCCAGTTTCCTCATCTGCAAAACGGGCATAGCTCAAGGCCTCTGTCTCCAGGAGTTGCTGAAAGGATCCACCATGAACAGGTCGCACCTTCTACCTGGTCCTTGGTTAGCGTTCAACAAATGTCAGATGCTGTTTTTATCATTTTTTTTTTTTTTTTTTTTTTGCGGTATGCGGGCCTCTCACTGTTGTGGCCTCCCCCGTTGCGGAGCACAGGCTCCGGACGCGCAGGCTCCGGACGCGCAGGCTCAGCGGCCATGGCTCACGGGCCCAGCCGCTCCGCGGCATATGGGATCCTCCCAGACCGGGGCACGAACCCGTATCCCCTGCATCGGCAGGCGGACTCTCAACCACTTGCGCCACCAGGGAGGCCCTGTTTTTATCATTTTTACTCTCTTCGAAATCGTGTTCAAAATAACTGAAGTGATGTGGAACAGCTGGGATGTAAATCCAGATGTGGTTTTCCAGTTCTGAATGCGCCCTGTGTGCCATGCTTATTTTATTAAAAATCCTTGACTTAACATTGATCAGGGGTCCAGTACAGTGGGTCGAAGCTCACGCCCTGGAATCCCACAGACTTCACATCCGGATGCCACCGTTCCCATCTCCCCAATCATGAGCAAATTTGCTTTGTCTGTTTCCTTGCCATGGTATCCCCAGTGCCTAGGACAGCACCTGACACAGGTAGGTGTTTGATACATCTTTACTGGTTGAATTTAAGTTACCTAGCGTTGCTGAGTCTCAACTTCTGCATCTGCAAAGAGAGATTATAATAGAATCTGCCTCAAAGTGCTGTTGTGAAGATTAAATGAGATGACACAGGAAAAGCGCGTGGCACGTGGCCTAGAAAAATCTACCTGCCAGAGCGTTGGCTCGTAACAAATGGATAGTTCGCGTGGGCTACACATGTGGCTCTCAGGTAACCTGAATCCTCAATTAAGCAGAGCAGCCTCACTTATTCCGAGTTTGCTGCCTGTTTACAAAGCACAGGAAGTTTGCTCCTTAATCGAAACCTCTGGAAATCTATTTGTTTAAAAAAAATCCAGCGGGGCTTCCCTGGTGGCGCAGTGGTTGAGAGTCTGCCTGCTGACGCAGGGGATGCGGGTTCGTGCCCCAGTCCGGGAAGATCCCACATGCCGCTCTGCGGCTGGGCCCGTGAGCCATGGCCACTGAGCCTGCGCGTCCGGAGCCTGTGCTCCGCAGCGGGAGAGGCCACAGCAGTGAGAGGCCCGCCTACCACAAAAAAAAAAAAAAAAAAAAAAAATACAGCGGGTCTTGGCCAAAATCTATGAGAACGTCAGTGAGAATGCAGAGACAACTGTTTGGATAACTGGGGGCTCAGCCTTGAGGATGCAGCTGGATGTCCTGGAAGAGGCCCACAGCATCAGTGTCATTCTGAAGCCCTTGCTTCAGGGGATCCCCAGTGCTCCACAGTCTGGTGTGGCTGTGACTTTAATTCTCATAAAAGATAGTTTAGGAAAAGCAAGCAGGTCCAGAGCTGTTCTCCGCCAATACTGAAATTGCCCTCGGAAACTTTCCACTGGCTGCTAAGCCGAGTGATACAAAGAAAATTGAGGGTTTATATATATATATATATATATATTTTTTTTTTTTTTTTTTTTTTTTGCGGTACACGGGCCTCTCACTGTTGTGGCCTCTCCCGTTGCGGAGCACAGGCTCCAGACGTGCAAGCTCAGTGACCATGGCTCATGGGCCCAGCTGCTCTGCGACATATGGGATCCTCCTGGACCGGGGCATGGACCCGTATCTCCTGCATCGGCAGGCGGACTGTCAATCACTGTGCCACCAGGGAAGACCCTTATATATATTTTTAAATAAAAGGATTCTAATTCCAATAAAAAATAATGCCCTTCCATGGCCAATAGCCATCTCCACGGCTTTCTTCTTCCCTTTTTAATAAAACTTTTTATTGTGCCCATTAGGTTAACCAGACCTAAGCTCAGCCTTTTCTGGGTCGTTCAGGGGGAACTGCTCCAGCTCCTGCCTGGGTTTTGAATCAGGATGGCTCCGGAGGAAGGAGTGCGTTCGTGCTCTCCAGAGAGTGACTTGGACCACAATTCTAATCAGAGGCTGGAGGGGAGTGGGTTTGTCCCCTTGAAGGAGCTAAAAGTTTTATTCATACTTTTAAAGTGAAGGATGCTGATTTTAATTGTACAGAGGCCATTGTCTAGGATTGGAGTCCCCAAATCTAGTGCTGGGGAAAGCTTGGGGGATGGGGGATGGGGGCTCCGTGGTGCTCTCTGGATGTATTTTCCGTGTGATTTTTGTCTGTTTGACCTCAGGCAAATTAGTTAGCATCTCTGCAATGCAGTTTCATATGTCAAATACAGAGGAATAGTACCCACCTCAGAGTGTGGCTGGGAAGGTCAGAACATAGAATAGGTGTAAAGTCCATAACACAGGCCTGGACGAAACTGATGCTCAGTATGTGGTGGTTACAATAAGATTACGATGATGATGATGATGAAGATGACGCTTAGAATGTTTCGGTAGCAAATTCCATGGTTTTCTATCCCCCAAACCAGTATTAAGTGTCAGAGGGGGGTAGTTAAGTTCACAGGGTGTACCAGTTAACGATTACTTAACAAGCAAACCCCAAAATGATTGTTAAAACAACAATCATTTATTACTTAGAGCTCAGGAGTCAAGGCTGGGGATTGGCTGATCTCAGCTGAGCCCAACTGATTTTGGCTGAGTTTGGTCATGAATCTGAGTCATAAGCTGGTGGGTGATCGGGACTGGTCTCATCTTGGGCTCCCTTAGTCCTCTTGAGAAGTAAGCTCAGAACCCGTAGACCATCATATCTGCCACAATCTACTGACCAAAACAAGTCAGGAGGCCAGTCCAGATGCTAGAGGTAGAGAAACAGGCTCCATCTCCTTAGTGGGAGAAATTGCCAAGTCACAGAACAAGCATGAGCCCTGAAAGAGGTGAAGAATTCAGGGCAGCCATGCAGCCAGCTGATCCCAGAGCATTTATGGGCCTCAATAAAACCGACAAGGATATCTTGGGGAAACTTGACCTCACAGGAATTGGTCATGAAGGGATCACAGAGAGGGCCTGTCTGATACCAGCCTCTGCTGCACTAGTGGGGGCTCCTGGGTATCGCTGGGGCCCACAGGACTCCAGCTGCACAGCCAGTCTTCTGGGACAGGAGGTATAACTGTGACTCATCCAGAAAGCTGGGTGCAGGCCAAGGAGACTCAGTCTCCCAGCACCCCAGAGCCTTCGGCCAGCATCTTTCCTGTTCTGCTGAGGGTGCAGTGAAGGACAGGATTAGAGCAAGCAGCCTCCAAGGACAGGGGACACGGTTCCAGCGGCCTGATCAAAGTCACACCGAAAGGCCTGAAGTTCTTTTCCCCTCTGGGTCTCCATCTCTGCCTCCACACAATTACAGAAGCTCTTCAAGGATTCTCCCACAGCGTCCTTTAAGGCGGCCAAGAGCCTGGCCACCCCCGTCTCCCAGCTCTCACCAGATTCAGCTGGAGAAGCTGCTTCTCTCTGATCAATCATCTGCCAGGCCTGCATGCCCTTCACAGGGGCTATAAGTGACACTCCAGAGACTCCTTGTGCAGCTGCCACCGTCCCAGACTTTGTGCATGAACACAACCACTCTCCAGAGCCAGGATGGGGCCTCATGATCACCCAGTGGGTCCTGGAGGGCTGGGAGGGACAAAAATGGTGGCCAATGTGCGGAGCAGATAAAAGAGGACCATGGCTGTGGGGGACATGGGGGTGCTGGCTGCAGCTCCGCCTGGCCGTGGGATGAAGGCACACATTGGGGGATTTCTGGGCTCTTATCTTAGAGTCAGGAGAGCAGAGGGGCTTCGGGGTCAAACAGCCCCAGGATTTGGGCTCAGCCCATTACCCATCCGCTGTGTGACACAGGCAAGTCACTTTCCCTCTCTGAACCTCACATATGCAAATGGGGAGCACTATAGCACCACCTCTTAGATCTGGGGGAGGACAGGATTTCACACAGCTCTGGGCACCACACTGGGCACGGAGAAGGCACCTCCAGGATGGTCGATGTTACCACTGCCGACCAGACAGGCTAGGGAAACTCAGCAGCCTCCTGGGAGCCTGGACACAGCAAGGTGTTCCGTGGACTTGCCCTTTGGGGTCCTTCTTAGATTCTGTTTCTGTACTTGCCCTGGATTCTCCACACAGCAGCCAGAACAACTTAAAAACCCAAATCAGCTCACATCACTTTTGTGCTCAAAACCTTCCAAAGATGGCCCAATCGCAATGCACAGAGAATAACATTCACATTACTTATGGTGACCTGTGGGAGTGGCCAGCGGCTCCCCGGCCCCACTCTATCCCTCACTCCTTGACTTCAGGTAAGGGGCCTCCGTGCTGCTCCATGCACAAGCCAAGCTCCTTTCCACTGCGGGGCCTTTGCCCCCCCGCACCCTTCCTTCTGCCTGAAGCGCCCCTTCCTCAGGGCACTCACTCCTGTACCTCCCGCCTCTGCTCAAACACCTCTGCTCGGAGAAGGCTGGTCTAACCCCAGTCCCGCCGTCACCTTGACCCCCCCAACCTGCGTAGTTTCATTCATGGTATTTGTCGCTCAGAAGTCACATGTTTGTAGCCTACTGTGTGTTCTCCCTCCAGGACATAAGCCTACAGAAGGCAGGAGACTTAGCTTGTTCCCTACTGCTGGCATGATACCAGCACACACAAGGCCAAGGGCTCGACAGACGAGGCTTATAAGGTGCAAATATCAGCTTATCGAATACGATCTTTTAGTGCAGAGAGAATCACAGCCCCATTTTACAGATGGGGACCACAAGGCTCAAAGAACTGAAGTGACTTGCCTGGAGCCACACGGCCAGTGGAACTGAGACAGGAATACAGTGTCCTGGCCTCATTCCCTTCCCAGGGCCTCCCAGCTGGGAAGAGCATCTGGGAGCAGCTTGAGCCACACCTGCCCTTGGCGGGACAAGGCCGGGTGTATTCCCAGGGCTGTCTACCCTTGACGCGGGAAGGCTTTGGGTGGAAGTTGTTTTAAGACCCAGGAAATCAGGATGAGAGCAAGTGGCTGTGAGCAATACACTGGACACCCCGGGTGAGTGCGTTACATGGGGATGGATGCTGTCACGGGGGCCCACGAAGAAGACCCAGACTATGGCGCGATGCTTGGTACCTGCCATACATCGCGCGCTTTATCTTACGGGCATTTCCATTTTCACAAATTCTGCAACAAAAACATGACTTCTCTCTTCCTTGAGCAGATGTTAATTTGCAATGCGGAAGCCTCCGTGTGTCGATGACTTTCCATTATCCTTAGAGCTGGCCCCACATACAGAGCTCGATAAAGTTACAAACCTGTCCTCTGGGATCACCAAGTCAATAACAGGGTTATCGATTGGGTGGTGAAATGGTCTCCACGCTCTCAAGTCGAGCAGCCTACTTGGCTGCACATGAGGGAGATTCACTGGGAGTCATGGAAACGGGGCCACCATAGGCGCTCTGCCATGTGCCTTGGGTGCCCTTGGATCTACATGCAGGGCTGGGGAGGGTGGCGGCGCTCAGAGACCAGGTTTTTACTAAAACTGAGCTGCAGAGACAATGTGGACACCGGTTGGGGGGGGGGGTGCTGTTTCAGGTGTCTGTAGGCCCTAAAAAGGGCTTCAGGCCCTAGTGCCCTGGGCCCCTGTGCTAGTTTATGTTTGGCAAAGACAATCACTTGGGTTGAAATCCACTTTCCAGCTGCAGGACCTTGGGCAAGTCAGTTCAGCTCTCTAAGCCTGGAGCTCCTGGTATATAAAATAGAGGTGATCGTAATACCTTTGCCGACCTCCCAAGGGGTTGGGAGGATTAAATTAAACAAATGAAGTAAAGTGCTAAACGCATAGTTGGACACTCATTACCCACTAAGTGCCAGCTGTTGCCGTTGGCTTTTCGAAACTCTGAATTTTCCAGGTTCCAGCTTTGCGCCATCTTCCTGTTGGGAGAGAGAGGTGAGTGACGTAGTAACTAACGTTTACTGGGCACTCTCCGTGGTGCAGGCACTGTGCAAGGCACCGAGGAGACAGAGTTGAGTAGGACACAGTCCCTGCCCTCCAGGACCTCCCAGCCCGCCAGGGTCACAGGCACGGAGCAGGCCATTCCCATGTGCATGCTCGGTGCCCTGTCCAGGCAAGCCAGGATCTGGGAACCTCAGGAGGCTGGGACAGCTGGGATCTTAGGGCTTCCATGTAGGAATAACCTGAGTTATTAGGTTAATATTATTAGTTATTAGTTAATAGAATGCCTACTATTACCCTTTTTTTTTTTTTTTATCATGATTACAACTTCCCCCTTACAAACGATAGAACCAAGTCTCTGAGAGGTTAGGTTACTTGACAAGGACAGGAAGGAGTTGAGCTTTGAACTAGCAGGACCAACAATACTGGTTTGCCTGGGACTTTCAGTGTCTTTGAACTGTGAACTGTGAACTTGAACTTTGAACTGTGCCCAAATGTATGGTCTTATCACTTCACTGTCTCTGCTGGTGAAGCCCTGCAGAGCTGGGCTCCCTGCTCTCTTGCTGGAGGTCCAAGGCCGATCTTGGCACCTCTGTTCTTTACTGTTGCTCCAAGGCCTGCTGTAGAAACAGCAGACACATCCTGGAAGATCCTTCCTATACATTAGCTCAGGGCTGGGTAGGGGAGGGGATGCAGGGACCACAGGCAGCAATTATGGGAAAAGGGGGGAATTGTAACTTGACCAAAGTCACAGAGCTAGGATGGGGCAGAATGGGGACACTGAGTTCATACTCCTGCTCATTCATCCTGGCTCTCCATCTCTGGAGAGGACCTCCGGTGAGCACCATAGGAAACGCAAGCTTCACTTTGCGTCTGGGTGTGGTACTGACCTCTGGGTTCCCTACGGTGCTTGCTCAGCACTTGACTGGCATGTTAGGGGGCCAATGAGATTGAGGGTGGGCGGACCCCCTCGGAGTGTTGGTGACCGCAAAGGGGCTAAATGGAAATGAGTCAGCTCCACGTGCTTGATGTGGGCCAGGTTTCCTCTGGACCCTTCTCCAGCTTTGACTCTCTCCTATGATCCAAACCGTGCTCAGGCAATGCCATACATTGTGGAAGTCATTCCGTAGAAGGGGGTTAGATGACAGTTATTTCGAAGGTGCCCTCAGAGTCATCTAGTCATCTGTCTACTAGGAAGGCGCTTGATGGGGGCAGGGAGAAAGAGGGAAAAGGCACGGTCTAGCTTTTCAGCACTCTTCTCTGCTCCCGTGAAGCAGAAATTTCCTCTCCACTCAGAATCACAGGCATTCCAGCAGAATGGGACCACGGACGCCGCCACCACTTAACAGGTGAAGACATTAAAATCCTATTTTGCCCCCTTCAGTTTCCTGGTCACCTCCCCAGACCGTAGTGTGAGGGGGCCAAGGATCTGAGGGTGCATGACGTTCCCTGCTTGCGTCACTCTTGGTTCAAAGTACTGCTTGTTATTTCTAAGGCCCCTCAGGAGGATCTAGTACTTATGACCCTAGAGCAGCAGCCCACATGCCCACTGGAGCGGGAATCAGTTTCCCCTGGAAGACTTAGCACAATTGTCAGGTCCAATTCTGAATTAGTAGGTCTGTGTGTGGCCCAGGTTCCCAGGCCATGCCAACGTGGCTGATTTTGGACTTTACTTTGAGAATCATTGATCTATTCCATCCATGACAAATTTCTTCCCCTCTTTGGAGCCTCACTTTCCTCAGCTGTAAAAAGGGGCCAATGCAGACCCAGCAGGAGTCCTATGGGCAGGGCTGTATGAGACAACAAAGGGAAAGGCATCTTCTTGTGTCTTGTACTTGGTAGAGTCTCAGCCATCTTGAAGGCCCCTCCTTCCTGCAAGGGTGGCTTCTCACAATCAAGTGGTAAAGTAGATCAAATGTAATCTTTGCCCAACACTCAGTGTTAGTGGATGGAGAGTTATGGAAAACCCTCAAGCCCTGGGCTCATCCCCATACAAAGAAGACTATGAGATCCCGGCCGAAAGGGCAGGAGAATTCCCAAGGGGCGGCAGACACTAGATGAGCACTTTGAGTCTCCTTTGTCAGAGTCCGTCCTGGGAGGTGCTGGCAGAAACCGCTATCAGCAAACAAAATCTTCCATCACGGCCAAGGCGGGGTTGAATCCTGCTCACTAGGGCTCCCCCCGCCCCCCCCGGCTCCTCTCTCATCCTCTTTCTCTTGTCGGCTCCCACGCCCACCGTCCTGCTTCCTCTCCCAGTGCAAGTTTAATAAGCTAATATCAAAACCATCTAGGCCTGGAGCTTTCAAAGATTTAAGACTTTTAAATGTGAAGCCCCTCATTATATCTGACTCTTTTCAATAAAAAAAGTCCTGATAAGCCATTGATAAGACACCAGTTATCAGTGGGATTTGTTTGACGTCGATTTGAAATGTGCACTGCTTGCTTTTTGGGGTAATGGAATCAAACACTTAGAACCGTCCTAGTAGATCACTTTTCACATAAGAACATTAAATTGGAGAGGACCCCTGTTTGGGGGTTTATAAAAATAAAGCACTATTGTACAGTATGGCATAGAGCAGGGGCTGCATGCACAATTGACTTTCTTCCTATTAATCAACTACAATGTTTACCTTCTTATTCCAACCATTTCCAAACCATTCAAACTAAGAGGATTAGCATCGCATTTCTGCCAAGGTGTACTTTTATTTCAGCAAATACCACTTTCGTTCTAGGGGGAGATTAAAGGCATGAAAGAAATGGTTTCTTTATCAGCCGTCCTGTGTTGCACAGATTTAAAAAAATAAAAATTATCTAGTTTGAAAGAATACAGTGTCCTTGTCCAGGAAAAGCTGATTGCAAGAAGAGTTAAATTTCAGGACAAACAACATAAATTGCGAAGCATAATCCAATGTCAAGGCTGACTATTTCTTGCCATGTAAATAGCGCTGATGGAGGAATCATTTAGGAACCAGCGGAGAAGTGATCACCTTCACTTTGATTAGCTTGGAGCTTTCAAATATATGTCAGTGCTAGAGTTTAAATATGATGAGTTGTGCTGATATGGATTCTCCTATATATGTAATCCCAGAGAATGTTTAAAATGTAATGTTTTCTACCTTCTTTCTTTTAGAAATGTGTGAATTTTGTATAAAGTCAACTTACAAAAATCATCCTTTCACTATCCTCTTATCAATAGCACATTAAAAAAAAATAAGTATTCTCTGTCTGAAGTATAGTATCACACAGCTCATAGTTTGCTCAAAGGTCCAGAGCAGTGGTTTGCAAAGTGTGGTTTCTACCAGCAGCATTAGTATCTACCCGGGAACTTGTCAGAAATGCAAAATCTCAGGCCCCATCCTAGACCAACTGCATCAGAAATTCTGGGGGCAGGGACCTGTAATTTCAGGGGATTCTGATGAACCCTGAAAGTTGAGAACCCCTGGTTTAGGGCTAATTTTCTCCTATGACAAGAGAGGCCTAGAAAAAAATATAAACTTGCCTGAGGGTCAGACTTCCTGTCAGTAAAAAAGCCAGGGCTAAAATCAGTACACAGTAAATAGGGAATAAAATTCAGATGAGTCTCACTTCCACAAGAGAATGAAAACACGGATGGGCAAAAAATAATTTAAAATTTTAAAGGAGAAACAGCAAAAGAACATTTGCATAATATAGAGATTAACCTCAGGACTCCTTTAAATAGTTCCAGCCACCAAATACAATGATCCAGTTTGCAAATAAATTTATCTGTGTAGAGCTGCTCAGGACCATATTGACATAAATCCAAGTACCCATATACAGGCACACACGTGGTCAGGGTGAGGCAGTGCATCCCTATTTGAAACACCAGCAATTAGTGTCAAAGCGTCAATGTCATAGGGTCTTAAAGAAGATCCTACAACCCTCCACCTGCCCCCCAGGAGTGCTGAACAAGAGTGCACTTTTCATTGCATCCTTATCAGTTCTAGTCATTCTCATTTTATTTTTAATCCTTATTAATTTGTAAAAAATACATTTGTTAACACTACAAACCTTTCTTTCGTATATAATTAATTGTAAAGCAATACTTCCTTATTGCAAAATTCTGGAAATTATAGAAAAGAATAAAGAAGATAACAAGAATCCATAATCCCACCAGCCATGTAAATCCATTGTTTACACGTATGTATTAGCTTCTAACATTTTTCTGGACACGTTTTAAACATATGCATGATCACACTGTATATAAAACTGTATATCGTGCTTTTTTCATTTAACAACAAAATCTTAGCATTTTCTTACATCAAAAACTCTTTGTAAGATTAGGCCTTTCTGAAAAGAATAGGGAATTTGAAGACATATTAGTAGAAACTATTCTAAATCAAACTCAGTGTAAAAAAGAAATAAATGAACAGAGCATCAGTGAACAGCAGAAACAAATGTAAAGGGACCAATTATACATGTCATTGGAGTCCTTGAAGGAAAAGAAAAAGGGTACTGAAAAAAAATTTGAAGTAATAATGTCCAAATATTTTCAAAATTGATTAAAACTATGAATCCACACATATAAGAAGCTCAGTGAACCACAAGCACAAGAAACTTGAATAAAACTTAAAACAAAATATATCATACTCAAATTGCCTAAAATCAGCAATAAATAGAAATCTTAAAAGCAACCAGAGGGGGAAAAAAGGCAAAATATGTATGAAAGAACAAAGATGAGGATGACAGCAGATTTCTCATCAGAAACAACACAAACTCAAAGGCAGTGGAGGAATATCTTTAAAGTACTGAAATAAATAATTGACAACCTAGAATCCAACAAATAAATTTTCAAAATTAAGACAAAGTAAAGACTTCTGAAGCCATTCAAAAGCTGAAATAATTCATCACCAACAGACCTGAACTATAAGGAATATTCAAGGAGGTCTTTTAAAAGGAAAATGAACCAGATACAAACATACATCCATACAAAGGAATGAAGGGAACTGGGAATGGAGGCTACATGGGTAAAAGCATAAAAACTTTTTCTTATTATTTAAATATCTTTAAAAGATAATCACTGTTTAAAGCAAAAATGAGAGCAATGTTCTCTGGGGTTTATAATACATGTGGAAGTAAAACAATCGACATGATAGCATAAAAGCCAAGAAGAGAGATGAAAATATACTTTTATAAAGTCCTTTACAATATAGGCAAAGTGTTATCTCTTGAAGATAGAATGTGATATTAACGTGTGTGCTATAAACCCTAAGTCACCTACTAAAATAACACAACAGAATTATCGCTAATAAGTCAATCAAAAAAGGTACAATACAATCATAACAAAACACAATTCATCCAAAAGAGGCAGAAAAGGGAGAAATAAGGAATAAAGAACAAGCAGGACAAATAAACTAATAGAAAAATTTTAGATTTAAATCCAGTAATATCAATAATTACATTAAATGAAAATGATCTAAATACCTCAGTTAAGAGGCAGACATCGTGCCTAGATCATTAATATCAAACAAAGTAGATTAGTGCCTAGATCATTAATATCAAAGTTGATTTCAGAGCAAAGAATATTACCAGGGATAAAGGCAGTTACTTCATAATGATTAAGGGATGAATTAGTCACAGGGACATAACAATTCTGAATGATTATGCACCGCATAGCAGAGTTTCAAAATACATGGAGCAAAAACTGATAGAATTACAAGGAAAAACAGACAAATCCACATTTATAATGGGGATTTTAACACCCTTCTCTCAAAACTTTTTGAAACTCTCAAAAATTCAGACATAAGAAAATAAAGCTCAATTTAAAAGCTAGACAAAAGATTTAAAGAGACAATGCACCAAAGAAGATATATAGATGGCAAATAAACACATGAAAAGATGCTCAACATCATTAGTCTTTAAGAAAATACAAATTAAAAGTACAATGAGGTATCATTACTCACTTATTAGAAGGTCTGAACTTAAAAAGACTGCCTGTACCAATCATTAACAAGGATGTGTAGCCAACATGCACTGTTGGTGGGAATGTAGAATGACACAACACTTTGGGAAAGAGTTTGGCAGATTCTTTAAAAGTTAAACACACACCTACCATTATGACCCACTCACTCTGCTCCTAGGTATTCACTCCAACGAAATGTAAGCATACGTCCTTACAAAGGCTTACACATGATTATTAATGATAACTTTATTTGTAATAGCTCAAAACTGGAAACAACCCAAATGTCTATCAATATATGAAAGATAAGCCAATTGTGGTTTCCGTATATAATGGAATACTACTCAGCAATTAATAGGATTCAACTACTGAAATACACAATAACGTGGATGGCTCTCAAAATAGCAATGCTAGACAAAAAAGCCATAAACCAGGCAAATAAGAGTTCATACTGTATGATTCCAAATAAAATTCTCGAAAATGAAATCTGATCTATAGTAACAAAAAGCAGATGAGTCGTTGCCTGAAAGTGAGGGGTGTTGGGAAGAGGCTGGAGGAAGAGATTGGAAAGGGTCCCAAGGTAAACTTTGGGGGTGGTTAAATGTACACAATATCTTCATTGTGGTCATAGTTTCACAAGTGTATACACACATCACATCTTATCATATTGTACATTTAAATATGTGCAGGTTTCTGTATGTCAATTACACCCAGAAAAAACTGTTTTAAGAAAAAGTCTGTAAAATATTTACAAGAAAGAGCATAAAATAGTTTTTGGTCTGGATATCAATATTTTTTTATTTTTTTATGGTTATAGTCTACCTTGTTCCACAAAGAATTTTAAGACATTCCCCAAGAATTGGACATTTTTGTAGCTTCCTTTTGATTTCCTCTGATAAATAACACTGCAGTACACACCTCTGACTATAAAGCTTTCCTTCTGCATCCCATACCACTTTCTTGGGATATATTCCCAGAAGTGAAACTACTGATTTAACGGATATGAACATTTTATACATTGCTAAATTGTTTTCCAAAAGAGAAAGTTAGGCCAATTTATACCAGTTATGAGTTTTCATGTCCCTGTGCTAGTGTCAAGCTCAGAATTCTCATTTAAAATGTTAGTTTGATATGTTAAAATATTTGATTTTTTTTTAATTTATTTTTTTTGCTGTATGTGGGCCTCTCACTGTTGTGGCCTCTCCCGCTGTGGAGCACAGGCTCCGGACGCGCAGGTTCAGCGGCCATGGCTCACGGGCCCAGCCGCTCCGCAGCATGTGGGATCCTCCCGGACCGGGGCACGAATCCGTGTCCCCTGCATCGGCAGGCGGACCCTCAATCACTGCGCCACCAGGGAAGCCCAAAATATTTGATTTTTTTAAGTAAATTAAAATACCTTTTTCAAGTATATACTATTCGTTTGTGTTTTGGAGTAGGAAAACTTTCTTTTCTTTTTTCTTTTGCCAATGGTCTGTCAAGATCATGGTGATTACTTCCAATGAATTTACAATATATTAAATCTATTAACCTTTTGTCATATATTGGGAATACTTTTCTTACATAGCTTGGGTTGGGTATGTTTTTGGATCTGTTTTTTTTTGTTTTTCACCATATAGAAATTTTCCCTTTTTTTGTGGTCAAATCTCTCTATCTTTTCCCCTTTCCCTCCTTCATAAATTTGAAACTTGGAAATATCTCCCTACTTTAAAATTTTCATAAATGTTTGCTGAAATTCTAGTTCCCTTTTTTGATGTTATTTGTTAAAATAAAAAGAAATTGAACTCTTTAATTCTTGCAGAATTTATGCAGGCATATAATGTATATAGGTTTCACATTTCTATTTTTCCCCTCAAATAGTAAGCCAGCTGCCCAAGCACTGTTTGTGCATAATTCCTAAAGAAAGGGAATCTTGGGTGACGTCTGGGGGCAGGGGAGGTAGAGTAGGGCATGGTAGGGTGTCACAAGTACAAGCCGAGCTGCAGAAAACTGTGTGACTCTCCATCACCTAACCCCAAAGGAGAAGGGTAGAGAGGATGAAGCTACTTGCTTAAGCATCTTAAATTTTGTTACTAGGCCTTTTCATTTGACATGTATTGCAGAAAAAACAAATAAACAAACAAAAAACCTAGTGATATTCGGAAAAAGAAAGTGATAAAAATGCAGCATAAGGAGGAAATGGACGTTCCTGAAGGTGGTTGGTTCGACAGGGCATCAAGTTCACTGGCACAAGAATGGTGGGTGGCTCCACAAGACCTCACCTCTCAGTCAAGGAACCAGCAAGAGTTCAAGGTCCCCTGTAAACTCTGCAAGTTCAACAGCATAAAACAGAAAAGCCCAGAACAAGTTTATTTGCCTCATATAAAGTAAATCCAGAGGTGGGAGTCCAGGGCCTGGCCAAGGGCAGCTCAGGAAAGCCAGCAGAGCACATGTTTCCTCTGAGCTCCCTCTCCTGCATTCCCAGCGGACAGCGAGTCTTTCTGGCTTGTGGACCGCAGTGTTTCAGGGAGGAGGATGGAGGAAGATTGAAAAAGCAAATAGACCCGCCCCCTCCCTTTAAGGAGACTTCCTGGAAGTCTTAGGTCTTCTGGCCAGATTTCACTGCATGTCCTCACAGGCAAGAGATGCTGGAACGTTCTTCCCGGTGGATATTGGGATGCTCCCAACAGTTGCTGCCACATTTTCAACCTCGGGCAAATTGTTCCCTCCCCCAGGGCCTCAACTTTCATAGTTATAAAATGAGCAAGTTATATCAACCAATCTCCAAGGATTCCTTTATCCCGTGGTAGGTTCTTAGAGAGCAGGTTGCACATTCCAAGATGTTAGTACCTCCCTCCCCAACTCCCAACCCTCCTCCTGCCCCCAGTTCTCTTGCTAATATCTCAGAGCCTTGGTCTCTTCAGGTATAAAGTAAGACAATTATACCTGCCTGTCTAGTTGCTTGAAGGACTAAGTCAAATAATGCATGTGAATCACCTAACACGTAACAAGAGGGGAGACAAAGGGAGCAGAATAGAGAAAGGCACCTCTCTCCTGTTCTCCTAGGTAGGCTGACTTTCCTACTAACATGATTAAAATAGAGTCTAACCACTGTTTCAATTGGCCAAGCTGAACCTACTGAAGGAAAAAATTAAAATCCTCCTACAGATGTTGAAGTAAATCCTTCTTCTGAGGTTCTGGAAGGGTGGCTTATTTTTTCCCAAACTCAGATCCTGGAAGGAAAACAAATATGTAGGTTTCAAAAAACCATATGTTCCCTCCATCCATCTGTCCATCAAGGTCTCCATTCCAACATTTGACAAATTCGTGCACCAAATGCTCGGTGTGCGTTGGCTTTCAAATTTTTCTCTGGGAGATCCTTCTTCAAACAAAAATATAAAAGAAAGAGGAGAAGAGTGTAGCTGTGCCCTGCCCCAGCTGCCGGAGGTTTGGGGTGCAAACTCTTCAGTCCTCCTCTGTCTAGTAGAAGGGTGACCCAAGTGGCCAGCTGGCACCCAAGTGCCCTTGTTTTCAACCACGCCAGTAGCGCCCCAAGCGCTCCCCAGGCTGGACTCAGGGATGCGACCGGCTCACCTACCTTCCACCCCATATTTTAGACAGTCTGGACAGCAAGGCTGCTCAGCCCAACCTCAACCAGGCTGAGGGGAGAAGCTGGAGAAGAGAGGCCCCTTTTAGCTGGCTCTGCCTAGTCTCTGGACAAGTGCCCAAAATGCCCAAGGAGATAAGAGGGAATAAAAAAGTAGGAGGCAGGGGCTTCCCTGGTGGCACAGTGGTTGAGAGTCTGCCTGCGATGCAGGGGACACGGGTTCGTGCCCTGGTCCGGGCAGATCCCACATGCCGCAGAGCGGCTGGGCCCGTGAGCCATGGCCGCTGAGCCTGCGCATCCGGAGCCTGTGCTCCGCAACGGGAGAGGCCACAGCGCTGAGAGGCCCGCGTACCGCAAAAAAAAAAAAAAAAAAAAAGTAGGAGGCAGCAAAAGCTAGAGGCTGCCCACAATGCCTCAGTGTAGGGAGCCTGCCTAGGAGTGGCCCACAGCTGTCAGAGTGCCACCAAAACCACTGGCCACGCTGCTCCCCGAAGGAGGAGGGAGAGGAGGGGGAAAGCAGAGCTCCCCATACCCGTCCTCTACCCTGAGCCGCCATGGCAGACCTGTTCAGAAGTCCCTTCCCATGGAAACATGAGGATGGGCCGCGAAGGCTCCCCCATGCCTCTGTCTTTCCCCCAGCAAGAGCCCCTACCCATACCCTCTAGGGAACAGCAAATTCATTTGTAAAGCAATTATGTGGGGGGAAGAGACCCAGAGTTCGGAGGCACCTGGATAACCTATGTGAATTCAAGGATGCTTCCAGCCCAACTTCTAGACTGCAGGAGTCAACCCAACTCCACATTAATACCAGGCTTGCATTTCAAAGCAAAAAAGGAAACCACATGAAATCACAAACAACTTCCTTCAAAAAAGGAAACCATATGAAATCACAAACAACACAAATCACAAACAACCAGAAAAGGAAACCATATGAAATCACAAACAACTTGCATTTCAAAACAAAAAAGGAAACCATATGAAATCACAAACAAATTCAAGCACCAGGAAGGGTTGTGCAAGGAATAAGTGCCACTCAAGGATTGTGATCAAGGACAGTAGAACGATCCCCTACAAACCCACCTAAAAGTGAAACAAGGTTTTCATATGAGGTACAATGCTAAGCCTGCCCGTTTACCCAAATGTCCTAGTTCAGGTGAGAAGAGCCACTTGGCCCTGCAGCTGGAGACTCTACAGGTGTGACCTGAGATGGATACACCCTCGATTCATACCCCAGAGCCAGTGTCTTCCGACACCGGACTGTGTCACACTGTGCTCTTCCCCTGCACCTCAGAAGGCATGGCCCACACAAGGCCATCCCTTGGCCTGAGTCCTAAACGAGCAGACACGGGGTCAGAGTCCAGCTGACCCTCAGTCTATGTGTAATGTGAGCAAAGAGCGAACCTTGGTTGTTGTGGAGATTTGGGGTAGGGATTAGTGTGGGAAAGCTAAGACTGACCCTATGGCACCTGGCAGACCACAGGTGGCCACCTCCCTGCCCACATCTGTGTTTGTGGGTGTTAGAAAGAGCACTGAAAGAACCCAGTCAGAAAACTTGGGTTCAAGTCTCGATTCAGCCCCGCCTCAGCTGGTAACTTTCCTCAGCCACCTTACCTCTTTGAGCCCCGGGCTTTGTTGCCTGAAACAGTTCTAAGGACACCAGTGACCTCCAGGTCACTCAGGCCAGTGGGCATCCCTCCATCATTTTCCCTCCTGCCATGTTCACCACTGGCCATCACTTCCTCCTTGACCACTCTTGCCTTGCCCCCTGTGGTGGAACGCTCATTTGCTCTCTCCTCTGGTCTCTTTTGTTCCACATCTTTTGCAAACTGTCCTCTCCTAAATGTTGGGGTCTTTCAGGGCCCCCTCCTCAATCCTTACCTCTTTTCATATGGTTCACTTCCAGGAGACCTCATGCAACCGGGGCTGTGATGAGCACACCTAAGTGGTGGCTCCAAGACACACCTCTGCAGACCTCCCCTCTGTGGTCCACACCATGTATTCCATTCTGCATCTTCACCTGGATGTCCCAAAGGTACCTCAAACGGAACACCTGCAGAACAGGACCCATGGTCTCCCCTTTCTAACCCGGCCACCTTACACACCTCACCCACTGAAACCAACACTCATTGAGCCCGAGACCAGAAACATCTGAATCATCCTTGACTCACCCCCACCCCTGAACCAGCCACATCTAATCTCTAAACAAGTCCTGTCTACAGCTCTTCCTAAATATCTCTCCAATCTGCCATTCCTCTCACCTGTCCCTCCCTCACCTTACTCTAGGCGACCATATCTGCTCATCAGGGTCTTGGCAATAGTCTCTCACTTGTCCGCCACCCCCTGTCCTGCCTCTCTCCAATCTGGAGTCCATTCTACTGTGAAAGCGATCTTTCAAAAATGGAAATCTAATCGTGTCATTGCCCGGCTTCAAACTCTGCAATGGCTTCTCATTTTTCTGAGGATAAAGACAAAATTCCAGCACCTGTCTATCCTGCCTCCTCTTGCACCATCTCCTCCTCTCCGCTCTTCTCTCCCTGGCCTTCTCGCAGTCCCGCACATACATATCTCTGCCCCAGGACCTTTGCACAGCCCATCCCCCCTACCTGGAATGCTCTTCCCTCTCCCTTTGCCTAGTAAGATCCCACACAGCCTCCAGACTTCAGTTTAATGTCTGCTCCACAGGGAAGCCTCCTCCGATCTCCTGAATGGGACCAATTCCCCTCTCCTCTGAGATAATTAACCCACTGATTTGAATGTTTATTTAGTGTCTCTCCATTTAAGTCCCATGAGGACAGGCATCATGTCTTTTTATTTTTTGCCCACTGTGGTATTCCCAGCCTCTAGCACATTGGGTGGTACAAAGTAGGTGCTCCATAAATACTTGCTAGATAAACAAAAAGAATAAAATTGAGATAAATACCTACCACATGGCACTGTAGGAACCTCTGTGTGAGATACTACTTTGCTGGCTTCATTAGTAAACCAAGATCCTATTGGTCAGGAGCCAGTCTTATTCATCTTTGTTTTCTCTGGACTCGGCCAAGACCTGAGATTAGAACTTGGTGATTGAACGTTTTATGTGCAAATGCTCCCATCGTACAATTGTAGGTCGTTAAAACTGTGTCCAGGTAAATGTGAAGTGAAAATACTGAGTGCAGAGGTAGTATGGCTGATGGAAAAGCTTTGAAATGACAGACTTGCTGGAAACCCTGCCCCTGCCCCTTAGCAGCTGTGTGGCTGTGTGAGAGGTGCTGTACCTCTCTGAACCCCACTGGAATTGAGGAGCTGGAAGCAGACTCTTAAATGCTCCTGATTGTTAATGGGCCAGAAAAGCCAATCCCTGTGTCCCTGTGTCCTATGTCTGAATCCAATTTCTCCAGTCTGATTTCCCTCCTAAAGGCTCCACCCCTTGGTAATGTCCAGATTGAAACAGACACATCTGGATCCTTCTTGAACTGCAGACGTCAGCCCTCCGTGGAGCCTGATCTGGGAGGAGGAAGGGGGCAGTCCACTGTCACACTTCCTGCAAGACCCGGGGTACCCTTCCTGACGGGCCGCTCTCCTGCTTTGACATCCCAGGTACCATGCCGGTAGCTCCACAGCAGAATCAGACTGGGTTCCAGGTGGTGGCCGGTGAACTGGATTTTCCCCCTGCATTTGCCAAGCCTCTTAGCACAAAGGAGTGCCGATTTCCTTCTCTCTGCCGCCCTAAACCCGAGAGGACAAAGGGACACACAGGCAGGTGGAGAGGCCCAGATCCACGTGGACATGAAGACATTTTATAACCGAGGGTGACCTCTAGCTCTGGCTGGAAGAGACTCAAAGGGCAGAATAATAAAGTCAAGAATGAATCAGAACAGAAATAATCATAGCGGTCTCATTCAGCGCTTGTGTCCTGCATCAGGGCCTCACAGGCACCATCTCTTGAACCTTCACTACAACTGTATGATAAAAGGAACATTTGCATCCATGTTTGACAAAGAGGGGAACAATCTCAAACAGTCCTGCAACCTGCCCATGGTTACACAGCTCATGACTTGCTGAACCTGGACTCAGGCTCGGGAGGGCTGGTTCCAAGCAAACAGTGTCTTAAGGTTAGAATGTTACTGATGGCTGTCGTATGCTAATCATGTGTGCATGCATGCATGCATTCATTCATTCATTCATCTCACTGTTGAGAGCCTGTTCTGTGCCAGGCTCTGAGCTTGGTGCAGGGGGAGCCTGAACAAAGCCTAGTCCTGTAGTCGAGTGGGGAGAACAGTGACTCACCATCAGACAAATACATAATAATCACAAACTGTGAAATGTACCGAGGGAGAGGTACGGGGTCCTGGACTAGGGGCTGGGGAAACTCTGGTTGGGGAAAATTCCCAAGAAAAGACCACTGGGCAGCACAGTTTGCTCAGAGAACACCAATGGTTCCAGGTCCACCAGGGGAGCAGGCAACCGTGTTTCTGTGGCACAAAGGTGCCAGGGCTGTCCGGGCAGGTGCAGGTGGGGGCATAGGCAGCAGGCAGAGCCAGCGAGCTGAGCCTGACAGCCCCTGATTTTGCCCAAATGATAACCTGCTGAAGGAAATGATCTCCCAGGCCCCCGGACCTCCCGGCTAATTGCAAACCACGCAACCTTAGCCGCAGCGAGATCTGCAGATAGGAGCACCGTCATCGCCTCTGCCGCCCTCACTGGCGCCCGCCCCGCCCTGTGCCCTGAAGGAGGACGCACGCCTGCTCGGGGCTCAGCGCCTGGTCCAGGTGAATGTCAGAGAGCCAGGGACACCAGCAGGCCTCTCGGGTCCTGTCCCCAGCACTCAGATCCCCCAGGACTTCGGCAGAGGATATGGCAGCGTTTTCTGGGGCAAAACCACTGGGGAGATGTCCTGACTGTTGACTCACAGAGTTCTCCAGAAGGGCCCCAGGGATGGGCATCAGAGCAAGTGGAGTTTCAGAGAGGGCACGACACCACCTTTGGATTTTATTCCAGAAGGTAGAGACAGATCAAACGAAAGCTTTCCTTGCCCTTTGTCATGCTGCCTGACTTGTTTATCACAAACAAACTTGGCCTTCCTGTGTTGCAGGTGGTCAACCTCACAGGAAGCAGGGCCGCGATGGCCAGGACTTGGGGCTTTCGGACATGAAACACTGGTTGTTCCTTATGTCGAGAACCCTTTCTTCTGCACCCCTTTTGTAACGTTTCGTTTCTTAATTACATAAGAAATATACATATGTGAATTATAGAAAAATGAGAAAGAGATGAGCAAGAAAGAAGAAAATAGAATGTCTAGTTATTTCACCATTAGGGGAAAACACCTCTGTTGTTCAGCCACGTGCACACTTGTGTTTACAAAAATGGATCATGCTCTACATGCTATTTGGAGCGTGCCCTGTAAACATTTTTCATGCCATGGAATATCCTTCTGTGATATCATTTTCATGGGCTGCATACTCTTCTAATAAAGATCCCTGCCACAATTTATTCAACTGATTACCGGTTATTGGGCATCTAAGTTGTTTCCAGTATTTCCTATTAAAAGAACCCTATAAGAAGTAGCCCTGAAGCTAAATATTATGTGTACTCCGGGCACTTTTTGCAGAGCCTAACAGTTTAGCTGCCAATTTCATTAATCAATGATTAACAGGGGGCTGGAATGGGAAAAGAACAGGGAGGGATGCCTGTCTGCATTTCAAACCACAATTGGGGGTCTGTTTTGGGGTTTTGGGGGAGGTTCAAATAGATGAGTTTCTTCTGGAGCTATTTTTAACTCGAGAATTCCAGTAAATAAGAAAATGTCATCCTGAGGGGAGTTTAGCTTTCCTTGGGTAAATGCCAGTACTATTTCCCTATTAGAGAACCCCCCTTAACTGGCAGTTTCCACCTCCATAAAAATTGCTGAATTTTAACCCAACGGGCTGGGAAGGAGAAATGGCAGAACAGCCTAATTCAGGCTGAGCGTGAACCTCAAATACCGTAGACATTGGCGCCCATAAAATCAGAGCTAACAGTGGATTCGTTTTCATTTTTAAAAAGTCCTCACTGTTTTTTTTTGCCTTGGGTGGTGTATCTCCAGAAGGATTTGGAGTCTTTGTTTGATTATTAATAGTAAGTAGTTCACGGACTGGACTTCGCTTTACACCCCATGCAAATAAAGGTCCTTGAAGGGTGGTATCACACGGGCAGACATACGTGCGTGAAGCCTGGAATTCCGGAGTCCCTGAGCACTTTGATAAAAGGAAAAGATTTCAAGTTTCTAAATGTCAGTGGCAGAGACAGGAATGGGGAAGGCCGAGTGCTGAAAGGGGGCAAGGAAATTGTCCAGAAGTCGTAGGTGACGTGGAATTCGGGGCCGGAGGCGCCCAGGCTGGCTTTGAACTCCACCTTCATTCTGCAGCTCATCGTACCGCCCTTTGCTTTGACCACCTAGATGAGGCCAATAACCCCCACCAATCCTGGCCCTGCAAATGGGACCTCTGATCGAGCTAATGCGATTTCTAGGGCTTTCTATAGATTCTCTAGTTCTCTTGGAGAAGCAGCACTTGGCCATTTGATCTCTGCTCCAGCAGAAACAAGACACTTGTTCCCCCAGCCATCGAGAGCCATCAGCTCCTGATGGCTCCCAGCCGAGGCCCTCTCCTGGATCTGCCCTCTGCCGAGGGAGCTGCCTGGCCCAGGGTTCTGCCCCTCCCCAGGGACAGGCCCCCCAGCTGGGGAGAGGCTGACCAGCGACACAAGACCCATCGCCCCGTCTCAGTTCAGGACCACTCTGAGGGCCATCCAGCTCCAGAGCGCCCACCACCAGCTGAGCTCTCAGCTGCCACTCCCCTCATGTCAACGTCTCCCTCTGTCCCCCATGCATCCTTCCACACCTCACAGGCACTGTTCCCAAGGGCACCACCCATGAACTTTCACCTGAGTCTCTTTCCCAGGAACAGAGTTAAGAGTCTTGCCCACAATTTGTTTTAATGCCATTTATTGAACCCACTGCTTGCCATGCCTGTAAACCGTTTCAATCACTGACCCTTACAAGGTCCTACAAGGGAGGTGATAGCGTCCTCTCTTTACAAGGGGGAAGAAAACTCCAGAGAAGCTGGAGGTTAAATCATGTGACCAAGGTCACAGAGGCCTTCAGGACTTGAACCCAGGGCAACTCCAAGACTTGGTTCCTCTAACACATCGTGCTCTCCAGAACCCTGCCCACAGGCCTTCAGGATGCCATCCATGGTTTCCTTGACGACATTCTCAGCCTCTCTCTCTCTGTTCCTCTCTGTACACCCCCTCCCCCCATCTTTCTCTGCATGTCTCCTTGTTTATACCTCTTTATGGCATTAAGTCCGGCATTTCCTATGACTTACGGGTCCAAGGTTCTTACAAGCTCCATGAGGGAGACCCTGTGCCATACGTACTGTTGAGTCAACTATAGTGCCCGTCACGCTGCCTGGCACATAACAGACACAAAGGAGACAGTTAGTAAATTGAGTTGATCGACTCTTCACAAAAACAAAATCCCCATCTCAGGGTTTCTGGCTATATGGTTTATGAAAAGAAATGCCTGCTCAGAGATCTGTATGATATATTTAATCATCAGCAGCACACATAGCAATGTGTTCTTTAAGGACAATCGAAAACCCTGGATTCAACTTTGAGATTATAAAAAGGACTTCTAGAAGCAAGAAACCTTGCTCAGGTTTTGAATGTGACACAACTTCTAAAGACAGGTGTAAACAAATTCTAGGACATTAAACTCTGAAACAGAGCTCAATTCTAAAGGCCAAAAGCAATCACTGCATAGAAGGATGAAAAATCTCTCTCTCCCTTACCGCTGGCATCAGAGGGCCAGATCACAGTTTACTGCCTGGCTGGGTCACCAATCTACAGCGGGTTTCCTACGACCCATGTTTCTCCTTCTGGAAAGCCATCATCCCTGCCATCTTTGTCATTGACTGAGCCCTTGCCACATGCCAGACATTGAGCTAAGCTGTGTTGGAACATTATATCATTTGGTCCTCCCAAGAGCCTTCTAAAGTAGGTACCATTGTTATTCCCATTTTAAGGATAGAGACAGTATAAGCAAATTGCCCAAAGTTATACCACTAGAGAAGTGACAGAGCTGGGATTCAAAGTCAGGGCTATGACCAGAGCCAAGAACTAGCTGCCTGCCTGACATGGCAGAAGCTCAGAAGTCCCTGAAGCATGAGCCTGGATCTCCCTCACCC
Source organism: Mesoplodon densirostris (assembly GCF_025265405.1). NCBI lineage: Eukaryota > Metazoa > Chordata > Mammalia > Artiodactyla > Ziphiidae > Mesoplodon > Mesoplodon densirostris. The sequence continues at coordinate 8,891,268 of NC_082661.1, forward strand.
CAGACTCGCCAAGAGGCAGATAAACATGCATTCTGCTCTCTAATTCCTTAAGTCTGTTGCGAGACGATTCTACATGGGTTCCTTGTGCTTTTGCGTGTCGTGCGTGACTACCTTTGTCCCAGACTATCTTTTCAGGGATATTTGAATTGAAAACAGCCTCGGGAAGAAGAGATATGGTCTCCTTCCAAGGCAAAGGACAGGTTGGTTAACTGACCAGCGTAATTAGATAATGTCTGCCTTTGGGCCCAGTTCTGAAGACGTGTCGCCTGCTCTAGAAGCTCCATGTTGCCTAAGCTGGAGGCTCCTCTCTTGTACTGCAGCTCGTTGCCTGTGCAGGGCATCACCCGGCCCACATCCCATTGCCCTGTAGGAACTTAGGGTCTTAGAGAGCTGCTGCCAGTACTGATACACTGGCTCCTGCTGTTGCTCTGGGTGACAGACTATCCTGGGTCTCTGACCCAGCAGTCTCGTGTCTTCTTCCAGCATCCATGAGACTGCAGGAGACTCTCTTGTTAACTTACAAGCGGGATAAAAGTCTCAAACCCTCCACCGTTCTTGACAGTTTCCTTCACCCTGGAGCAGCAGCAACCCCTCTGGGCTGGGAGTCCCAGGAAGGTCCTCCTGAGAGGCGGGACCCTTGGAAATGGCAGCTATGAGCTCATCGTTTCCAACACTTTCTCCACCACTAGTCATCCTGAGGGAGACACAAAATAAGAGGAGCATGGAAGCATCAAAGTTAAAAGTCATGAAGATGAAGGTGATGATGATGGTGACAAAGAGGAGGAGGAGGAGGGTGACAACAATTTCTAGAGCAGCTGCCGTGTGCTGAGCACTTACTGCAAGCCAGGCATACATATTGCCTTGTTTAATATTCACAGCCAAACTACAAGGTAGCTGGATGCTGATTCCCTCACCTCCTTCAGAAATCCTTATTCCAATCTCACTTGCTCAGCGTGGTCATCCACCTGCTTAAATTACGGTATTTAATCCCACCCCACTTCCTCTTCACACACATATTCTCAGCCCCCTTAACTTGGTCTATTTTTCCATGTTAGTTTTTTACCTTATAACATACTATATAATTTACTAATTCATTATGTTTTTGCTTATGGTCTATCTCTCCAAGTTGCATGGATTTTTGTCTATTTTATTCACAGATGTACCCCACATCCGTATGTAGAAGAGTGCCTGGTCATAGTAGACTCTCAATAAATATTAGCTGAATAAATGAATTTATAAACTTGGATTTCTGTGTTTGGGGGCATGTCTGGACTTCCCTGGACTTTAGATTCCACAGCCTTGAAATGAGAGCTTGGTGGCTTCCCTGCTTGACCCGTTTCTGAAATGCCGGGGGCTCCACAGATGTTAAAGCATTCATCTTCCTGTAGGACCGCATGACAGGGTCATAATTTCACTTTGTCAACCGTTTCAGCTTAGATTTGATTCCTTAATCAGTCACTCATTCATTTAATCAATTAAGAGTTTTCAAATTTCTAGTTCTGAGCACCGTCAGTGAGCCAGTTGGAGGGGTTTCTGGCAGATGCAGGACCACAAGGAATGGAGACGGTGCTCATCACAGTGAAGTTCTGCATTTCTTTTTTTTTTTTTTTTTTTTTTTTTTTTTTTGCTGTACGCGGGCCTCTCACTGCTGTGGCCTCTCCCGTTGCGGAGCACAGGCTCCGGACACACAGGCTCCGCGGCCATGGCTCGCGGGCCCAGCCGCTCCGCGGAAGTTCTGCATTTCTAACAGCTACAGAGAGCTGCCACGGCCCTGGCGGCTTTGGCTCTGCAGGCGGTGTGGAGCACAGCGGGACTGGACCACCTTTCACTTCTGTAGAATTGAGGTCCTCACTGTGCACGGGGCTTGGAGGAAGTGACCGTATGTGCGGATCCAGGCTTTGGATTCTCTTTCTTTCTTAACGTCCCACTCTTCACTGCCCCCTCGCCCCCAGCGCACACACACATCTTAAAAAATGGATCACTGTGTCACTGACACATTGAACTTGAATACAGTTTCTTGCCAGGGCAGAGGAAGTGGAAGTGAAGAACGCTGTGGATGCTGCAGAGTATTCAATTCAACAATGTGATCAAAAGGCTACTGTGTGCAAGGCTCTGTGTGGAGTACTGGGAACGCAAAGATGGCTCAAGATGTAGACATCCCCCAACACACACACCTCAATCCTGGTCCAGCTGCAACCATCACAGGTGTGCTGGCGGGGAGGCAGGCTTCTAAGAGAAAAATCACAAAACCTCCGGATGCTGGCTTGATCCCATGCACAGCCCCAGGGGCGTGTTTCTGCCAGGGCATCCAGGATGGCGCGCAGGAAGGGACTTTTGATCTGGGCTCAAGCAGGTGGTGTGGAGTTTGACAGGGGAAGAGGTTGGTGGGGGAGGCTGAAGGCGGTCCAGGCAAGAGAGTCAGCCCAGGCCGAGGCCTGGGGGTTCAGGGGGCTCCCAGGTTCATTCCGTGTGGTCTGAGCACAGGGGATGTGGGGAGGACGAGGGGGACTGGGGCTCCATGGTGGCAGTAGAGCTGACACCGTACTCACCCTTCCATTCCTGGGATGCAGCCCCGCTTTCCTCATATATTGGTGCCTAATTAGTGTTGGTTGAACCAGCAAATGAAGAATTTAGATGGAGAGAAAATCTCTGCCCCACAGAAGAGTTTTGAGCTTTAAGACCCTATCATGTCTGCCTGTTGGGTCTCCTCTGTGGAATTCCAGTCCCTTGAGGACAAGGCTGAGTCTTGCTCTCTGCAGAGCCTCAGGGCCCAGTACAGGCCTGACCACCTGGGCCCTGGCAGAGAAGACTTGGGGGGTGGGAGGGACCTCTCTGCACCGGTCCAGGCAAGGCCACCCCTGGGCAAGCCTGGGGGGCTTTGGGAGACCAGCGGAGAAGCGGGTGACCCCCTTCAGAGGGGAGAAGCAGGCAGCGAAGTGTTTGCTTCAGCCACGGTTCCCTCGAAGGGATCACTGTACACAGAGAAGGTGGTGGGTTCCCTGGTCCCCTGATTTCCTTCCCTCCCAAGTGAGGCAGAGATGTTATCTAGCCAGGACTTTGTCAGCATTCGGGTTCGAAGCTTAGCCTCAGGAGGTGTTTTCCCAAACCCTGGGGACACCCTGCTGCTCCTTGGGCTCTAGTTAATATCCTGGTTGGTACAGAACAGAGGGGCTGTTCACTTAAGTGGGAGAAGCACTGAGGCACATCTCCACTCCCGGGGGAAGGACCCCTGACAGAAAAAGGGAAGGGATGGGGTGCTGGGTGGTTAGGAGTTCGAGACCCCCCCCAGCAGGGGGAGAGCTAACAGCTGGTCCCAGCGCCCCCACCCTCATCCTAGGGCGGGGAAGACCGCCCTGGGGAGGACTCTGGCTGCCCCGCTCCTATCCTAGACCTCCCTCAATCTGTGACCCTGAGCGGTCACTGCCCTTTTGGAGCCTCGGTTTCCCCATCTCTACAATGAACGCGTCAGACTAGGCAGCCTCTGAGGTTCATCCTGGCTTTCAAGTGCAGTGGCTCTTTGGAGCCACCACTGAGGTTCCCGAGAGGGATCTGTGTCCAGAGCTGCATACTCTGCTTCTCAGCCAGGCTGGCCCTCGTTTTCCCCAGGAGTGGATGTGGCACCGGCTGGGGCACCAGAGGCCGTGAGGTGCAGGTGATGCTGAGAACATGGCAGGACGCAGGTGGCGTCTGCTGGAGCTAGGGGCAGGGTGAGCGGTGGCCGGGTGGCCGGGGGCCTGGGACCGGAGCCTTGGGAGCCCGCAACAGCAACACCTCTGACTTGGGACAGTGAAGAGCTGGGGGGTGGTAGCCGGTCCTTGGAAAGCATCACGTGGGGTCCCTATTAGTTCTGGGGAAAGCAAGTCCACTTTGGGGTACATGTGAAGGATTTCCCAAGCCCACGTCCTCCAGAAAGGAGGAGAGTGTCTTCCTATTTGAAAGCCACTTGTGTGTCCTCTCAACAATGTCTGCGCTTCCTCCAATGTATCCCAATTAAACCCTGGGCCCCTTAATCAGAAAGATTGGTGGGGAGGGATAGTGGACAGTGCAGGACAATGCCTTTCCCTCGTGTTAATCTCGAGTCAAGACAGAAGAAAAGAAAGGCCGGGCAGAGCAGGTCTGAGGGTCTCTGTGGGGACAGGGGTCTCTGCGGTTATTCTGCAACATTCGTGAAACCAGAGCCACTGCTCGGCCCTGCCTGGGCCGTCCCATCCCGCTTTCCTCGCCCTATCTCTGGAGCCGCGGGGCATGCAGGAGTTTGTCACAGCCAGGTCTCACCAGGAACGTGCTGCCAGCCTCCTGGGCTTCTGGCCCCTACCTCCCAGCAGGGACAGCGGGGGCTTTGGTCTGTAGCTACGTCTTTCGGTGAAAACGTTCTTCATCCTCACCTCTGTTCTTTTCCCCTCACTTTTTTGATTGGACACATGTAATTTATGGGCTGTGATATACTGCACTTCAGAATTGATTTTTGTCTTCAACTGGTGTAAACCATTTTTGGTGGACCAGTGCTGCCGGGGGGAGATGTTGCCTCGTTATTTATGTGTGCGCAGGGCCTTTGTCCCCATGTAGTGGGCACCTCTGGCCAGGGGTCACTCCCTGGTTCCTGGCAGCCAGAACACTCAGCCAAAGGCTCAGGCAGCCTTTTGAACTAAAGAAAACATTAATTTAAGACACTGTTTCAACACGAAATTACAGGACCCTTCAGGACCCTCATTAGTTTGATTCAGGGCCGAGTCGTGCATATGTCTTAAAGGCTAAGATTGGCCAGCTTCTAAGAAGTTTGTATCTGGTGAGCTAACAAAGAATTCCACAAGCACCCCCAGAGCTTTGATTCCCCACATAACCATTTCCAGTTGATTTGCCTGGAAAATCTCTTATTGAAGAAAGAAAAGCAAAAATAGCCCTTGTCTTACCTTTGGTGACAACCCCAGCTGGGCAGTTACTGGGCCAATAATTTCTGAGGCAAGAATTGGACCATGTGGTCTGCCAAACGCAAATGCACTTAGGGGACCAGAGGAACAACTAGACGTTGTGACTCCACGGACGATATGGATCCTGTGGTCCCTATGCACATACCATTCCAACAATGGCTCTCCACGGAAAGCCCTGGCTTTCCCCTCTCCAACCACGCCAGGAAGTGAGGTTGACCCCGGGAGGGAGGGGCTGAGACAGATGCCTCCCGGGAGGCCAGTCCTGGTCCTATACAAGCTGCCCATCCCAACACAGGGCCAGGATGGTGACTTCATCTTAAACAAAGAACCGCATCTTCAGCGACATCTAGCTTGACCCCCTCATTCTACAGATGGGGAAACGGAGGCCCCGTGGGGCAGGGGGCTGAGCTGAGTGGAGTTATCTATTCATCTCTGGAGGACTTTCCCTTTCATATCCCTGCCTGAAGAAGATTAGCTACATTTCACGTCTATCTTTTAGTGACGGTTGCCTGGGCTCATCAGAAAGGCTCCTTGGCAAACAAAGTCCCTGCCTTTTATCCCCTGCCCGGGTTCACGTTCTCCTGCCAGGCAGAGCTCGGAGCCCAGGTCCTCGAGCGGGTGGTGGGGAACACGGGCTCCGAGGGCATAAACAGGAACGGCACACTATCTCCACAGGTGCCATTAATTTTCAAGCATCTCTTCCATCCCTGCTGAGGGATGAAAACCACGGTGTCAACTGCCTTCTACTCAGCCCCTTCGGAGGCCCATTTGGTATTAACATCAAAGCCTTCTGCATATTTATCATTCTTCCCTCAGCATTAGGTAAAGACATCTGACAGGCACACAAAAGCTCTATGGTTTCCACTTGGACTCTATAAAAGGCATCAGCAAGTTCAAACCCAAGTTAAAAATTCCCTCAAATAAGTATATTTTCTTTACTGGGAACCTGGGAAGGATTATCACTTAGCATCCTCTCCAAAACCAATTTGCGTCCACTTACCACTCGCTTCTGGTATAAAACAAAGAAGCTTATGGTTCATCATTCGGGATTTAATAAATGGCACCCGGCTGGCTCTGATGAGAACATTTCTGGGGTGACGGATGGTATAATAGACAATACCCTGTCTTTGGTCTTACTTTTTTTTCTTTTTTGCGGTACGCGGGCCTCTCACTGTTGTGGCCTCTTCAGTTGCAGAGCACAGGCTCTGGACGCACAGGCTCAGCGGCCATGGCTCACGGGCCCAGCTGCTCCACGGCATGTGGGATCTTCCCGGACCGGGGCACGAACCCGTGTCCCCTGCATCGCAGGCGGACTCTCAACCACTGTGCCACCAGGGAAGCCCCTGGTCTTACTTTTTTATTTTCAAAAGCAATCATGTCTCCTCTTTGAAATACAATGGCAACACGTTAAAATATAGATTCAGGTATGATCTGACAAAGGACAATATTCAACTCTGGTTGTGCTCAAAGTACTTAAGCTTTCTTTGAAAAGTTAAGAAAAAGACAGTAATCTTGAACTTTGGGTAAAAAAATAAGTGTGCATTTGCTCATGAAAGAAACATGAATAGAAATCAACCTCTAGGGTGAGTGATAATTTTCTTACTTCGTGTTAAAACTTTATGTCTTGGTTGTAGGGATCTGCATGGATGTGTTGGTTTTGCCTCTGGTGACATGCAAAGGAAGCTTGTGTAACTTGGGGTCTTTTCTTGCAGTGGGGACTCCAGTGCATGCAACCTAGCCGGTGGGAACCATAACAGGGCCTCCTCAACCTGTGATCTGAGCATTGATCCTCCCTGCCGTGGCCCCTATTCTCTGCTCATGGTGGGATCCGTGATTTCCAGGTGATAAACAAAAACTGAGTTTTCCAGTTAAGATGCTTGGGTTTCTGAAGAAAGATGAGTTTAACTATGGTCCAGCTGTAGACTTTGGGCCACAGTGGTTTTTCCAGTGATGCTGCCGACTGCTGAATGCAGCACCCTCACTTTAAAGATGAGGAAACAAAGGCTCAGAGCAGGGAAGGGACTGCCCAGCTCACCTCACTGGAGAGGGGGTTCTCACCCCGGCCCACTGAAGACCACCAGTGCTGGATGAGCACCCACCTGAGCAGCTGCTTTCTTACTTTTTAGAGAGGGCTTTGCCCAAAGCCACTGGATGGGTAGGTTGAGCAGCAGGGTTCGAGTCTGTCTGAGTCCTTCTTGGGAATGAGCCTGCTGTGTCATGCTCCTGAAAGGGGCCCTATCCGCCTGCTGGGCCATGAATGGAGAATAGCATAGCAGGGCAACAAGGAAGACAGGCAGGGCCCAGAGAGCAGAGCAGCCAGGACCCTAGGGCCAGTATTTCATTCGTTCATTCATTGATTCATTCACACATGCACTAAATATTAACTGAGCCCTTGGTGCACACCAGCTGACAGTAGCTCAGCTTCCACTGTGTTTCAGCTGCTCTGAAAAGCACCTTACATGCATTATTTTATTTAATCTTCACATCAAACCTGAGGTGGGTACTTTACTAGCCCATTTGACAGACAAAGAAACTGAGACATGGCAGGCAAGGAGCAGGTGGATTTGGAACTTGGAACTTCCCAATGCAAAGCTGCCGTTCTTTCCATGGAGCCTCACGTCCTAGGGGCACCAGCCCGGGAGGCCAAGCTTCCCTGGAATCCTTTTCCTTAGCTGCATGGTCTGGGACAGCCTTGGGCATCTCTGAGTCTCAGATCACAGACTTTCTGTAACTCCGAGGCCGGGGACAACTTCCCTGAGGACCAACATGCTGTCTCTCTGTCTGGCCAGCGTACCTGGGGCACCTAGGACACCCAAGGCACCTGGAGGCCCCAGCACTACACCCCCTGGAAAGGTTTCTGGAGTTGACTTCTTTACAAGGCATTCTAAATGACATTGGTTCTCATCCTAAAATCAGGCCTCGGGGCTTGCCGAACAAAAGCCTCCTGACCTTCCTGACTTTGTCCTGTGGCCCCCCAGTTTGCTGGGCTCCCTTCTGCCTCTTTAAAATTCGCAATTACCAATAATTCCCTTTGTTGCACCCAAATGCAAACCACCATATTAAATTATTAAATATAAGTGTTTCAGAAATATTTTATCTTGACATGTATCTCCGGAGTCAAATGACCCCAGGCAGTGTTCATAATTAATTTCATCAAAAGAGAAAAAAAAGTGCTGGCAAGGGACTCCCCGAATGACCTGTCCTGCAGAAATACAGCTGACACTCGGCTCACTTCTCCTTCCCTCCCCTTCCCGGGACTCCGGAGGGCAGGCAGGCCTGCAGAGCCGCTCTGTTCTCAGGATCCCAGAATTTCAGGCCTTGGGGGTTGGGGTAGGGGGCACGTGATCATTTTGGCCAATCCCTTCTTTTTCTGGAGGAAGAAATCGGCCCAGAGAGGAGCAGTGACCTGCCCAAGGTGGCAGAGGCAGAGGACAGCAGAGCTGGGCACACCGCCCACCCCTCTCTCCAGCTTGAAGTTCCCAGACCACTCCCTCCTCCAAGGTGCCCTCTGGGACCAGAGGGGTGCATTTAAAAGAGTGGGGAAGCAGAACTGCTTCTTCACATCAAGACTCCCCCGAAACAAAGGGCTTTTTTGTACACCTCCCCCACCTTGCTCGGAGAGAAAGAGAGATTAAGTTTGAGGAGTCACTTTCCAATCAGAAAGCTACCATTTAATTACAATGCGCAGGAAATTACAGAGTGAATGGGGCAGACGGGCGATAAGGGACTGCCCCGCAGGATGACAGGCCTGAAATCCAACCACTTCATCACAGAGCTTTATCACAAGAGGCTGTCTGGAAGGCTGACAATCTGATTGTACTGTCAACTCAATTCATAATTAATATATTTATCAAATTAATTACTGAAAATATCTCCCTGGCGCTCGCCATAAAACAGTGGCTGGCTTCATGGCGGGCGGGCTTCGTTTTCTGCTAATAACCCTGCTGTCAGTTTAATGAGGGCAGGGAGCGGCCCCTGTTTTGCCTGCCTGACAGACAAATTGCCCTCTTACAGGGAATGATCCTTAGAATTTAAGAGAAGAAAAGAAATATGGCATTGTTTGGTGACAGCCGCAATCGCAGACTTGTCTCGGAAACTTTGCATCAATTCCCCCATACAAGAAAGGGAGGGTCGGGGTGCTTTTGGCAGCTAAATAAATGCTTTATGAATTCCTGACTGATCCCTTCATCAGACCGGCCCCAGAGGAGCAGTTTCTGAGTCCTGAGTTAACCCCCAGCCTGGCCGGAATCTGCAGGTTGAAGTGTAGAGTTAGGGATTTAAAAGTAGAAGATTCTCGGGGGACGGTTTTCTGGTAAGGAAGAAAAATCCAGGTACCAAGGGTTCCCAATGAGATGAGTCCCTGGACCTTTTGCTTTCTGTGCAGAATGATCATTTTCTTCCTTTCCCAGGGTGAAGAGTCAGGCCCTGAGAAGGTTTCTGAGTTCAGGTGTTTTCCAGCAGGAGCCTGAGCCCTGCGGGATTCTGAGGACCCCTTGCTGGACCCGAATCCAGGCCCTGTCTTTGCTCTCTGGGCCGCGTTCTGCAGCTCCAGCACCCAGGCCCGCACTATCACTGGGCAAAGCTGGCTGGGGAGACCTTGCCTGTTTTGCAGGAGCTCAGCTGCCCAGGTGAGAGGAGGCAGGTAGGCCGCGGCCACGCTGAGAGCGGGGAGCTGTAGGAAGCCCACAGCTTGGCCAGAAGGGATGGCGATCCCGGGGCCACCGCCTTCATGCCTCCAGAACGGAGGCCAGGCTCAGAGGCACCTTGGAGACCCACCACGAGCAGCATAGTGGTCCCACCGGAGGGCTTCTTGGAAGAGGTAGCATCTCAGGAGCAAGGTAACGGAGGGAGGGCGCACTTAGAGCAACACAGCCCTGAGGACATGCTTCCAACTGTCCGTCTTTTGTCTGCCGGGTGAGGCAGCCAGTTCAGACAGAGACCCAGGTTCCAGTGTGGGGAGGCCGGGGACTCATTTTGGGAAGAGAAGATGCCTTAGTCAAATAAACCTCCTTATCTGTGTAAGGCCCCATGTGAAAAGCAGTCTGAAAAAAAGAAAGAACTCCACGCATGGCCGGGTCTGGAGTCCCAGTGACCACGGCTGCCCCAGCCAGCCTGGGCCAGTTGGGACCCCCGAGCTGCAGTTCCCGCTGGCCTGAGATGATCTCTCTTCTTGTGTTCTGGGGAGGCATCCACACATGTTCTCCTGTAACCCAAGTAGAGGAAGAAGACAAGGGCCCGAATGATAATCAGCGAATTAAACTGTCACATTAATACTTTCCTTCTGCCTCTCAGTACTCCTCTGACTTTGGGGCCCAGCAGTGGTTAATTACTTGGGCTGGTGGGGACTGGCTTTCCGAGTCCCCCCCATACTGGCGGTTAAGGGGCGGAGCCCAGCCATCTCTGCCCGGGCTCCTGGCTTCGCGGTGCAATGCAGGGAGGCCCTTTCTCCCCACTTCGGGATGGTTTTCACCTGCAAAGATTGCTTAATCTCTTTACCTGCTGCCATGGTTTAGAGCAGCCCCAATTCTTTATGTCCCGTGTTGGGTTTAGTGTCAAAGCACCATAGATTTCTCACTGCATTAACTTTACAGTGCCATCCCCTCGAAAACCGAGCCAAATGGGCAGGCCTTGTCTCTGTTTTATGGGAGCCCAGTCACTGTACAAGAAAAACTGGCTGTTTAAAAGATAGTTAAACATAATATAAATTATCCACATCATTCCTACTAAAGGCCTTCTGAGAACGCGTTGCTGCACATCCCCTGCCCGCCCTGCAGAACTGCTCCTTCCCTGACCACTGACTTGTGCCTGATGGCAGGGCGGGGAGGGTGCCCTCCCCCGCCCCAGCCTGTGCTTCACCCAGTCCCCCAAGCTCTTTCAAAAAAAATTTTTCTGGCAATTTACGTACGTTATATGTCTAATAAATGACACCATGAAAATAAAGCATTCATGCATTATATATTGATTAGAGACAACTAAATCCTTCAGCAATTTACAATTTCAAATTTAATAGGACATCCTTCTTTTGAACCCTTCAAAAACTTAAAACAGGGAAAACACACGCAAAAAAAAATCTTAAAGATGATTGACCTCTTTAACATGATGCTATGTATTAACACATCCTTGAACTTGACCCCACCTGCAGCAGTACAGGCAAACCTCGTTTCATTGCTCTTTGCAGGTATTACATTTTTCACAAATTGAGGGTTTGAGAAAGCCCCGGGTCGAGCAAGTCTATCGGAGCCATTTTCCCAGCAGCACTGACTCACTTGGTGTCTCTGTGTCACATTTTGGTACTTCTCACAATATTTCAAACTTTTTCATTATTATTATATTTCTATGGTGATCTGTGATCAGTGATTTTTGATGCTACTATTGTAGTTTTTGGGGGGCACCACCAACCTTGCCCATATAAGACAATGAACTTAACCGATAAATGTGTATGTTCTGACTGCTCCACCTACCGGCCTTTCCCCCATCTCTCCCTCTCCTCGGGCCTCCCTGTTCCCTGAGACGCAACAGTATTGAAAGTAGGTGCATTAATAACCCTACAATGGGTTCTAGGTGTTCAAGTGAAAGGAAGAGTTGCACGTCTCTCACTTTAAATCAAAAGCCAGAAATGATTAAGCTTGGTGAAGATGGCAAATCAAAAACCAAGATAAGCCCAAAGTGAGGCTTCTTGTGCCAAACAGTTAGCCAAGCTGTGGATGCAAAGGGCAAGTTCTTGAAGGAAATTAAAAGTGCTGCTCCAGTGAACACATAAATAAGAGGAAAGCAAAACAGCTTTATTGTTGATATGGAGATAGTTTGAGTGGTCTGGATAGAAGATTAAACCAGTCACAACATTCCCTTAAGTCAAAGCCTAATCCAGAGCAAAGTCCTAATTCTCTTCAATTCTTTGAAGGCTGAGACAGGTGAGAAAGCTGCAGAGGAAAAATTTGAAGCCAGCAGAGGTTGATTCATGAGGTTTAAGGAAAGAAACAGTCTCCATAACATCAAAGTGCAAGATGAAGTAGCGAGTGCTGATGTAGAAGCTGCAGCAAGTTATCCAGAAGGTCCAGCTGAGATAATTAATGAAGGTGGCTGCACTAAACAGCATATTTTCAATGCAGAAAAAATAACCTTCTATTGGAAGAAGATGCCATTTGGGACTCTCATAGCTGGAGAGGAGAAGTCAATGTGTGGCTTCAAAGCTTCAAAGGACAGGCTGACTCTCTTCTGAGGGGCTAATGCAGCTGGTGACTTGAAGCTAATGCTAATTTACCATTCCAAAAATCCTAGGGCCCTTCAGAATTATGCTAAATCTACTCTGCCTGTGCTCTACAAATGGAACAACAAAGCCTGGATGATTGCACATCTCTTTACAACCTAGTTTACTGAATATTTTAAGCCCACTGTTAAGACCTACTGCTCAGAAAAAAAGATTACTTTCAAAATGTTACTGCTCATTGACAATGCACCTGGTGCATGCACCTCAAGAGCTCTGATGGAGATGTACAAAGAGATTCATGGTGTTTTCGTGCCTGCTAACACAACATCCATTCTGCAGCCCAAGGATCAAGGAATAATTTTGACTTTCAAGACTTTTTTTCTTTTTTTAAATTTGGTTGTGCTGGGTCTTAGTTGCGGCTCATGGGCTCCTTAGTTGTGACATGTGAACTCTTAGTTGCGGCATATGGGATCTAGTTCCCTGACCAGGGATTGAACCCAGGTCCCCTGCATTGGGAGCGCAGAGTCTTAACCACTGCGCCATCAGGGAAGTCCCTCAAGACTTATCATTTAAGAAATACATTTCATAAAGCTACAGCTGCCATAGATCATGATTCTTCTGATGGACCTGAGTAAAGTAAATTGAAAGCCTTCTGGAAAGGATTCACCATTCTAGATGCCATTAAGAACACTCATGATTCATGGGAAGAGGTCAAATAGCAACATTAACAGGAGTTTGGAAGAAGTTGATTCCAACCCTCATGGCTGACTCTGAGGGGGTCAGGACTTCAGTGGAGGAAGGAACTGCAGACGTGGTGGAAACGGCAAGAGAACCAGAGTTAGACGCGGAGCCTGAAGACGTGGCTGAATGCTGCAACCTCATGATTACACTTTAACGGATGAGGAGTTGCTTCTCACGGGTGAGCAAAGGAAGTGGTTTCTTGAGGTGGAATCTACTCCTGGCGAAGATGCTGTGAAGATTGTTGCAATGACAGCAAAGGATTTAGAATATTACGTAAATTTAGATCATAAAGCTGTGGAAGGTTTTGAGAGGACTGACTCCAATTTTGAAAGAAGTTCTCCCACGGGTAAAATGCTATCAAACGGCTTTGCCGGCTACGGAGAAATCGTTTGTGAAAGGACGCGTCAAGAGATGCAGCAAACCTCACTGTTGTCTTAGTTTAAGAAACTGTCACAGCCCCCATGCTGGTCACCATGCTGGTCAGTCAGCAGCCGTCAGCATCAACGCAAGACCCTCCACCAGCAGAAAGATTACGACTCACCGAAGGTTCAGATGATGGTGAGCATTATTTAGCAATAAAGTATTTTTTAATGAAGATATGTACATTGTTTTTTTAGACATAATGCTATTGCACACTTAATAGACTACAGTATAGTGTAAACAGAACTTCTTTTTCTTTTTTTTTTTTTTGCAGTACGCGGGCCTCTCACTGCTGTGGGTGGCCTCTCCCGCTGCGGAGCACAGGCTCCGGACGCACAGGCTCAGTGGCCATGGCTCACGGGCCCAGCCGCTCCACGGCATGTGGGATCTTCCCGCACCGGGGCACGAACCCGTGTCCCCCGAATCGGCAGGCGGACTCTCAACCACTGCGCCACCAGGGAAGCCCTAAACAGAACTTTTATATGCACTAGGAAACCAAAATATTTGTGTGAGTTGCTTTATTGTGATATTCGCTTTATTGTTGTGGCCCGGAACCGAACACACAAAATCTCCAAGCTCTGCTGAATTAACATGATGGCCTTTGAGAGCAAGAAGGAATGATACCTGTCCTGTCTGCTCTAGGTGTGCAAGTAGCAGGCGTGCAGCTTGGAGGACAGGATGGAGGGGCAGTTCCAAAACAAATAGAATCTCTTTTGTGATCAAGTTCAGGGATATGGCATCATTCATGCATTTATTCATTCATTCAGCAAATAGTTTATTATCACCTGTTCTGTGTCCAGCTCTGGGTAAGGCATACGGCTGTAGACAAAATAAATTTCCTAAGTTGCCTCGAGCACATAGGTGCTTCAAAATCACCCAAGGAGCTTGTGAACGTGTGTATTTCTGGGCTCCATCCCCAGAGAGTGTTATATGGTAAGTCCTGGATGTTCCCCAGGAACCTGCTTTTTAAAAAATACCCCCAGGTGATTCTAATGCAGACCAAGATGATATGAAGACCAGGCTTTGAGAAACGCTGGCCTGGTGGGAAATATGAAAAGGTAATAACTCAAGGAAAGGATGCCAGGAATTTCCCAGAGATGTCAGCGTCCTAGAATTCAAAGAGCTACTGTATATAAGGGGCAGAACACAGGGCCTGTGTTTTCATGTAGCCACCCTCCTCCTCATCCAGTTGAGTGAACTGGGAACAAAAGATTGTGCTGTCGGGCTTCCCTGCTGGCGCAGTGGTTGAGAGTCCGCCTGCCGATGCAGGGGACACAGGTTCGTGCCCCGGTCTGGGAAGATCCCACATGCCGCAGAGCGGCTGGGCCCGTGAGCCATGGCTGCTGAGCCTGCACGTCCGGAGCCTGTGCTCCGCAACGGGAGAGGCCACAACAGTGATAGTCCCGCATACCGAAAAAAAAAAAAAAAAAAAAAGATGGTGCTGTCAAGGACCAGTTCCAGGTGGATCACATCCTGAGCTTTCCACCAACACTCAGGGAATCCAAGACCCCTCTCAGGGCAGGGGGTGGTGTGCAGGCTTGCTGCCACATGTAGCATGTATAGGGGGCTGGGGGGGGGAGGGGATTCTGACTGCCAAGACAAAATGGCTGCCCAGGAAGAGACAAGAAGGAGATGAGGCAGCCTGGGAGAAGGTCTCCTTCAACTGATTGGTCAGGGCTGGGTGGTTACAGCAGACACCATCTGGCCCATAAAGCCTGAGCTAGTTACTAGCGGACCTTTCTAGAAAAAGGTTGCCGACCCCTGCCTTAAGCTATCAAAAGTGAAATCCTGATACAAGATGCCCTGCCCTGGTATGGTCTCTGCTCAGAAAGACCCTCTGGGGTCCACGCATGCCATCCTATTTCACTCAGTCGTTCAATGCCCGTGAGCACCTCGTGCATGGCAGGCTCCCAGCTCCACCTTGGGAACAGAAAAGCGAATAGACGCAGTCCTTGCCCGCTAAGTGATCACAGGGTTGTGCGAAGGACGGCCGCTTGCTCAGAGGATTATGGTGTCGAGAAGCAGAGGGAGGCCGTGCTGCGGAATTCTGGCCGCCTAGACGGAGGCAACCAATCCTGCTCGGGAGGGGAGGCCAGGGCAGGCTTCCGAGGAATGGTGGTGTCCGTGGATCCTGAAGCATGAGTGGGCTACAGGGACAGGTGAGGATGGAGGGCACCTGCACAGAGCGGACGGTATGCGCAGAGGCAGATGGGGAAAGGGGCGGGGCTTCTAGAAGGGAGGCGAAGGTGTGAGAGGCAGTGGCAGGGAGGTGAAGACGGCAGGTTCCGGAGGGCAGGCAGGACCCGAGGGCAAGGCAGAGATGGCAGATGCCAGTCACTTAGAAGGGGAGAGGGTATGCACAGATCCCATGGGCTGTGCCTACCTTCCCTGAGACACGGAGGTTTCTACGAGGATCTGGTTTTCCATCCGCACTGTAGTGCACCCAACCCGGGCCCCTGGCGCTCCCAGGCTCAGAGGGCAGGAGCAGCCGGGGTGGGCCGTCCATCGTGGGGAGGGCCACCCTTGCACACATCGGGGAACTTCCAGCCTGGGTGCTCCGCGTCCTGCCTGCCTTTGCAAGTTTCATCTCAGGCCAACTTTCAGACAGGAAAGAAAGAATATTCACCAGGTAGATCACACGCATGGGGGAAGGGGGGACACAGCTACGTGACATGTGTCATCTTCAGGGGACTGCAGGGGACTGGTGCCCTCGAAACCTCCCTCTGAAAACGCAGCTAGACACGTGTCCCGAGGAACAAGTGCGCCTTTGTTAGTGGGCCTGGCATCCGGGAATGAGCAGCGAACAGGCGTTTCATCCTTGGCCGGAACACAGTAGATTTAAACTAGAGGGCAGCCCGGGGCCCCCAAACCCTTTTGTTTCTGTATAATACACTCTTCTAGAGTTGTGTTGTCCACCCACTTTTCCTTAATTAGAAGCAGATAACTTTATTGCCGTTTTCATAATATTATGGCTACATACAGTGGTGTTTTATGAAAACAATCCTACTTACAAATCCTGTTCCCCACCACAACCCTGCTTATGCAATTATTATTATTGGTGGTGTTGTTATTTTATCTAAAGGATGAAGGGGGGTTGAGTCACTGCTATGAAGAGGACAAACTCTGAAATGGAAAACCTTTCCTTGGGGTCAGTGGGGGGACCCGGCTTCCATGGCACCAACCTCGGGCTGGACTTGATTTGCCAGGTGTGCCTCCCCCTGCCGAGAGCCTTGCTTTTCCTGTATTAAGAAAACGGAGATGACGGGAATTCCCTGTGGTCCATTGGTTAGGGCTCGGCGCTTTCACTGCCGGTGCCCGGGGTTCAAGCGCTGGTCAGGGAACTAAGATCCTGCAATCTGCGTGGCGCAGCCAAAAAAACAAAACAAAAGCAAAAACACAGCGATGCCTGGGAATGGGATGAATGTTCAGCTTGGGTGCAAGTCCCAGCTCCTCCCCTGACATTCTGGGTGACGTTGGGCAGCAAGTCATTTCAACCTTGGCAGACCTCAGTTTTTTAACCTGCAAAACGGGAAACTTGATGATCCTTATACTAAGGACTTCAAGCTCTTTTGCAAAATAAAGCCAATTAAATTAAATTAAACAATAAAAGCCTGTTAAAAACCTACCATCTTAATCCTCAGAGTTGAGAGGTATAAAACTTATTACTCACCCATGAAAGCTACAGTCCTCCTGCAGTTTCAGCTCTTAAAACAGTGTGTAATTGGGTCAAGGATCTATAGATGGCAGCCTCTTGCTAAGATCTAAGGAAAAAATGCTTCCGTTGATCTATACTTTCTCAGCAAAGGTAATAGGGCCAGAAAGGAAACAGAAACCAAATAGTTATTTATCTTCAGAAGTCACATAAGTCTCCCATAGACCAACATGGCCATTGAGAATGTTTAATCTTAAAAATAAAAGATATGTTTCTAAAGTATAATAGTTATTCGCAAATCGTATTTTCACTAGGGGAAACATATTCTGCAAACAAGATTGTAACTGGTGAAATCTTATCACCTAAGTGTTTAATCTTGTGGCATAGACTCTGTGAAAGGAGGCAAATCTTCTTTGGGATCCTCTTCAAACAAACCTCCCCCACCATCCCACCTACCTCTCCCCGCAGCGACCTCTTGGATGCCGCTCAGGGGTGAAACTTCATGTCCAAGGAATGGGGTCTTTTCCTTTGTGATGTTTCACATCATTCTTTGAATAATCCAGTTTGGGTCTTTCTTTAATTCCCATTTTGTGAGCTTCCTGCAAGCAGCTGAAATTTATGCACAAAAGTCTATGCCATTTAAGGAGTTTGCCTTCACTGACAATCAAAGACTTTCTAATTAAAACAAAGAGATGGGAAGAAACATAAGTGTCCATCGACAGATGAATGGATAAAGAAGATGTGGCACATATATACAATGGAATATTACTCAGCCATAAAAAGAAAGGAAATTAAGTTATTTGTAGTGAGGTGGATGGACCTAGAGTCTGTCATACAGAGTGAAGTAAGTCAGAAAGAGAAAAACAAATACCTTACGCTAGCACATATATATGGAATCTAAAAAAAAAAAAAAAAAAAAAGGTTCTGAAGAACCTAGGGGCAGGACAGGAATAAAGACACAGACATAGAGAATGGACTTGAGGACACTGGGAGGGGGAAGGGTAAGCTGGGACAAAGTGAGAATGTGGCATGGACATATACACACTACCAAATGTAAAATAGATAGCTAGTGGGAAGCAGCCACATAGCACAGGGAGATCAGCTTGGTGCTTTGTGACCACCTGGATGGGTGGGATAGGGAGGGTGGGAGGGAGACACAAGAGGGAGGACATATGAGGATATATGTTTATGTATAGCTGATTCACTTTGTTATAAAGCAGAAACTAACACACCATTGTAAAGCAATTGTACTCCAATAAAGATGTTTAAAAAATAAAATAAAACAGAGATACCGTGTTTACATCATACAAAAATGTGTGAATGACAAGTATTAGGTTGAGCCGTTATGAAATGGTCAAAAATCAGCAATTTTATATGATTCTGGGAGGGATAAATTGGGAGGTTGGGATTGACATATACACACAATTATATATAAAATCGATAACTAACAAGGACCTACTGTATAGCACAGGGAACTCTAAATACTCTGTAATGACCTATATGGGAAAAGAATCTGAAAAAGCGTGGATATATGTTTATAACTGATTCAGTTTGCTGTACACCTGAAACTAACACAACACTGTAAATCAACTCGACTCCAATAAAAAAATTTTTTTTTAATTTTTATGGTTCCACCTCTGTGCCAGCCTTGGTGCCAAGCACTGGTTGCACAACAGAGATCCAGACCGATGGGGCCCTGCCTTTGTAGGGTCCAGTGGGGTAACAGTAGGGTCAGAGGAGCTGACCTAGGGAGGTGGGGAACCACTCCTCAGAGGACGTGATGGCCAAGTCGGGACATAAGTGAGGAAGGGTGTCTCCTGTGCAAGTGAAGCAGGGGGCAATATTCTAGGCAGAGGGGACGGCAGGCCTGGAGGTGTGAGCTCAGCAGTCTGACATCCTGGAAGAAGCCCAGTGTGCCTGGATCAGGAAGGTGGGGAGAAGCCCAGGGCGGGAGGAGACAGAAAGCAGGCGATTGGCAGGGAGGGAAGGGCCTTCCAAGCCGCGACGCAGAGGGCGTGCTCCATCCGGAGGGCGATGGGGAGCCGCTCGAGGCTCTGAAACTGACAAACAGCAAGATCAGATTGGCCATTTAGGGAAAAAAAATCCCTCTGCCTTTAATGTAGAGAATGAATTAAGGAGAGCAAGAACTGGGGCAAGCTCTCACCAGCTGAGGTGAGAGGTGGGGATGGCTGGTCTAGGGAAGTGCCACTGATAGCTAAACAGACGGAACGGAGACTCTTTCTGAGATGGAGTCTCAGGATTTCATAGCTAATGGATATGCAAGAGTACAGAGAAAGAGGAATCTGTCACGGGTGATGCCCACTCATATGAGAGCACAGGGGGAGAACAGGTTTAGGGAGGAGATGCTGAGTTCGCCTTCAGACACAGTGGGGCGGGTCCTCTGGGGTCCTCTGAGGGGGCTTGGGAAGCAGCAGCTGCATCCTGTGATCTGATGCTCAGTGGGGTGGTCTCAGCGGGAGTCAGCACCAAGCCTGGGGCTGGACGAGGCTGCTGAAAGATAATGCTCGGGGCTCGGTCCCCCCGCTTTTAATAGGCATGGGAATCACGTGGGCTTCCATTACGTTGAGTGTTCACGGGCTCCATCTCAGCCGTGCTAACTAGAATCTCAGCGGCGTTTGCTGAGAATCTAAGTCTCTAACCAGCTCCCTAGGAGACCGATGGCAATACCCTGGGACCAAAGTTGCAGGAACCCTCCTGGTGCTACGGAGGCAGAACGTCATAATAAGAACATCAGAGGAAACTGTAAAATTCTATTTCGTAGGAAAATAAATAACCAACATTAGTGAGGGTGGCTTTCATATATGGCTGTTGAGACAGGTATTAGGACTTGTAAATCTAAAGACCTGAAATGATCATGAAAATACTAGGGAAGAAAAACTCAGAAACTAGCGTGGACTGGCTCTGAATTCATGTCTTCCTACCAAAATGCCCTCCCAACCGGTATTCTAATATTTAGTGAAACTTTTGTCCTAAAGAGCATTTATGATGGAAACCCAAGCTAGGCAGTTTAAACATACACAGTACGCCGAAGAGAATCGAACTGACCATAACAGGGGCGAAATAGATTAAATACATTTGTCTTGATATTCAGAGGAAGCTGAAGAAACATCAGAGTTCCTTATGTAGTCAAACGTGTCAATATGCCCTCATTGGCTGAGCCTCACCCAAAAGGCTCAGATCAGGGAGAATATTAATCTCTCGCCTGCCCCCAACACGCCCATGATGCTTTGTTTTTACCTGTGTTAGAGGGCACAGCTCAGCCGGCCTGGATATAAGTTACTTATGTCCTCGTCTGCTTGCCCACCACACTGTGCACCCCTTCAGGGCAGGGACCTCGTCTTCATGACACCATGCCTGGCACCCTGGCTGGCACAGAACGACATTCAGTCTTTCTTTGCTAACTTGAGCTTTCTTCAAGCAACAGAGCTTCGCGATCCTTGTTTGTAGTTGCAGAGTTTCTGTTTATGGCAAAGGTGGATTTGGAATTCTCTCCACGATCTCTTAACATTGAAATAATTTTAAACCGAACTTTAAACCATTTTAGGAAAAGGAAGAAGGCACATTTTAGGAAAAGAGCAAAGGCAGGACAATAGAATGCCTTGACACCCAGAACTGTGTTGCATGACAAAGCCTGTGTTGAAAGGAAGCGATTCCTGCGCAGCCCACTTATTTGGGATTCACTGGCTCACCCGCACTTGCACTGCGCTCTTCTGATAAGCTGCAAAATCTAAAACTCCTTATTAAATGTCAGATAAATTGGCTAGCCTGGGGCGAAGAAGACATGGGCGGTGTGTGCTCCAGTCCGGTCCCCTGTAATTGATGGGCTCTGAATAAGCAGAACCAATCCAGGCTGATTGTGGATGAAATGACTACAGCCAGCAAAGTTCAAATAAGAAATATGTGAACTTTAAAGTACTTGAACAGAAATCAAGACAGTGAGTTTTTATAAAAATCTTTACGAGCTCAAACCACTGCAGCTCAGAATGACCTTGATCCTTGGGTTGAGTAGCCGGTGGCGCAGGGAACGTGTGCACCGTGTATCAGGCTCCGAGCCACGGGAGAAGCGCAGTGGGAGAGAGAATTTGCCAGATGCAGTGCTCCCAGCCCCCTCGTCGGTGTCTGCGTGGTCAAAGCAGACAGCGACTTGGAGATGTTAACCGCTCTCCACTGCTCCACCTGAGCAGATTTTCTTCCTCTTTTGCTGGGTGTTGGATGGGGTTTTACACATTCCCTTGCCCTTTGGATAATGCAGTCAGGACTCTGGGCTGCCGTCCCAGCTTCCTGTCTATGCCCGGACACAAGCAGGGCGTTTGGGGAAGCCCCCAGACCCGGTACCAGCTGAACTTGCAACAGTGCTTCACACGGCACTGCAGAGCCCGATGATGCATTTTAGTGCATCACCTCTTTGTGCTAAACCCTTCGTAGGTGTTTTTCCCCCCACCCAAGCCTTCCCCCACCCCATCCCCAAGAGGAAGCACCCTTACACCCCTTTCACATATGAGGAAGTGGAAGGTTCTGAAGGTCTTAAGCTATGAAAAGATAGAGCGGATTTCCAGCTGCATCTGTTGGGCCCCGATCCCCTGCTCTTTCTACCACACCAAGCTGTGTCCCTTTGTGACAAATCAAATGGACACCCTTCTGTCTTATTCTAAATGGGATCCTTCTTTTCACCTTCACAGATCTCCCAGCTATTTTGTGAGAACACCAGATACAAACACCTCCTAGAATAACAATGCCATACTCTAACTTCTCAGACACCCCAGGGCGGTAGAGTTGGTCCTTCCCACAACGAATGTAGGCGAGGGGGGAAAAGACCATGGTTCATTTTATCCCAAAGGACCGGACAGGTGGATACAAGAAATGTAGCTAAGGAGAGAGCCTGTTTCCACCTGAGGGGTAGGGAAGAGGACAATCAGGAGTACTTCATGGAGGAGGTGGCCCTTGTAGGATGGTTGGGATTAGGATTTGTAGATGGAATAGAATAAGAACCC
This sequence comes from Mesoplodon densirostris, assembly GCF_025265405.1. Taxonomy (NCBI): domain Eukaryota; kingdom Metazoa; phylum Chordata; class Mammalia; order Artiodactyla; family Ziphiidae; genus Mesoplodon; species Mesoplodon densirostris. The sequence goes on from NC_082661.1 coordinate 8,913,228, forward strand.
TTATTACTTTTGCCATCTGCAGTAACATAGATGAACTTGGAGAGCATTATGCTAAGTGAAATATGTCAGACAGAGAAAGATAAATACTGTATGATATGGCTTATATGTGGAATCTAAAAAATACAACAAACTAGTGAATATAACATAAAAGAAGCAGATTCACAGATATAGAGAACAAACTAGTGGTTACCAGTAGGGAGAGGGAAGGGGGGAGGGGCAAGATACGGCTGGGGGATTGGGAGGCACAAACTACTGGATGTAAGACAGGTTCAAGGATGTATTGTACAACAAGGGGAACAGAGCCAATATTTTGTAATAATTGTAAATGGAAAGTAACCTTTACAAATTGTATAAAAATAAAAAGTTAATTTAAAAAGATTTTTTAAAAAGAACTCTTATTACTTGTCATGCTCTGTCTTCTAAATGCCATACATGTATTAGCACTTCTGTTCCTCAAAACAGTCTTACTAGGTTTTATTGTTACCTCCATTTCATAGATGAGAAAACTGAGGCACAGAGAGCTAAAGTAAATTATCCAAAGACACACAGTGGTAGAAGCGAGACTCAACCCCAGGCAGTCTGGCTCCAGTGCTCGTGATTTTGCCCACCGTGCGAGGCTGCCTCTGAGGGAAGTGGACCATTCGAGCAAAGCTAGAGTGATCTGGAAGGGATCACTGGGAAGACCTGGCCGTCCTGTTAGACGGTGGCATGTGCTACGTGAAGGTCAAACAGAGGTTGAAAGGTGCGATTTACATTGAGTTGGTGACCATTCCTTCATCAAACCAGTGCTCACTACACATCTACTTGGCACCGGGGACTCCAATAGGCACCGGGAGACACAGTCACAAACAAGTGTTTCAAAAACAGCATGAGAACAAACGTATGGACACCAAGGGGGGAGAGTGGCGGGGGGTGGTGGTGTGATGAATTGGGAGATTGGGATTAACATGTATACACTGATGTGTATAAAATGGATGACTAGGGCTTCCCTGGTGGCGCAGTGGTTGGGGGCCCGCCTGCCGATGCAGGGGACATGGGTTCGTGCCCCGGTGCGGGAAGATCCCACATGCCGTGGAGCGGCTGGGCCCGTGAGCCATGGCCGCTGAGCCTGCGCGTCCGGAGCCTGTGCTCTGCAGCGGGAGAGGCCACAGCAGTGAGAGGCCCACATACCGCAAAAAAAAAAAAAAAAAAAAAAAAAAAAAAAAAGGATGACTAATAAGAACCTGCTGTATAAAAAAATAGATAAAATTCAAAAATTAAAAAAAAAAGCATGAGTACAAATGTCTAGATTAGTCTGGAAAGGGATTAGCTTTCCAGACTAATCTAGATGTTTCACACTTACCCTTTGCTTATGGCTACCTAAAGCCATGGATATCAAAAGCAAAATCATGTATCTCATAGTAAAGATTCAGAAACTACTTGAGGTGGGAGTGACATGAGGAGGGGTGAGGGGTTAAATACAGGATACCCAGTTAAATTTGAATTGCAGATAAACACCAGAAAAAAAATTTAATATAAGTGTGTCCCAGATGTTGCATGGGGCAAACAGATGCTAAAAAATTCTTCGCTGTTTATCTGAAATTCGGGTTTAACTTGGTGTCTGCTGTTTTTATTTGCTACATCTGGCAACTCTAAACCTGAGTGATCTTTTCGTGGAGCTACCCCATTTTACAGATGGGCCAACCGCCTTCCACATCTCCAGCTAGAGGGACCAGGATGCAGGGACAAGCGTGCAGATGACCAAGTCCAGCCATCCAGCCTCAGTGTGTTCCAGATGCCTTCCAATCCCAACAGGTTAATTATCCCTTTGGGTCAGCAGAAGTGTGGCAATAGAGCAGTTCTTAATTGTGGTGGGAAAAGTAAGAATTTTGATAATGAAATTTCCCCAGGAGTCAGAATTGCTCTGACCGTGGACTCAAAGACCAAAGCTACAATAGAAAGCAGGTTGGCCCCCAGGACTCGCCCCTCCCCTCCCCTCCCCCAGGTGTACTGTGACCAGCGTGGCTGCATTTGGTGAAACGCTTCAGGGAAAATCACAAAGTCATATCAGGCACAGCTTAAGGGAAATCAAATTTTCCCTTCAGAGCAACATCTCAGGAGACAGTGGCCAACTTCAAGGTGCCTTTATCTGAATACATTCCATTAGGAAAGGAGCAGGAAGAAGCACTGGCCTTTCAAGGTAACTCAATCAGACTCTGTGGCATTCACAGGGGTATCGGTTACCGTAAGCCTCTAGGGGCAGCAAGGAGATTAAGATGCGGATTACCTGCCACTTACTATGTGTCATCAAGGAAAGAGCTGCTTCAGCTACAAGCTCTGCTTAATCGGGTCCCAGCAGGCTTTTCTCAAAAGGATGGCTGACAGCATTTCTAAGCACGTTTTAAACTGCCCTTCATATCCGTGATGGAAACTCACCGACAGAGAGTCACAGCAATGTCAACAGTGGCCATTAGAGGAATTTCTGACAGGTGGCCTTTTGTGAAATGATGAGGACTGTGGCCAAGGAGGTGCTGGGCGTGTGATGGAATCTCAGGGCCCACTTACATGCACCCTTACAGCCAATGTCTTCAGGCATGTTTCAGCTTTACATTATCCGCCTCTATCGGTGTGTGCACTTGGCCAAGATGACACGGCTGTCAAGACAGACATAGCGGGTCTGACACCATCTCTGGTGACAGAGGAAGCCAGCAGGAGTCCCCACTCTGAATCTGGGCAGCCAGACCGCAGCAGGTTTTCCTCTCCAGCGATAGCCCCGTGTGAAAGCCACGAAGCATGGTGGCCTGGAAAGAGGGTTGGGTCCCAAGCCATTCTACAGTTGACACTAACAGTCAGCAAACTATGATATGTGGGCCAAATCCAGATTACCAGCGATTTTTATAAAGTTTTGTTGGAAGAGCAGCTACACTCATCATTTACATGATGTGCTTTCATATTATTATGGCAGAGTTGAGTAGTTACTGTATGGCTCACAAAGCTTAAAATATTTATTATCCAGCCTTTACAGAAAAATGGCTGAGCTCTGGTCTACACCATCCCTTAGAAGAGATCTCACAGCCTTGCTTCACCTCAGATCTGTGCTGGGGTGAAGGGTTGGAGGTCATGTCTTGACACATTCTATTGAATAAATTCCAAGATGCTGGAGGAGTAATTATTGAAGAGAAAACCTTACTGAAGCCCAACAGCTAAGAATCGCAGGTGGAGTCATCTCAACTGAGTTCTCTCCACAAAGAATTTCAAATTGACCAAAAGGGACAGAATACCTACTTTTGATGATTTTCCTAAAGCAGAATGCAGATCAGGATCAGAAATCTCAGGTGGCTTCTCACTGCCGAGGGGAGTTAGGAGGGGCCAGCTTCTGACCTTGACATTGAAGCCACCACAACACGCGCCCAGACCCCCTTCCATCCTTACCTGCCGTACTCTCATGGTATTGTGCTGTTACTACTCATTCTGAACCTGCTTCAGGCCTGTCACATGCAAGAGGTTCAACATCAAGACAGTCAGGCCAACATCTCTCTGCACCCCAGTGGAACAACTAGATATTCCATGAACACAAGCCGTTCTCATGCTGTACCCTCCACACAACTGTCCTTTCCTCCATGGGCACCTGCTGACCACACCTGTCCTGCAGGGCTCTTCTCCAGTGTATCCATGAAATCTTTCTTCATGCCTCCAGGCAGATGGTTCTTCTCACTCCCTGGGCCTTCAAAGCAATTCTCCCAAACATCTCAGGTGGGACTGATCAAATGCTACCTGACCTTGGCATTCTCTGTAGCCAGGGAACCAAGGCATTCACAAACTAATGGTCTCCACTATACCTGAGTCATACCAAGGTGCAGGGGTGGGCATGGAGGGGATGAAGGTCATGCACTGTGGAAACTCTAGCTACGTTCTCGGGACTCCTTTCAAATTAAGTGCCTGCAGGGAAAGTTGGTGGGTCCTTAGACAGCGACTGTGTCTCTATGGCTAGGGCTGTGCCCGGAAAAAGGAGTGTGGACCTTCAGGGGTCAGAGCCAGGAGGAAAAGCCCAACAAAGAAGGTGGAGGCTTTGTGGGGTCTCCAGGCCTGGGGGAAGCTCTGCTTCATGAACGACCAGCCACTAGGCAGGGAGGGAAGTCCTCTTCCTCACCATCTGCATGGGCGGGGGGAGAGGACCACTCCCCAGCACCACCTTATCATCCCCCCCTCACGTTGAGGAGGAAACAGAGTGTCCGGTCACCTTCTAAGTCAGCAAACATTGACTGCGCACCTACTGCGCGCCAGGCACCGGGGGAGGTGGCGAGCGAGTCAAGGCTGCTGCCTGCACAGCGCCTACACTCTGACCCCGACCCAGCCCCGGAAAACACAGGATCCCGGGGTTCTCCAGGTGAGCAGGAACCACAGAGCCTTCCCTCTCCACCCAGAAAGGCTCGGGGATGTGCCGCCCAGCAGCTGCCAAGGACTGTCTGGGGCCTGAGACGGACAGAGGTGACTTATCACCTCATCTGAATGGGCCTCCCCGCCCACCTTGAGGGCAGCTTTCCTCTGGGTCGGAGGAGTTTTCAGAGGGCGCCACTGGAATCTGGGAGGGGAGAGGCCATTGGGAAACACATCCCCCTAGTGCTCTTATGATGCCGCAGAGAAGAGGCGAAGGTGGGAACCTCGGGTCTCCCCCACCTTTCTGGGTTTCAACCTGGCCCCAGGTGGTAGAACAGCTTAATCACCCTCAGGGCTGCCTCGGGGTGTGGGGGAGGCCTGAGGAGGTGGCCCAGTGGCCACAGAGTTCAGACTAACTCAGGTGTCAGGGCCAGTGCCCCTAAGGGCTCTGTACCATGGCCCAGAGGAGGAAACTGGGCTCAGCCTTGATAAGGGATTTGCCCAGATGGCTAGTGGGGGGCTCAACCCAGCCCCTGGCTCCCAGGACAGTGCTCCCTGTACCCAATGACTGCTCTAGGGCCTCTGGTTGGGGGGCAGATGGATCAGCCTCTGTACTGGGTGACTCACCCACCTGGGCTCCCCTGCTGGCCTCTGGCTGGGAGGGAGGCTCATGGGGGAGGAGAGCCTCAGGGGCTTTGCCACAAACACTCCAAGGCTGTGGATGCCACTAGCTGCCCATGAGCCCGTCTAAGGCCAGAGCAGGTCCCATTCACCTCAGGATCCCCAGATCCTGGCACAATGCCTGACCCTCTGTGAGCACTCCAAGCCCTGGGGGAATGAGCCTCTGTCCTGGCTCCCACCCCCTGGCCCCCAAGAGGGCTCCTCTTGCCCTAGACGTGGACCCTCTTCCTCTCTTTCCCTCTGGGCTCACACGAATGGCAATGGGGCTGCCCTCCACTGGACGACGGAAGATGGTTTCCCCCATCCATCTTGGAAATCCTTTAAAAATATGATTCTTTGTCTCTCCAGTGACCACAAATTAGGGTTAGGTCTGGTGTCTGACTTTCTAAGTACCACCTGGCTGGAGAGGCCAGGCAGGTGAGACCGGCCGCCCCGTGCCCTTCTCTCTATGCTTGTCCAATCTCCCACCACCTGCGGAATTTCCAGCGTGGTGGATACCCGGGCATCAGCACTCGTGCAGCCGCGTGGATGGTGAATCACAGGCAGGCGTGGAAGAGGGGGTCGGGCCTCCCTAAAGGGTGTCTGTAAGGTAGTCAGTCCTCTCCCTCTCGATCTTGACTCCCGCTGTCCCTAAGCCCCCCCACCGCACTGCCGAGCGTCCTCGCAGACTTGGACCTGGAGCCTTTAGCGCCCTGGCCTTTGCCGTGAGGCAAAGAGTCTTCACCTGCCACTGCGTCCTCTTCCCGCGGAGAAGGAGACTTGTCTGAGCAGAATCAAAACCCAGCGGAGGTCAGTCCATGACCGTGCTCTGAGTTCCCCAGCGACCTTCCCAAATGCCAGCCCCTGCGGATGCTTGTGCCCGAGGTCGGCGCCTTGCAAGGGTCACCTGTGAGAGGCTGTGCAGAGCGGGGAGGGGAGCCCTCAGTACCCCGGCTCTCCCCACCCCCTGAGCCTTATCCCACCCAGCAGCTGGCTCAGGGTGCCGCCCCCGCCCCCCCCCCCCCCGCCAGCTGCTCCAGATCTCCACAGGGAATCTATCCCGGGAGCAGCCAGTAGGAAGTGCCCTGCAGCAGGTCCCGAAGCCACCAGACTCGCCCGGCCTCTGCGCCCAGCCGGTGCCACCCCGCTGCCCGGACCCGCAGTCTCTCTCCGATCTCCGACCCCGAGGACCACGCAGGGCTCTCCGTGTCACCGGGAAGTGGAGAGCAGTCTGTTTCTACCAAACACGGTTTCTGTCGCCCCTTTCCTACCCCGCTGGCTCCTGTGCTAAAGCCGGTCTTTCACCGGAACCGCCGTGGCCTCCCCAGCACCGCAGAGAATCAGCCCCTTTCTCCCTCCTCCCGAAGCTCTCCTCTCTCTCAATTTCTCCTTTTTTCTGCCTGGCACAGGTAATTGTGAGACGGTGAGGGAATGCCCTGGAGGATTCAGTTCCAAACGCTCCCCCCCAGTTCTCAGAAGGGCACAAAGAATCGCGGTGAATGTCACATTGAGTCCCTCCAGCTGCACCTGCTGGCCGCCCGGGCCCCTGTGGTTCACTGGGGGGTCACCGAGTGCTCGCAGATTCTCCGATGGCCGGGAGAGCTACTATGTTTTCAGTTCACAGTGAGATTAAATCTACAACGTTTGACCCGTCTAATTTATTGTGTGGCTGACAAAGCAAGGAAAGCCCATAGGAAGAGCTGGATGCATTTCTCCTCCTTAAACAAAACACGCCGTGGAATATGCAAGAAGCCGTCAGCAGCTCGACGTTTCATTCCGGGCCTGGAAGCGAAAAACGGTTGTAATGAGCATTGGATTCCACAGCCTGGGCAAGAGTCAAGCAGACCTATCATTGTTTTTTACAAACTATAGACTTGGGTTGATCAGAGCTGGTAACATGAGGCCCCGATGGTCTGAGCACAAGCTCAGGGCTGCCAACCCTGTCCGAGGTCAGACCCTTATCAAGATTTGCCCGGAATTGGCTGCACCCTTCAACGCCCGTCTTGCCTCCCACTGCCTTGTCCACCTTCGGGCCGAGGCTGTCCCTCCATCTCCCAAAGCCTTGCCAGTTCTCTCCTTCTCCGTCCTGAGGACCAAGGAGCCCCCTCCCAGCCATAGAAAACATGCTCACATGTGGTATCCAGGTTTGAGAACTTAAATTTCACTTCCATTCCTACCTGTTGAATATCTCCTAGTGGGAAGCTCGTTCCTGGTTCTCTAGCGACCATCACTGTGGATTCTAGAACTGCTTTGTCAGCAGCGGAGCATCTTTTTTTTTTTTTTTTTAATGAATCGTAAGCGGGACCCCAGTAAACCAAATAGATTCTGGCCAAGTTGCTCAGCCTGGGGTGTGGGCGGGGGCCTGGACTTGGTCCCATCAGCGCAGGCCCAGCCCTCAGGGATGCTGAGACATTGCCGTGGACCTCAGTGGAGATGCTTGGGCAGCAAAGAGAGACAGAGGTGCTGATAGCCAGAGGACAGCAACGGGACCACAAAGGGCTGTGTGGCACTTGCTTCTGCCGGACAAGAGGGTCAAAAGGAAAGGTCTGGGCCGAGCTGCCCTGCGCCCAGGCTGGGCAGGAGAGGCGTTCAGGGCTGTGGGCAGCATGAACACACACGGGAGGCCTGAGCACGCCCAGAGCAGTGCAGGTCTCCTTTGGCGTGTGGGAGAGAGGTTGCCAGGAGACCGGACCGTAGTCTGGGTCAGGTTGGGAAGGCCCGGACCTGTTTCCAGAGATCATCACGAAGTTCTCTGAGCAAGTGGGAAGCACTGAGAGCTGTGGTTTAGAAAGACAGGCCTGGGGCTTCCCTGGGGGCGCAGTGGTTGAGGGTCCGCCTGCCGATGCAGGGGACACAGGTTCGTGCCCCGGTCCGGGAAGATCCCACGTGCCGCGGAGCAGCTGGGTCCGTGAGCCATGGCCACTGAGCCTGCGCGTCCGGAGCCTGTGCTCCGCAACGGGAGAGGCCACAGCAGTGAGAAGCCCACGTACCACACACACACAAAAAAAAGACAGGCCTGGCAGCAGTGGGACAAAGTGTGAGGCGGTGAGCATTCAGGCCGGAGCCCAGCGAGGACTCCTCAGGAGGAGGGCCGAGGGGGCTGAAAGCCAGAGGAGGCGGGGCCTGAAAGGGAGAGAGGGCCTGGTCCCCAGTGTGTGAGGGACACGGAGGAATAGGGGACAGGAGTCAGCTCTCTGTTGGGGAAGAGGATCTGAGCTGCTGCTTATCGAGAGAAAACAGGAGAAGGAGCAGATCTGAAGGATGGAGACGGCTGGGAGGGCAGACCAGCGGCGCCAGGGTGATGGTGTCCGCAGCTCATCTTTGTGGAGAATTGGCCGAGAGACTCCGCAAGGCGCTTTGTTTTGTCTCATGTGACCCACAAAACAACAAGGTAAGGAGGATGCTGTTTTCCCTTCTCTTTTACAGATGAGGCCACTAAGGCTCAGAGAGGTGAAGGCATCTGCCCTAGATCACACAGCCAAAAACAATGGAGGCAGGCTCTGCATCTACATCGTCTGACTCCAGGGCCTGGCTTCTTAGCTACGACCCTACATTACCTGTAGAAACGTACAGATGTGGACCCAGAGCTGGGAAATGAGGTCCGGGGTCCTCTTGTCAGGATGCCATCAAGACTCCAAGAGCAGGGTGTTCACAAAGGTGAATGAGGGATAGGAAGTGTCTCAGGTCCAGACCCCAGTGCGGCTACATCAAATCCTCTACCTGCCTCGGAGTTCCAGGCCCGGCAAGGAGGTGCCTGTAACACTAAAGAGTCTTGAACTACAGGCCCAGGAGCTGTAACTCTGCCAAGATACATGTGCCCCGTGGGACCAGGGTGTGCATTTCAGCTCAGGCTGGAGCAGTGCTAGTTATTAATTATAACACATTAATTATGACATTTGAGGAGAGCTCAAAATGGAGGACGGCAACCCTCTCCCAAGGCCATGTCTTGTCTGATATTTCTCACTTGAAGCCGTGACTAAGGCATGGCATCAAGGCAGATCAGTCCTCGTGCTGGTTAGCATCTGGATGGGCTGAGAGCACCACGCCATCACTAGTCTGACTTGAAAACACTGACCTTTGAACAAGAGAAGCTAAAATGTCTCGAGGTATATACGCAGCAAGGAGTCCAGGGAAACGTGCCTTCTGATAAGAGGTGATGACCCAAAGAAGAGCCAAAACTGGGCAAAAATTTGAGCCACAAAACTGTGAAGCAGATTGGGCTTGTGTTTTGTATAGAAAGAAAAAGCTTGTGTTTTCAATAATTAGCCCAAAGTGAAGGAAGTAAAAGAATTGAGAAGGCAGTGCTACTGCCCATTCTTATTTGACCAGTTTTTTTTCCCCGACCAGTTTGACCAGTGTTATCATTGAAGGGCTGGAGGAGGGGATGCTGGTGTTTTCAAAGAGGGATTTCTAACTCCCATCTCAGCTCCCCAGAGACAAGTAAGAATAAATTTAGCAGGAGAGTCTGCAGTGTGTTCCTTCTGGCATGGGGGTATGATATATTAACAGCTAACATTCTGGGGGCACTAATTATGTAGAGTTCAAAGGCATATTAATAGATTAACTCATTTAATCCCTGCTGCAATCCTGTGGAGACAATATAGTTACCATCACCATCTGACAGGAGGGTCGAGGCAGGAGGGACCTGCCCAGTGTCCCCAAACTAGGTTGCTAGAGCCAGGAATTGAGCCCAGGAGGTCAAATTCCAGAGTCTATTTCTGACCCTCTGCCATACTGCTCAAATTTTAGGAAGTGTAAGAACCACCTGATGTATATACCCAAGAGATTTGAAAATGTTTGTTCTCACAAAAACTTGTACATGAAGGTTCATAGCAGCATTATTCATGGTAGCCAGAAAGTGGAAACAAACCAGATGTCTACCTACTTATAAATGGATAAAATGTGGTATATCCATACGAGGGAATATTATTCACCCATGAAAAGGAATGAAGTGTTGACACTTCAATGCTACAATGCAGATGAACCTTGAAAACATTATGCTAAGGGAAAGAAGTCAGACCAAGAGACCACGTACTGAATGATTCCATTCATAAGAAATGTCCAGAATAGGCAAACCCACAAAAGTAGCTTAGTTGTTTCCTGTTTCTGGGGAAAGGGGGAGTTGAGAGTGACTGTAATAGGTATGGGTTGCTTTGCAGAGTGAGAGGAATGTTCTGGCATTAGTGGTGATGGTTGCCCAACACTGGGAACATAGTAAAAAAGATTACTAAATGGTATACTTTCAAATAGTGAATTTTTTTTTTTTTTTTTTTTTTTTTTTTTTGCGGTATGTGGGCCTCTCACTGTTGTGGCCTCCCCCGTTGCGGAGCACAGGCTCCGGACGCGCAGGCTCCGGACGCGCAGGCTCAGCGGCCATGGCTCACGGGCCCAGCCGCTCCGCAGCATATGGGATCCTCCCAGACCGGGGCACGAACCCGTATCCCCTGCATCGGCAGGCGGACTCTCAACCACTTGCACCACCAGGGAGGCCCTCAAATAGTGAATTTTACGTTATATGAATTATATCTCAATTTTTAAAATTGCCTCCTCCCAAAACTCCCTCCCATTTGATATATCAGTGAGAACACTTTGAGCTTTGCCCTTGGCTAGTCCCTGGGTTACAAGACGGCCACTCCAGCTCCAGACATCACACAGACACAACAGCATTTAGTGGAAGGAGAGAGGAGCGTTTCAAAGAACAAAGAAACCCTTCCGTCAGCACCTGTCCTGGCACATCTCCTTGGTCAATACTGGGCTCCTGCCCTCTGCTAAACCTGTCACTGGCAGGGAGATGAGGGGCTTCTTGATCTGTTCAGGCCAATCAGGATTTGCCCCTGAGTTTCGTCAGGGACGGGTGGACCCCTGAACAAAACAGGATTAGGTCAGAAGAAAGAAGGGTGATGGCCATTTGCAGTCACTGAGCAGTGTCTGGTACCATTGGTGCTCGTTAGCACACAGATTCCCAGGGCCTGGCCCCGAGCTTCTGATTGGGCAGGTTTGTCATGGGTTTCAGAATCCTGCATTTGACACGAGCCCCTCAGACGCCTCTGATGGGGGTGTCCCCAGACCACACTCTGAGAAACATTGTTCAGTGAGGTCTGAAAACACACTCCAGCTTTCCTGTTACCCCAGGTCTTCAAATAATCCCACTGCGCCCACCCTGTCTCCCTGCACACCCTCTAGAAAAAGCTCTTCAAAAAATGAAGAAAAGACGGAAAGGGTGGAGGAGAAAAGAAAAGAGGAAGATGAGAGAGACATCACCATTTCCTCAGCTTCTATCCTGTGCCTTTACACACATTCCACAACGTCACTGCAAGGCAGCTATTACTCTGCCCATTTCATAGATGTGGAGACTGAGGCTAAGAATATCAGCAACTTTGCCCAAGGCCACGTGAAAGTGGAGGACCAGGAATTCAGACCCGGGGCCTGGGTCTGCATCTGGAGATGCTGCCAACAGAGCCTCCTCCCTACAAGACACACGGAACAATAGACCAGAGGATGGTCAGGCCCCAATGGGTGGAACTTCTGGAGTAAATGCAAATAAGCTTGGTGAAAAAGTGATCATCTCTTAGCAAAGAGAGTTCAGGACTCCTACCTAGAATATAAGGTCTTTCATTTTTTCATATCAAAAAAAAAAGAAAAATTGCTCATTCTCCCAATATTAAAATTGTGGACCTATATCCTTTGACCTTTTCTACTTTATTAGTACATTTTCTCTGCACTTGGCTTTGATGTTAATAAAAAGATGAGCCTAGTGCAGTCACTCCCCGTGGGTTTATGCTGAAAAGATGAGCATTTAGAACACACCACTTCTGTTTGCACAGAGCTAGATGTCGTGTTCTCCAGACCTGTGAAAGGGCAGAATCGTGGGGAAGCTTCTATTCACAGTCACGAAAATGGGTCAGAAAATACTTCACACTACTGGGCATATACCCTGAGAAAACCATAATTCAAAAAGAGTCGTGTACCAAAATGTTCATTGCAGCTCTATTTACAATAGCCAGGAGATGGAAACAACCTAAGTGTCCATCATTGGATGAATGGATAAAGAAGATGTGGCACATATATACAATGGAATATTACTCAGCCATAAAAAGAAATGAAATTGAGTTATTTGTAGTGAGGTGGATGGACCTAGAGTCTGTCATACAGAGCGAAGTAAGTCAGAAAGAGAAAGACAAATACCTTATACTAACACATATATATGGAATCTAAGAAAAAAAATGTCATGAAGAACCCAGGGGTAAGACGGAAATAAAGACACAGACCTACTAGAGAATGGGCTTGAGGATATGGGGAGGGGGAAGGGTAAGCTGTGACAAAGTGAGAGAGTGGCATGGACATATATGCACTACCAAATGTAAAATAGATAGCTAGTGGGAAGCAGCCGCATAGCAGAGGAAGATCAGCTCGGTGCTTTGTGACCACCTGGATGAGTGGGATAGGGAGGGTGGGAGGGAGGGAGACGCAAGAGGGAAGAGATATGGGGATATATGTATATGTATAACTGATTCACTTTGTTATAAAGCAGAAACTAACACACATAAAGCAATTATACTTCAATAAAGATGTAAAAAAAAAAAAAAAAGACACACATTGACACAGAGCTGCTACCTGGGAAAGGCTTTCACCTGGAACCAGGTCATTCGTCTTTTCAATCAGAAGCACTTATGTTTTCCTCTGTCCAAGTCTCTCTTTTCTATGGATCCAAACCTCTTGAGACTAGGGTTTTAGGAGAAATAGAAATCTGAATTTGAATGTAAATGTCAACTCTGCAGCACAATTTCCCTTGAGAGTTTCCCAGGACTGTTCCTAAGGGAAGAATTCTGAAATCTCCTGCCTTCCCCACCTCTATGGGAGACTTGTGGTTCTTAGAAGGTCAGAACTGTCTGGCCACAAGGAAGACACATTGGAAGGCTTTGGGGTAGGCACATTTGGGCATGTTGGCCTTCTCCAAGGAAAGCTGTCATCTTGGGCTGGGACTCTGAAATGCAGAACGGGGCCAAGAAGGTCAAGCTCTGAGCATCGAGGTGGAGGTCTTATTTGTGCAAATCTGCCTGAGTGGCTGGTGAAGTCACTGGTGAACATAACCTGTGTGGGTTTGGGGATGAGTCGTGAACTTGAAGGTTGGGTGGACAGAAAGAAGCTCCAGGCAAGGCTGGAATTCACTTGAACCCTGGCAAACAGAGGGGCGTGTCCATGAAGGAAGAAGGCAGGGACTTCAAGTGGAAGGGTAAGTGCTCATGGGCAGAGGTTTTCTGAGTAAGAGCTGGTTGGTGCCCATGCAGACCAAACTGGAAGACTGAGAGTTCACACAAAGACCCTATCAGCTAAATCGGATTCATTAGCCTTAAAAAGTAAAATATTTCTGGGAGCATCACTTGAGAATCAGGGAAGCCCAGATGCAAAGTCTCCCCACGTAATGCAGGTGACTGATCCTTGGGGTCAAGTTCCAGTCCCTGAGGCAGGATGCTTTAAGCTGATAGGGTAGTTTAATATAACTTGTCAACAAGTTGGACATGTAAGGACTCCCTGTGAGATGGGCGATGTTCCATGAAACACAGTCATAAGGAATTAGTGTTGGAAGGCATGGGCATGGGGTCACCCCGGATGTACGCCAGTGCCAATGTGGCCAGCCTCCTGCCGGTGTGCCAGGTGCTGCTCTAAGTACTTACCCTGCATCATGTCATTTAATCTGCTCCCAACAACCCCCATAAATATTCTCGTATTATCATTCCCATTTTACAGATGAGGAAACTAAACCTCAGAGAGGAGAAGTAACTGGTCCTGGTCACATGGCTCAGAAATAGTGGAGCCAGGATCTCAGCTCTAAGACCCCCACTCCAGTGCTGTCCTCCTCTTACAAAGAGCTGAATCGATACCTATTGGACTGAATGTGAGTCAATGACCCCTTTCCTGTATTGATCTAAACAATCTTCATTAGGGGTGTGACCTCCAGGCTGACCCCTCCCTGAGGACCTTTGTTGAAGCTGGCACTGATTCAGGAGGTAACATCCAGGCCACGCTACCTGCCATCTTAGGTCATTACTTGAAAGAGTTGAAGGCAAGCCTTCCGATTTGTATGTTTGCATCTCAAATTGGGGAGTGACATATTAAAACACGAACTAAAACAATGCAACTCTGAAAAGTCTGGGGCTAAGTCTTCACCTTAGACATATGCAAACCATTCCCAAATTACACTACTTGCTTTGCATCCCACTGTTAAACTGTCATGATGGGAAATAAATAAAGTCCCAGTGCACTGTTTGGCAATTAGCAATTATATCTCAACCTCTTCAGTAGCCTTCACACTGCTCTGTAATTGTGAGATTAAAAAGCTATCATTTACACGGTTGGCTATGAGTGTGTGGATATCTTGCTATGACAAAGCAATTACCCAAGTCATTATCCTCATAAAGTAATCTGCAATTGTAGGTAAATAATGATGATGTGGCTGACAAATGTTGCATTATTGACTCTTAAAACAAATATTAAGATTTATCTTTTCATATGGCCGTCTATGATATAGATTCATCCAAGGTAGGGTCACTGTAAGCTAATAGAACATGAGATAGATTTATATGCCACTTCAAAGTCTGTAAAGTACTTTAAGATATATTTTCCTAACTGGTTCACACAATTATGACATAAAGAAGGCAGAACAGGTAATGTCTTGTCCATGTTTTACAGGGAAGATTGAGTCTCAGAGAAGCTAAGGGACTCAACTAAGCAGATGTGAAATTCCTTTTCTCAGGAATATTTAAGTAGATGAACATTCCCGAGACAGCTTATCTTTCCCCTCCAGAAGGCTCATAGGCTGATACAAAGGACTCTTCCGTCTCTGTAGAATGCTCCTGTCCAAGTCGATGAAATAGAATAATTCAAGCTATAGTGACACCCACACCCTCAAAAAAAAAATCAAAAGGCACTATATACTTCAACTATATTTTATTGCCTTGTTCAGTAAAGTTGGCCAAAGGTCGTAATTCTTTCATTGCGTCTATACAAAGCCAAATGGCCATTTGAAAAATGTGAAGCTAAAAATGTTCAAATGAAATGATTCCATATCTACCTCTCAAATCTTATTACTTGCCTCAGTGTGACCAACGTTATAATAAATGCGGTCTTACTGCTTTGTAAAGACAGAGTCAAGAGCCATGGCAAGCACTGGAGAGGGGAGGAAGTCTCCAGAGCATCTGGCCCACAAGACCAGATTTCAGATCTGAGCTACCCTGAAAACGTGTGTTCAGAGACCCTGGGGTGGAAACAGGATGGAATTTGCTCTACCATAAATTATCATGGAATCTTGGCCATTGAGAACCTGACTTTTCACTGATTCCTACATTCATTCAGCAAATAAGTACATATTGAAGGTCTACTGGGGGGCAAGCAATGACCCTGGAGCTCCTCCCATACCCCATGAACAAGATGGCTGTGTCCTCATGGAGCTGGCAGAAAGGAAAAGCAGGAAGAGGAGAGGTGACTATTCCATTTAACAGACGGTTGGAAAGCTGTTCAAATACCAAAGTTTTTTTGAGTTTTATTCATTTTTTAATATTTCTGTTTCTGTATGTTAAAAGCGTTCCAGGGGTTAAACTTGCTTCATTAAAACCAAATAATGGGGCTTCCCTGGTGGTGCAGTGGTTGAGAGTCCGCCTGCCAATGCAGGGGACACAGGTTCGTGCCCCAGTCCGGGAAGATCCCACATGCCGCAGAGCGGCTGGGCCCGTGAGCCATGGCCGCTGAGCCTGCGCTTCTGGAGCCTGTGCTCCACAACGGGAGAGGCCACAACAGTGAGAGGCCTGCGTACCGCAAAAAAAAAAAAAAAAAACAAATAACGATCTAACAAAAATCACTTAAGTCAACCAACCAGCAAGTGTCTATCACCCTGGTGAAGCCCTGTCCCAAGTGGTCCAGTCTCGGAGTGGCACTGTGGTCAAATGAACGTGATCTGGCAACCAAAGTCATTTCAACATGAAGGCATCTCCACATGGGTTCATTTACTCACATAGGCGTAAATACACTCCTAACGGGGCACATGGTCCAGGCAGCACTTCTTAAATTCTCCCTTTTCCTTCACATCATGTTTGCTCACACGCTGCAGCTTCTCAGCTACTTCCAAATATCTAGAAAACTCCAGTAGCCTCCACTATGGCCCTCCCACCAACGCTGCCCCTGTCCCGAGCCCCTCTCCCCTTCCTCCTTCTCCTGAGTCTATCACAAAAGCCCAAGAAACCTCTGCAGTAATGGAAGGACCTTCCAAGAAGGACAGGAGAGGACAGAAAGGTAAGTAGACGACACCAGACTGTCCCCATATTAATAAATTGTGCCCCTTCCTATGGGTATTTGCAACCAAGCTCCCTCTATATGATTGTTTCAGTAAATCACCAAAGTGTGTGACCGTTGAAGAATTTAGAATTTCCCTGCCTGGAGATAATGAAGAAGAAAAATAGGAAATTCACACTGGGGCTGATTGGAGCCATCAAAATATTTGTTTAACATCTGCTTTAGTCAGGATTGTCAGGCCTGGCCACAATTGGTGGCATTGTTCCCAGAGCTAATCTCATAGATTTACCCCTTTCTTTATTTTTAATTGAGTTGCCCTACAGGTAAATACACGGAGCCCTTTCCAGCTCAGACACCCTGTGCGTGGGTATCCTCCGTGCCCCGGATTCTTTGTGTGTCAAACGAAAGCCTCTCCAGACCCCCCGAGTCCAAAGTAGTTAATTAACAGAAATCAAAGGAGCCTTTGTTGCCACCCCAAATCTTCCTCTCTTCTCCAGATGGGGACAGATTCACTGACAATTTAGTTCCATTTCTGAGAATGGTTTCTCAGGTTTCCCTTGTCGGTGACTAGAAAGGGCCAGGTGCCATCAAGGACTCCTGTTCCTGGAACTGTGCCAAAGACCAAATCAAAGGAAGCAGAAGGGCCCCAAGTCAGTGGTCCAAGACCCATCAGGGACTGCGAGTCTTTGGGGCGGGGACCGAGATGGGGGATGGGTAACCGGCAGAGAGAAGTGCCGGCCGGGGGTGTTGATGGATGACATTACAGGGCACTGCGCTGAGCAGAAATCCATGGGGAGGGGGCTCCGAGCCCCAGGCAGCTCCTCTCAGATAAAAGCTCCTGGACCCGCCCACCCGAGGCCCATCGAGCTGGTCTGAAGCGCCCGCGTTCGAGCTGAATGAGTCTCTGCTTACTTGGATGAAAGATCAGTGCTGGGATTAGCTTTAAGAGATAAAAAAAAAGAAAAGAAAAGAACAGAAAAGGACCAGCTTTATGAGATCCGCACAGTCCAGAATAAGCAAAGTGCATTCATTCCTTCTGTGTTTACCAAAATCCAGGTTGTAAAGAGGAGAGATTAGCAGGGAGGTGCAGCCGGGAGGACACGGTCCATGGTCAGCCGTCAGGAAGGAAGCGGACATGTGACCCAGGATGTAAACCCAGGACGCCAGGAGAAGAAAACACCTCACGCAACGTCTGATTTAACTATCGCGAATCCTGGCAAGGTGGATATTAACCCATGAAAGGACGGACACTCAGAGAGGAAATAGTCATTAGGTATTCCAGCACAACCCAGCTGGGGTTAAACCCAGGACGCTTGGGTTCCAGAGCCTACACTGTTCCCAAGAAATCATGTGGTTTCCTGCACAAACTGGAAAGCACCTTTTGGAGCTTGAAGGAGACAGTTTTAAAAATGAAAGGAGGTTCTGCTTCATACCGTGTGTAATGAGAGGCTAGGGTTTATTTTAAAGCTAAGAACCAGGAGTAAGCTGAAAATAGATGTAGGTGCAAGAAAATTTTCAAGCTGCGGTTTTCAAATGGCGCTCATGCAGACCCGGGGCTGGATGGAGATGGATGGGGGAGGGGTAAGGACACAGCAGCATCGCGGGGAGGCTGGGGAGTGGGGGCAGCAGGGTCTCCTTCCTGCGTCTCACAGGCCACGAGCAATATGTATGCTTTTCACCCAAAATTGCCTTCAGATTACAGTACTGAAAAAAATAAGTTTTAAATAAACAGTTTTGGTCAATCGTTTTTACCAGGTGGATCCGGGAAGGCTGGGGTACGTGGATAGACAAACAGAAAGAAAGGGCTGGCTCTCCTGCTCGGACCATGACGCTCTGCTCGGAGCCTCCAATGAACCAGGGGTGCCCTTTTAGACCCAGGAACATGCAGAGTCCATGTTCGTTTCTCTGTGGGAGCCAGAGCCTCACCAGCTCCATCAGAAGGAGGGGTTTGGGGTGATCCTTGCCGGAGTTACAACTCTCTCCCCATTGTGTAGGTGCCATGGTTGCGCTTTCTCACTTGGGTGGCCATGGGGTCTCTCAGAGTCCCCGTTTCCTCATCGGTGAGATCAGCAGCGAGAAAACAATACC